>NC_134422.1:18481059-18798412 GCF_030867145.1 Opisthocomus hoazin | reverse complement strand
CGGGACCGGCTGGCCAAGGAGTGGCAGGCTCTCTGTGCCTACCAGGCTGAGCCCAGCGTCTGCTCCATTGCCCAGAGCGAAGCCAACCTGAAGAAGAACCGCAACCCTGACTATGTGCCCTGTGAGCATCCCAGTCCCTGCCCTGGGGACCAGCTCCCAGGGCCATGGCAGGAGGGTGGTGTGGGGCAGGGGGATGCCTGGGGCCGAGGCGCAGCTTTGTCCCCAGCTCCCCCAGGCGCTCACCACCCGCCCTGGCCTCTGTTTCCCCAGATGACCACGTGCGGATCAAGCTGAAAGCCGAGAGCAACCCATCCCGCAGCGACTTCATCAACGCCAGTCCGATCGTGAGTGCTCACCAGGGGCTCCTTCCCTGCCAGCCCGCTCCACGATGTGCTCAGCCCAGGCGAGGCTCCTGCTCTGGGACAGAGCTGGACCAAGCTCGCATCGCTGTGGGCTACGGATGTGAGCAATGTGCCTGCCCCATTGCTCAGATGTGGTTAAAGTCTGTTTCCCTCCTGGCTGCGGCACCCGAAACGCCCTCCCCAGCCCTCTCATCACCCCTGGAGTGTCCCCTGCTCCTGCCAGTATCCCTGACGCGCAGTCTGACACCCCCTTTCCTTCTCCAGATCGAGCACGACCCGCGGATGCCAGCGTACATCGCCACGCAGGGGCCGCTGTCCCACACCATCGCTGACTTCTGGCAGGTGAGCGTCACCCGGCTGTGCCAGCCCCTCGGCGTCCTTCGGGGTGCTGCCCACCGGATCATAGAATCATTAGGGCTGGGAAAAGACCTCTAAGATCATCAAGTCCAACCGTCAACCAACACCACCATGCCTGCTAAACCGTGTCCCGAAGTGCCACTTCTGCACGTTTTTTTGAACCCCTCCAGGGATGGGGACTCCTCCACTGCCCTGGGCAGCCTGTTCCGATGCCTGACCTGATGGGTCACAGCGGCTCGGCCGCCCCCCTGCCCAGGCTGTCACCCAGCGGTGACACCCACCCATGCCTTGCCCGCAGATGGTGTGGGAGCACGGCTGCACTGTCATCGTCATGCTGAGCCCGCTGGCTGAGGACAGCGTCAAGCAGTGTGACCGCTACTGGCCAGATGAAGGCTCCTCTCTCTACCACATCTATGAGGCAAGTGTGGCCGGTAGCCCAGGGCAAGGAGCATCCTCCAGCCCCTCTGCCCATCGCTGACGCCTGCCGGCCGCCTCCCTTGGGCAGGTGAACCTGGTGTCGGAGCACATCTGGTGCGAGGACTTCCTGGTGCGCAGCTTCTACCTGAAGAACGTGCAGTCACAGGAGACCCGCACCCTGACGCAGTTCCACTTCCTCAGCTGGCCGGCCGAGGGCATCCCGGCCACCACCCGGCCCCTCCTCGACTTCCGCAGGTGAGTGCCCACCTGGCGTGTGCCAGCCCCGGGGAGCCGGCGGTGGTCCCGACCGCGGGGGACTGATGGGTGAGGACATCGCTGCCGGTGTGATGAGGGTCAGGGCTGGGGCATGGACCAGCTTGAGGGGGGCAGGGGGCTGCCGTGCATGAGGAGGAGCAGAAGAACCGGGTTCTGGCCAGCTTGGGATGAGGCTCAGCAGAGCCTGGCAGGCGAGAGGCCTCCAGCTGAAGCTGCCAGGGCTCTCCAGCCTTCAGGGTGGGAAGGTGCTCTTCCCTGGAGCTGGCATGGGGCACAGCACCTCCCGGCACCCTCCCCAGCTGTGGGTGGAAGACGAAACCCCCAGAGCCAGCCTTGAACAGCTGTGGCCCATTGCTCCCCATGCCCTACAGCCAGCAGTGGGTCCCCACCTAGCCCGGGGTGAGGGGTTACGGGGCTGGGACTGCACCCAGGAGGTTAGCAGGCTGTGTCTGCTGGGGTCTCAGGCTCCCAGGGTGGTGGTGGATGCCTGCTGGGGGCTGGCTCGTCTCTGTCCCCAGGCCGTGTGGGGCCAGGGACACTGCTTAGGGCAGCGGGGAGGTCCCCGAGCACGTCACCCTCCCCTCCACCTCGCTCACGCTCTCTCTGTCTCTCTGTCTGTCTCTGTCTCTCTCTCGCAGCTGCCGGCGTCATTTTTGTGATTTGCAGCTAGTAATCTGGCTCCAGTTGCATAGTCACAAAAGTGATCGTTGGCAGCTGTGCCTGCTGCATGGAGCATGCCGGGAGCCCCGCCGGCGCCTGGCCCCCAGCTTCGCGCCCCACCGGACCAGAGCTGCTCCCCTCGGCCTCCTGCCACTGCTCCTCTCCCTGGGCTGGGCACCCCAGGAGCTGGGCTCCTCTCCCTGCCCCAGCCACTTTCTGTCTGTGGTCCCCGTCCTGTGCCCAGCACCACGGGGGAGGCAGGAGGAGCCATGCACCGGACCCCCAGGGCCACATCATGGGGTGCCCACTGCCCCTCTCAGCTGGGCACAGCGAGGGCCACCCAGTGCAGCCTTGTCCCCAGCATGGCACCACCCTGACCTACTCCTTGTCCTTGCAGGAAGGTGAACAAGTGCTACCGGGGTCGCTCCTGCCCTATTATTGTGCACTGCAGGTACCACTGGGGATGGAGGTGGGGGGCGGGCTGGGTGGGCGGCTTCAAGGCTGGGACCTGCTGGCAAGGACCAGTGCCCGGAGCCCGTCCCCTTGGTCCAAGCATCTGGGTCTTGCAGTGACGGTGCCGGCAGGACCGGGACGTACATCCTCGTCGACATGGTCCTGAACCGAATGGCCAAAGGTAGGCATGGGTCGGCACCACTTCTGCCCTGCCCGGGGGGCGCGGGGCAGTGGGCTCAGCCCACGGACCCCTCCCTGTGCCCTTCTCCCGCTCCGCCCCAGGGGTGAAGGAGATAGACATAGCTGCTACGCTGGAGCACATCCGAGACCAGCGACCCGGCATGGTGCAGACCAAGGTACCCCCTATACCGGGGCTCCTCTCCCTCCCTGAGCACACACAGCCCCGGGGGCTGGGCTGGGGGGGCCCTCACGCCCCCTCCTTTGCTCCCCCAGGACCAGTTTGAGTTCGCGCTGACCGCCGTGGCCGAGGAAGTGAACGCCATCCTGAAGGCCCTGCCGCAGTGATGGCGAGGAGCCCTCCCCTCTCGTCTCCCCCATGCCCCCCACCCAGCTTCGCGCGCTCTCCTCGCCCTGCCCGTGGGGCTGCTCTCCCTGTAAAATGCTGTCTGTGCTGCTGGCTCTGTTCCCCCCCCCCCCAAGCCCCTCTCCCCAGGGACACACGGCTCAGCCCCTCTGCATCCAGGACACGGAGCCCTGTCGCACCCCCTGCCACTGCAGAGGGTAGGGGGCTCGTGTGCCCTGTCCCCTGTGCAGAAGGGGACCAGGTGATGCTACTGGGAGCTGGCTTTGGGGAGACCCTCAGCTGCCCTCCCGCACCCCAACCTGTCAGTCCTGCGTCAGACCCCACCCTGCACCAGAGTAGGGGACAGGACCAGGCAGGGGTCCCCCACAGGGGGGGGAGCGCTGGGTGCAGGGGGGCCTGGCCGAGCCCCAGGTCCCCTCCGTGTGCTCCCTGCCTCGTCACTCAAGCAGAAGAGAAATTTCTAGAGAAATATAATTTTGTATCTTGATGTGAATAAAGTTCTCGTGTCGCGTTCGTGCAGCTGCAGCCAGGCCTGGCCTCTGACTGTGTGTATGGGGGGGGGGGCACAGCGCATCCCCCCCCAGTCCCTGCAGCTGCACAGCCTGCACCCTACAACCACCAGACAGGCACAGCTGGGACTGAGCCCCCTCTACCCTCCTGTCCCCAGCCCAGAGACACCCCGCAGCCTGCAGCTACTGCAAACTGATTTATTGACAGCTGTCAGCAAAAGGGAATTGGGGGGGAAGCGAGAGCGGGGGGGGGGCAGAGCTCAGCCCTACTGGCCGAGCCCAGCTGTGCTGCCCCTCACTGCCCGCTGCCAGCACCCCCCAGCAGCCTAATCTACAGCCCCCTCCCTCCAGCCCCACCACCACCCTCCCCACCACCTTGTGCTGCCCAGGGCATCTCCCACCGGGCACCCCCCAAGCCCCAGGTGCTGCTCGGCCACAAGCCCTGTCGTGCCCCCCCCAACACGTCCCACGGAGCCAGAGGGTGCTGGGGGAAGGGGGTGGCAGGGGGTGGCCGTGCAGGGACAAAGCGGAGTCCTGGCTGGGAGAGCCTCCGTGGGCGAGCGGGCGTGCGCGGTCCCCGGGCACAGCAGCCTCAGAACACACCTGGGGAGACAAGCGGAGGGTGGGGGGGGACACAACGGCACCCGTGAAACCCTCCTCGGCCCAGGGCTAGGGAGGGGCAGGGAGGGAGGTCCCAGGAGGAGGAACAGAGCCAAGGCAGGACCACGGGTGATGGCAAGGGTGGGAACGCCTGTGAGCATCACTGAGGGTCACTGCTGCTGCCGGAGGCAGGGAGGGACCGTGCCCCCCCGCCAAGGCGCAGGGAAGGGGGGACCAGGCAGGGTCTGCGATGGGGGGCACAGAGGAGGAGGAGGAGGGTACACAGGCAGGAGCGACAGCATCCAGAGGGGAAGAGACAGACGAGGCACCAAGCAGATCCCATGCACGCACCCCTCTGTGTGAGGAGGGAGAGCCCGACCCAGGACCCCCAGCCTGGGCAGGCGCAGGCAGTGGCCAGAGCCCCGCCAGGCTCCAGGGTAGGCAGGGAGAGCGGAGCAGGCCGAGCCCGTGGGCACCCCGCGCTCCCCGGAGCCAGGGCAGGGAGCTGCCCCTCTTCCAGCCACGACCCCCAACCCTGGCACCACCCCCCCGCACCGGTGTCCCCCCAGTCGCCCATCGCCCTGAGCAGCAGCCAGGAGGCAGGGCAGGAGAGACCCCCTCCCTTGCTGGGGGAGGCAGGAGCCCAGCCACAGGCAGCGAGCCCCCCCAGCCCCGCTTTGGGGGGCACAACCCCAGCCCCACGCTCAGAGCAGGGGGCAGTGCCACTGCTTTGCTTTGGGGGCAGGCTCGTGCCGCGCTGCCGCAGGGCTGCCGGCCCCCGGCGGCTCCCACTCCGGCCGCCCCCGGGGACCGCGGGCTCTGCGGGCGGATGACGGGGTGCCGGGGCTGCTCCCCGGGGCGCCGGGGCCATGCCCACCTGCTCGGTGGTGCCCTGCTGCCTCCATCTCGGAGAGGCTGTAGGCCATGGCCAGCTGCAAGTCCTCGTCCTCGTCCTCGCTGTCCGTGTAGAGGCAGACGGGCGAGGAGCTCGGGGGCTGGTGCGGGGCGGGCGGCGGGGGCGAGGGGGGCCGCTGGCTGGGGATGGCCTGCTGCTCACGCCGGCTCAGCTCCAGCCCCAGCGCCATGTCGTCGGGGACGCCTGCGGAGACAGGGGCAAGGGACAGGGCGGTCACATCTGCTCGAGCTCCCTGGAGCTGGCACGGGCCTGGATGCAGCACCCCCCGGGCCACCCCAAAGGAGGAGAGGAGTCCCCAGACGGGAAGGGCGCTGGGAGGCGGCACTGCCAGACCCCAACAAGTCAGTCTGCGGTTGCCACTTCTCACCATCGATGTGGATCGACTTCAGCTCCCCGTCCTCCTCCACTTCCACCCGCTCCCTGCCGTTCTCGATAATCCTGCAGACAGACGGACGGATGGACGGTCAAGGGCTGGGCAGCCAGACAAGCTGCAGGGTCCGAGGGGATGAGGTGGGCCGGCATTGCCCTCACCGCTTGGTGGTGATGCGCCTGCCATTAACGAATGTGGTGGAGGTGGAGACGGAGCGGAAGCCCAGCCCTGCATCGGCGCCGGAGCTGAACGATGAGGCGAAGAAATCTGGAGAAGGGAGCGAGAAGGTCAGTGCCAGGGGCGCGAGGAAGGCAGGGGACGGACCCTGCGCAGGGGGACACGGTGTCCGGGACTCCTGTCGGGTAGGGACTGCCAACATCTCCTACCTGAGGATCCTGGGAAGGGGGAAAAGAAGTGGCCTCCCCTGTGGTGCCGGGGGCCAGGTCCTCGCAGCTCAGAGAAGGGCAGCATCTCATCTGGAAGGCAGGGTTCCCCCCTCAGCATTGCTCCTGCGGCTTGGCAAGCCAGGAGCACGGCACTGCCATGGAGACCCTGCACCGGGGCCGGCTGCACACCCCGTCCCCGAGCCCACCGGCTGCCCCAGGGCCAGAGAGGTGCCCCAGAGCTGGCTGCCGACCTCCCCTGTCCCACACGCACCAAAGAAGTCGGCGAAGGGATCTCGCCCACCGAAGAACTCCCGGAAGACATCGTGAGCGCTGCGGAAGGTGAAGGTGAATTCGGGGGCCCCGGCATCAGCCCTGGAGCCCGCCGGTCCTACCGGAAGGAAGAGGCTCAGAGTTAAGTGGATCCCTGGGTGGGAACCCCCCAAAGGCGTGGAGCCCCAGGGGGCACAGACCCACAGCAGGTCTTCGGATGAGGCCATATCCAGAGCCGCTCTAGCCCCCCATGGCCCCGCTTGCCCACTCACCTGCCCCCATGAGTCCGTCCTTGCCGTAACGGTCATAGACATCACGCTTCTGCTCTGGAAGGAGAAGGGAGGGAGCTGCGGTGAAGCTGGCTGCCAGGCAGGGGCAGGAGCACCGATGCTTCCCCCGGCCAAGGGAGGTGCAGAACAGCAGGAAGCAGGAGAAGGGGGGTGGCGAGAGCACACCCCCCCCCCCCCCGGCACTGCTCCCAAACCCAGGTCAGGGCACCAGGAAAGGATGCGCAACCCTCAGCCTCGCTGGGGAGACCTCAGTCCAGAAGCCAGCTCCCCAGCATCTCTCCCACGAGCCGTTCTGGGGGATGCGTGGGGAGGTAAGCAAGCCCCACAAGCTGGGCAGTAAACCTGGAGGGACCTGCTGCCTCCCGAGGACATCCAGGGATGCCACCCGCATAGGCCCAGCAGCCCCAAGGGCACGGGGGACACGCAAGACAGCACCGTGGCCTCTTACTGTCTGACAGCACTTCATACGCCTCGGCGATCTCCTTGAATCTCTGCTCGGCGTACTCCTTGTTGTCCGGGTTTTTATCCGGGTGCCATTTCAGCGCAGCCTTCCTGTACCTACACGGACGGGCAGCGATGGGGACGCAGCAGCCCTCGGCCGGCGGGGACTCCTGCGCCCAGGGACCCTCCTCCGAGCGCACATCTCCCACCCTGTGGGCAGGGGCACCCCAAACCCCCTTCACCCAGCACCCTACAGCCCCAGGCATGAAACAGGAGCTTCCCCAACTGGTTCTGCCTCCCAAGAAAACATCTGCAGCATGACCCCAGCAGTGCAGCCTGCGCCCGCCCCAGCTGCCATCACCAGCATCTCCGGACGATGCTCACAGGTTTGCTCCGGAGCCTCCCCGGGCTCCACTGTGCCTGTGCAAGCACCAGGGGTTGCTGGGGAGCTACTGGGGCCAGGCGAGAGGAAGCAGCCCTCTCCTCCCACTGCAGCTAGCTGGGGTTAGCCCAGGCCACTCGGCTTCTCTCACCCATTCTTAGGAAGCCCTCCAGCAGGGACCTCTGTCCCCCGCCTCCGTCCCCTCCAGGCAAGCTACCAGCCTGCACCTCTTCCCTGGGCGATGAGCGCAGCGAGACCTCGGCAGGGTGCCGGGAAGGAGCTTCGGGAGGCCCCTTCCGCCCCCGGGGCTCCCCGACAACACCTGGGGTGCAGCACGGGACCTGCCAACGGGGCCCGGTCCCCGCGCTGGGGGACAGGCTGCCCCTTGCCCAGCCAGCTCCAGCCTCCTGACCCTGACCCCGTCCCAGCCCCCGCGCCCCAGCTCCCTGCCGTCCCCCACACCCTCTGCCAGACAGGGGGGACACCTCCAAACACCAGCGGGACCCACCGCCCACCTCTGTCCCCAGCCCGGGGACAAAGGGACCAAACCCCACCAAGAGATGCCTTTGCGCAGCAGCGAAGCCCGGCCCCGCGCTGGCCTCCGCACAAAGGGAACAAAGCCTGGATTGTCACCTCTGGAGCTGGGCCCTGTCCCCACCGGCCCCGCGGGGAGCCCCAGCCTGCGGCTCACTGGCACCAGGGCAGGGCTGGGGGGGCTGGGGCTGCTCCCCCTGCCTGGTGGGCAGGGGGCACGCCCGCCAACGCACTTACGCCTTCTTGATGTCGTCGGCGGTGGCATTGCGGCTCACCCCCAGCGCTTCGTAGTAGTCCACCATGACGCGCAGCTGTCCCGCGGGGTCACTGCGGAGGGGGAAAGGCCACGTCGGGGGTCCGCAGGCGCGGCCTGGCAGCACTGGGTGGGCTGCTCTCCCCTCCCCGAGCACCCTGAGCACCTCACGGGTCCCCCCCGAGGGGGGCTCAGCAGCAACCCCCACGCTTGGCTCCCCAGCCACCCGGGTGC
The DNA here is from genome assembly GCF_030867145.1 of Opisthocomus hoazin. Taxonomy (NCBI): domain Eukaryota; kingdom Metazoa; phylum Chordata; class Aves; order Opisthocomiformes; family Opisthocomidae; genus Opisthocomus; species Opisthocomus hoazin. The sequence continues at coordinate 18,790,158 of NC_134422.1, read as the reverse complement.
ACGCACAGCCCCAGCCCGGGACCCCTCGCCGCTGTCCCACCTGCATTGCGCCGGCTTGCCCACGAAGGGGACGGGGATCCCCGCTGCCCCCCAGCTCTCCCTCCGTTCCCCCGAGGGGGCTCTGCCCCTGGGCGGGGGTCGGGGTGGGGGGCAGACAGAGCAGCCCGCTAAGGTGCTTAGCGGCTGGAGCGGATTACGGGCTCAGTGGGGACCCCTCCCCCGCCCCCGGGCACCTCGGGGCACTTCAACCGGCCGATCCAGCCCCCCCCCACCCCGGGGTGCCGAACCCCCCTCCCCTGTCACCCGCCCCCCCCGCGCTTCCCGGTCGCACCAGCTGACGGGGAGGGCGGCGCTGGCACCAGTACGGCACTGGGAGCGCGGCGGCGGGGCGGCGCCGGGGACCGCCCCGCGCAGCCCCGGGCCGTAAACACGGCACTCCCCGGCGCTGCTGCTGGAAGTTTCCGCATCCGTTCCCCCCCCCCGCCGCCCCACGGTGCGCGGCTCTGGGCTGTGGCCAGCCGGTCCGGACCACCGGGAGGGGCGGGGGCGGCAGCGCGGGAAGGGACCGCACCGCTCCGCACCGCGCCGGCCCCGCTCCCCCCGCACACACACCCACCCCCCGCCCCCCCTCGCCCCGGTGCCCACCTGAGTGCCGCAGCCGAGCCCTCCCCGCCCGCCCCGGGCCGCCCGCGGCCGGAGTCGCGCCTCCTCCCCACCCCCCCCCCGGACCCGGGCCGCCGCGGGGCCTGAGGGCGGGATCCGCTGCCCGACGAGCGGCCGCTGCAGCCAATCCACGGCGCCGCCGCCTCCTGACGTCACGCGCTCACTGCCCAGGCGGGTGAGGTCATGGGGAGGCGGGGCCTCGCCGCTGCCCAGCCCCCTCCCTCATCCACGTCCCCGCGGCCCGCGGGGGGGGCAGCGACCTCTCGGTGCCGCCAGCACGGCCCCGGCCCGGGGCAGCCCCTGGCCCCCTGCCGAGACAGCTGCCCGGCGGGGGGGCAGCGGGAGGGGACAGCGGGGGTGACTCAGCGCTCTGCCCGAGGAGGGGAAGAGGGGGTGCTCTCCCCCACCCCCGGGGCGGTGGGCACCCACGTCCCCGTCCTGGCCGCGGACACCGTCCGGTTCCCGCTCGCTGTGTGTGCGGGAGGAGGAGGGGGAACCTCCGCGGGGCCTTTCGGACCCCCCCTGCCGTGGGAGATCCTCCTCGCCTCCCGCACCCCCCAGCCGGGAAGCCTGGCAGACCTCCCCAGTGGCTCCTTACCCCGCAGGCTGGGGAGGCTGGGCGCGGAGACGGGCCGTTCCCAGCCTCACAGAACGTAAGGGGTTGGAAGGGACCTCTGTGGGTCCTTCCCGAGAAGACCCCCCCCCCAGAGCGGGTCATTCCCCCCCCCAGAGCGGGTCATTCCCTCCCGGGCCGGGTCTGGGTGAGCTCTAGGACGGGTGAAACGCCAAGGGCAGCTCCTGTGCCAAGGGGCATCTCCCTGCCAAGGGGTGGGAGAAGCGTCCGCTGCGGTCGGGCAGCCCTTGGTGATGTCCTCGGGCGAATCCCTGGGGTATTCCCCGTTGTTGGGGTTGGTTTTTTTCTCCCTGGATGCCGGGGGCAGCTGCCGGGGGGGCTCCCATTTGGCCCCTCTGCCCAGCGATGGGTGCGGGGCTGGCCCAGCCCGGCTGGCGTGGGCACTAGATGGAGCCACAGGCTGCCTCACAGGGACGGCAGCCCGCCGGCCGGGAAGCCGGGGAGATGCCACCAGGACCGAGCCGCGCCTCAGCGCCTTGGTTTCCTTTCCCCGGTTCTTGCAGCTGACGTGGGGACAAGGAGCACCCAGAGCTGCCAGCTCGCAGCCCGCTCTGTGCCCACCGCTGGATGGGGATGCCGCTGTGCTGGGAAAGGAGAGGAACCCGCACGCTGGCCGGGACTCTGGAGCCAGGGGAACACAGCTCCTGTCTTCACAGCACGTATGTCCCTCACCTGTGACACCAGGATACACGGTGAGAAGGACTTACACCTCCCTAACGCCCTTACAGGAGGCCATGCAGAGCTGGGCAGCAGCCCACCACAGCGCTGGCAGCAGAGAGGATGCTGTGCTGACGCACCTCGTCCCAGCGCTGCCACCATCACTCCCCTACTCAAAGCAGCGAAGCCGGCCGCCTGGCAGCAGCTGAAGAGGGGCAGCCTGTCACCCACTGCTGCCTCACAGGGCGCACACCTTCAGCCACAGCACCCTGCCCTCTTCTCCCTGCCCGTCTCTCCTGGGTCTGCCCCAAGTCCTGGTGCACCCATCTGCCGGCCTGGCTCACACCACCTTCAAACCCAGCACGGGCACCTGGAGCGTGTCTCAAGAAGACCCTTATTTCTTTATAAATTCCAGAGATCGCTGTGTTGTGATGCTGTTTTTAGCTTTCCAGCATCACAAACGTGTTCTTGAAATACTCTCGAGGCTTTCTGAGAAAAGAGCTTTCGGGTGAGCGAAGGAGCCCAATGGACCAGGTTTTTTTATCCTGGTTACCCGATCTCTTAGGAAGACAATAGAATTGCATCATAAACTCGTGCTATATTATTATGCAAACCTCATATTAAGAGAGGTCTTTTTTTCAGGGCTGCGCAACATTTCAGCTTTTGATTTCCTCAGGAGGATGCAAACCCTTTAACGGCCTCCTCAAAACTGGCAATTACATACTGCAAAATCGTGTTCTTGGCTATATTTGAGCTGTGGAGTGCTGTGCTCGGCGAGCCACATGCCCTCTGCTCCCCTCGACACAGCCAGCCACCTCCACTCCCCTTCTCCCTGCGCCCAGAGGGAAGGTCCCCGATCCAGGGCAGCCTTGTGGAGATGCAGCAGGGAGGGAGCAGGAGCTCGAGCCGGTGGGATGGGGTGAGAAGCACCTGAGCACAGCCAGGCAGGCTCGTGGGCGCCATTTCCATGCCACCTTCCTCTGCCTGCCCACTCCCAGGAGACACAACAGCCACGGCCGTGGCCAAGCTCCCCATTTCTGGGCATGACGACAGGGTTGGTGCAGCCCCCCAAAAAAGGGGACCAGTGGGACCAGTGGGTTTGCTCACCCCTGGGAGGGCTGCACCAGGGTGGGGACCCCGGAGTGGTGGGGGCTGGTGGAAGCTGAGGACATCACCTGAGCAGGACACCCATTTTTAAAATCCACATTTGCTCTTTTACCCCCGGTCCGGCTGTCTCATCTGAACGGCCCTGCCCGGCTTTCCTGACTTCCCTGGACAGCAAATTTCTCCACACCCTCGCGTTTTTGATGCTTCTCATGTTTGCCTTGATGGCCACGGTCTCAGTCCCCTGGCCATCTCTTTCCTAATCCGCTCCGTTCTCATCCCAGCTGGCTTTTCCAGAACTCTGCCTTCTAGGAGCTGGAGAGTATCCAGGGAGGCAAAGTCATCTGGGTGCTTTCGGTTGGCGTAGCAGGAAAGAGAAGTGAGAAACAGCAAAGTCAGCGTGACTTTCATTCAAGCAGGGCAGTGACTTTGGGCCGGATTCAGCGATGCGATAGATGCAGGCAGTGCATCCCGGGCACCACCCCAGAGGAGCGCTCGCCTGCGCTGACGCCGGGGCTGCTGCCCCAGCCAAAACCCAGGCAAAACTGAGGTGCTTGCAGATTTTAAATCAACAGAGTCAGAGGCTGGCAGAAGTGGCAGAAGCCTCCGACTGAATAGCTTATCCACGTGAGCACAAGGACAGGCCCAGGCAGCAGCTGATCTTCACAGCAGCAAGGGGTTTCACCCCTGTCCCTGGCACGTGGTTGGGAACAGAGTGGGCTGCAGAGCCTGGATAACCCCGCGATGCACAGGAGCAGGGCACCCCACACCCAGCCGCGGGTGAGGCTGGGGGCTGCATGGTCTGGATCTGACCACACATCTGATCCCCGCACACTCCCAGGCACCAAGACCCTCGTGTCCATCTGGCTGGGCCAGGATTTTCTGCGGTGCCTGGCACGACTGGGGTCACGGGCTGTCTGATCCTCACCATGCCCTCCAGCTACACGCCCAGCTTTGGCCCATTGCCTTTGTGCTAGGCATGGCTCAAGGGGGCAAAAACAAGCCAAGCAGGGTGAAGTGAAAAAGGAGATGGGGCAAATGCACTTACATTAGAAAAAAAAAAACCAAGAAAAAGCACAAAAGGATGCCGGTAAGCAGCCTTCTGCTGTGGTCCACAGCCGCTGGTGCCTAAATACCAGTGCAATGCTGTGGATGCAAAGAAGGCTGTAATTTGGGTGCAATCTGTAACAAACCCCCGTGTAAAGCATCTCCTGCTAAAATTGATATTTTCAATTCATCAGGCCCACACTGAGAGTATTAATTGGTCTAATTGAGGGTCTTGCTGAGCTGCTGGTGGTAATTTTAAACAGAGCTAGGAAAACTGGGGTAATTCCAAAGGGCTAAAGGACAGAAATCACTCCAGTCATTAAGAAAACAAACTGGTTGACCCAGAAAACTCTTGATTACTGGTAATGCCAGAGGAAAAAAAAAAAACAAACAACCAGAAGAGTTCATTTTGATTCTGCCAGCATAGAATTAAAGACTGGAAAGTGCATTCAGTACTGATCAGCCTTGTCTCAGGGAAGGCAGGTATTGCTATGCAAACTTGCTGTCACCTTTCAGCGCAATTACATGTCTGGCTGATTCAGATCAACACTGCTGGCATGACACCCTTACTTGGAAACTGGCAAGAGATAATGATAACAGCATTTGCATAAGTCACGATGTTGCCGCAGAGAGGGATGGAATAGTGTGTTTTCCGTGTCCACAGAAGAAGGAGGCTCAGAGCTGCTGCCAAAGGTCTTTCCAGATCTACATTTGTGTTGTCCCACGATATTTGTCTCAGCATGCCAACGTAGCCAGTTTATACTCCTGCATTGCTAAGGACACAGCAGATAGATCAGTAGCAAAAGTGTGCTTGTTAGCCAGCAGCTATACGCTGAGGGCCTTTGTAGTGGGGATCCCTGGGGGTAGGTGCAAAGCTCACAGTGATGATAAATGTTTACCAAGAAAAATCTGGGATAACGCTAAGCTCGGTGGGGTAGTAGCTAGTGAAGGGGACAATTAACTATTAGGCATGGTTTATAATTGCCCAGTTAAAAGGCCACGTTGCAGCAACATTTGCTTTAATGCAGCAAAATTTGCTGTGATATAGTGAAATGCAAAGTAATTCATTTGGGAATTTGGAGGAAGGGGCAGTCCTATCACTCCCTGCTCCGCACATCCGCTTGCCACCCTCAAACTGTATCAGCAGTAATCTGGGATTCATTTCAAGGCCGCTGACCAAAGCGCTGAAGCCGGTGGTGCCTGGCAGAGATCCCTGCAGAAGCCCAGCAGCCCTTTGCTGATGGTTCACCATCACCAGCCACGGGCTGCCTCGCCAGGCACCGCGCCGACACTGCTGCTCGCTCCCCAGGGCACCCTCCCTGCTACAAGCCAGTTACATCTCCGCGTTCCCCTGAGCAAACCCGCTGTCTCAAGAACTGAAACCAGGCTTCTTTGGCGAGGTGGGTTTCCCATGGTCAGTCGATGCCTGGCAAGGGTGCTGAGGGTCCCCAACACGTGCAGGAACCGCTGGTACCTGGGTCTTGCCAAGCTCTGTGTCCTGCTGCCTGGGAGGTGGTGAAGCCCTCCTGGCTGTGTCTGATGCAGGGCTGTGAAATGGCAGTGTAAGCGCCACGCCATCCTAGGGACAGCTACAACAGCCCCGGTGTGCACAGGGCACCCAGGGATGGCTTGTCCTAATGAGGAGGGCCGCGTTAGGCACGGGAGCTCAGCAAAGCAGGGCTCCTGAGTCCTTACAGCAGGGAAATCCTTCTGAATAGCTGTTGTTTTACCTACATAGTCCGTCATCACCTGACTTAACTATGCTAGGAGGCTCTCATGTACGTGTTCGAGCCAGGCATCCTCTGGGCGGCCATGGAACGCAAGTTTTCAGCCCAGTGACCTGGGGCCACCGGATTGCAGCACCCGCGGCTCTGGGAGGAGCAGGGAGGACAGCCCTGGTTTCGCATACCGCACTCTCTCCGTATACAAACCGCTCCAGGCGGGAGCACTCTGGGAGCCGTTGCACGGCTGGGTTATTAAATGCATCTTTTATCTCGTAAACCATTTCCCTCCGACATCCACCAGCGCTTGGCCAGCCGCCAGCACCTCCTTTCCGCTTCTAACAACTCTACAGCTATCCCCAAGACTCTGGGCCAGTTTCTCCAGGCCCAGCTCTGCTCTCAGCGTGCCCTCAGGCTGGCAAGTTGTTTGTATTATGTACAACACACTTCCACGTGCAAAAAAACCCCCATGTCCAGCCATCGGAAGCCCAACTGCTCCTCAAAGACCAGGGCAGAGAAAAGCTGTTGGCAAGATGCTCCTGCGCCAGGAATTGTTCGCTTTCCCAGGGGATGCTGGACTTGCCCAGCTGGCAGTGGTTTATGTGCCTTGAAGGAGCGGGTGCATCTGCGGAGCCACCCGGCGTGAACCTGCCGTGTCCCCTCCGCTGCCCAGAGGCTGGGGGCTCAGCCACAGCCCCGCGGACGAGGCGTGCACCCCTGGGAGCGGGGGAAGCCATCGCTGCCTCTTGCCCCATCGCTGCCAGCTCACACAAGCAGGCTCAGCGGCATTGCAACAGAGCTGACCGCAGCTTTGTTGCAGTTCCTGAGAACTTGTAAGACAGGGAGGCCTAAACGGCCGCGGATGGAGACTGACTCGTCAGCATGCCTCCAGTCCTGTCTGGGGGGGCAGAGCCCCTCCAGTCTGGCAGGGTGACCCCCGCCCCTCCAGGAGCTCCCAGCCTTGCAGAAATCATTGCACTGCTGCTTCCCGCTATTCCCACACCGCCTGTGCCACCGCCAGCTCCGAGAGCTGCTGGAGAAGAGGAAAAGCAGCGCTGGCCCCTCCGCACCAGCTGCCAGCACTGCGCAGCGGCATCCCCTGCGAGCGTGGGGACCCCTCAGCAGGCTCAGCCCCTCCAGCACCTGCCTGGAGGCAGCTGGTTCATGCCAGGCGCGCTCGGAGCCCTGACGTGAAGTCGCTGCAATTAGGCAGCTGCGGTTTTATTTTGCTCCCATGGGTGTGTAGCTGCCTTTCCCAGGACGCGAAGAAAGGCGGGTGACACCGGCAGCCGGGGTGGCTGACTCTGAGCCAGGCGGGCTGCTCACCCAGGGCTGCTGCGCCTGAAATCGAGCTAGTCCCGACTCGTCTGCCGGGCCCTTTCAGCCTTGCACGTTGGGGCTCGGCGTGTGCGTGGGGCTGCCTGCGTCCCTGGGAGTACCTCCCTACCCTTGCCCCTGCCCGGTGATTCAGGGCTTAGGACTGTAGTGAGATCTAGAATTAGCTTTATTGTTCCTGTAACGCGGCGCACGCTCCGGGCAATGCAGCAGGCATTGCACAACTGACTTCATTTTATCTGAAACAGCAATTACGCTGCTGTTGCTCAGGTTCAGCAGAGAGAACTTCTGTCAGATCACTACCATGCTCTACATCCCAGCAGGTCTTCAGGAGTAAATGCCACACTTGGGTTATTGAAGACGTCCGCTGATGAAGATCACTTCACCCTGAGACGATCGTGCTTCACCACCCTTACTGCTAGCAAGCCTTAAACTTGCATCTTCTCGCCCTGAGAATGCAGCAGAGTTAATCCCCGTCCTATCTGCATCTGCCTTAAAAGTATTTTAAGGCCTTTATTGAATCTCTGCTTGGTCTTCTAGATAGTCCCCATTCTTTCAGCCTTTCACTGCAGCCCATGGCGTCTAGCCTTCCAGTCACCCTTCTTTCTCATCTCTGGATCATCTCCATCTACTCCAGATGAAGGATGAAGTGCTCAGAGGCCCCTTTCCGGCCTTAACGAGGCATGCATATCTTAAGCAATGCGAAAGGGAGCATTTTCTGCCCACCCCCATGCTTGCTAGAACTTTTCAGGGTGGCAAAGTATGTCCCAAAGGCTGCCATGCTAGAACTGCAGCAGCAATCAGACATACGATGCTGGGCCATCATCAGGAGCAAGCTGTGTTTGAGAGACTCTGCACAATGGCTTGCTGGGGTATTGCTGGAGCAGTTAGCATCTCACAGGACTTGCTTGTACTCCCAACATCTGCAAGATGCTGTCAAGCCCTATGCTTTCAACAGAGTCATTAGTTTCACCAGTCAATGCTGTCTGCCTTATGTTAACGCAGAGCTGCCTTTCTGCGTTGAGAAGGTTGTCATCGCGACTCACCCCGCAGCAGAGTGTCACTGGATCTCTGGGCTTACCAGCCCAGCAGCTGGGTTTGCTGGCTGAGCCCTCAGCCAAGCAGGAGGCAGTACTTGGCCATATGGGGCTCTGGGAGCCGTGCGAGCTGCAGGAGCTCCCTCCTGCCTGGTTGCTCCTGGGCTCGGGGTGCTGCCACGTCACCCAGTGCAGCCGCTGCTGGAGAGCAAACCACACAGGGCACTGACGGGCTGGAGGCATATCCCAGCTCCTCCACGCTGCTGAGAGGGTTATGGGCAGAGCAACTGTGCAAGGATGGAGGGAGGGTTAAGCGGGGAAGGCATGGAGGCCATCTCTTTGGAAGGCTCCTGGCTGAGGTTAAAGATGTGGACAGAACCCCTGTTCCTGAAGCACCCCTCATCATCTGGTGCTTGCCTTGTGCCCCTCCAAGCTAGGCTTGAAGTGGAGGGCACTGGGCTTCCTGCCCGAGCCCACCACACAGCTGTGGTCTTCTCTACCTTCCCCCAAGTGCCCTGTGACACGTGTGCTCTGCCTGGAGCAGTCTGGGTGGAGCTGAGGTCTGAAAAGTGGGAACAACAGTTTGGGCCTTCCGCTGTGAAGAGATGAGGGGACTGGGGTGTGGATGGGGCGTACCAGGCTGGACTCTGAACGGGTCATCTCCTCCCCAGTTTCAGTTCTGGGTGCTTTTAGGTGTGGCAGACTGTGTTTCTGAAAGAAAGCTGTCTGAGAGGCTTTGTCTGGGTAACTGCAAGCTCTGCTGACGCAGTTCCTGGACCAGCAGGTACCTGTCCGAGAGCTGGCAGATCTCCTGGGCTCCGTGGGTAGCGGCAAGCGGGGGTCTCCCCTGCAGCATGCAGGGCTCTGCCCCTGGGGTATCTTCAGTTTGTTTTTTCCCATTTTTTCTACCAAGAGATAGTTGAATTCTAACTCACTAGCCAAAAATTTGCCTTGCTTACTTTTTGTACCTCTCTGGGTGCTGGTGCAGGGTCCAACTTTACTCTGAGCAATGATGAAAATGTTTCCCGAGCAATTCTTGCAACCTTGTGATTTCTGATCTGGTCTGAAAACATTAGCAGGGTCTTCTTAGACATGTGGGTAACATCTCTGAGAGAGGGGTCGCCTCGGGACGAATCTGCTTCCAGCCAGGGTGAGCTCAGCCCCCACCATGTGCTCGCAGGCTGCTGCTGCCAGCATCTGGCAGGCTGCTGAGCAGTTAGGCACTGACAAGACACACCCCATTGGTGGTCCCTGGATTTAGCCAGCTGTTCTTAAGCATTTCAGAAAAGCTTAGACATCTGTTCGGGCTTTTCAGATCAGAGGTACACAGAGATGCACAGCTCTGAATGACTCACGGCTCTCTTGTCAGTCGTTGCTGCCCTGCTCGTTCGACACAACAGCACCTGAATGGCTGCATTCCCTGTGCGAGTGCATTTGCAGCAATGGTGAATCAGGGACATTTCACCCTCAAATCTCTACCAGAACGGTATATAAACAGACCTAGGCATCTCTTGAGGAAGTATCACACCATTTTAAACCTCGAGGTGCCACCAGGTTGTCATATAAATCTTCCAAAGTTGAGTGAACCACACAAGGCTCGTGTGGCCGCCCGAAAGTCTGCTCACCACCTAGCTCTGACGCTTGTGCTTCCAGCCACCGCTGCAAAGTGTTCAGGCTATAAACACCCCAGAATGAAGTGGTGCTGTGGAATTAAGGAGGGTGCTAGGAGACACTCAGTCAGAAGTGACACCTTGGCATCCAGCATACGTTTCAGTGAGCGCCTTGGCAAAGATTTTCATGTGGAAAGATGGTCCCATCACTCCTTTTCATAGCAGTTAACTTTTGGGGCTCAAATTTTGATGCCTCGGTGCTACCAATTACTCTTTCACTCTCATGGACTCTCTGCATCAGCATGGTCTGCGTTATCTAGTGATCTCTGAGGTTACTCAAAGGACATTTATACTACGAGGAGGAGTTTAGGCATTTCCAGAGTCATCTAGCCGCCACAGCATCCTGTCCAGGTTCAGCAGCACTCACAGCCTGGGGCATCTCTGTGGAAAAAAAAACCCTTTTCCCACCAGCTTGATTAAACCCACTCAGATCGTTTGGCTCAGCTGTTTCTGCAGGTCTCAAAAATGTGTTGCTTAGACACCGGCGCAGGCTTCACAGCAGTGCCGCTGCTTTCAGTCACTTTACACGTCTTCGTCAGTGAAGGTGACACTTTCCAGGTGACTCAGGCACAAAGAAAAGCCATTGTGGGTGGATAATTTCGGCCCAGCTTTCAACTTTTGGAGCAAGCCGAGAGATGACAGAGCCTTTCAGTGAAAACTCATTAAGTTGGAGGGCTCGGGCAGAGGCAGGGCTGGTTCTGCATGGCAACGGATACTGTGAGCATTTTGGAGGGGGGAGGGAAGGACGGACACGTTATTCACTGCGGTGAAGCCAGACATCAGTGAAGTCACCGCAAAGAGAGACCCCTTTCGAGGTGCTCCGAGCTCTCCCGTTCCCCTCACCGCTCATTTCATAAAGCTTTGTGAAATCAGGTCAAAACCACGGAGGTAAATCAGAGCCAGGCTGGAGAAGGAGGAGTCCGTCAGCAGACCGGGCGTTCAGACACAGCTCCAGAGCACTCCTGTCCTTGAAGGGCTTGCAGCAAAGGACAGGACAGAGTTTTCCTGCTTTTTCCTCGCTGATCTCAAAAGAGGCTGGGAAAGCTTGTGCTTGTCTCTGAAGTGTTTCCTCTGCCTGTGTTTTCTCCAGAAATTCTCCCGGGTGTTCCTTGGGGGTCTTGGATGTCTGGCAGAGACCCAGCTCTGAGCTCACCCGGGGATCACATCAGCACCTCCACCCACCAGGAGGGAAGACCTGAGCCAGGTTCTCTGCTGCTGTTCCTTGCTCAGCTCCCGAAGTCCATCCTAGTTCATCCCTGGATGGTGCCTCGCACCGGCGGGACAGCTAGCAAGAAGCCCCCCTGCCAAGACCAGCAAGCGTAGCAAAGCCAACCTCTGTGGCCACCCGCTCTTCCCTCGAGGGGACCCCCGGGTCACCCGTGTCCCCTCGAAGCAGGGAGCTGGGGGGCTCCGTCAATGCACCCTGCCGGCTGCCGGGCAGTGCAGCCGCGTCTATGCAAATGTATGCAAACACGGGCGATGCACGCAAATTTAGGCACAGAGGCGGAGGCCTGTCGGGCGGGGCGGCCCGTCCCGGAGCCGCCCCCGGTATAAGGGGGGGCGGCGCGCCCGCCTGGCCGTGCGGAGCTGCGGCAGCCCGGGGACAGGCGGGGTCGTGCGGCGCGGCAGCATGGTGAGTGCCGGCCCCGGGCTGCCCCCTCCCTCGGACCCACGGGTGCTCCCGGGAGCGGGGGGAAACCCCGGCGGGGCCCTCCCCGGGGCAGGCTGCGACCCCGGCGGCTTCGCAGAGGGGCTCTACTGGGAGCCCGGAGGTGCGGGGAGCTGCCTGCAGCCTCCTCCGAGCCGCTCCCACCCCGGCACCCAGCAGCCTCCTCCTCCGAGCATCTCCCCGCACCCGTGTGAGCTGCTGGCGTCTGGCACGTCCGAGGCGAGGAGGCCACCAAGCCAGACCCCGCCGTCAGCGTCAGGGCTGACCCCCTCACCGCTTCCCCTTCTCCATCTCATAACAGCCACGGATCCTGCCCATCTCCCGTGGTCACGTCCCCCGCTGGGTGGGGGGAGCGCCGGGTCTGCGAGCACCCCCCGAGCTGCAGATCCCCAGCTGAGCCCCGGGAGCAAGCCGTGGCTTCACCCGCTGCCCCTCGGGTGCCAGGGGCTGGCCTGTGGGTGGGCATCGCTGTGGGTGACCCTCCTGCCAGCTCTGGCTCCTGAGGTGTCCGGCTGCCCTGGAGAACACCCCAACCCCAGGGTGCCAGGGCCGTGCTCCCTGCCCTTCCCGAGCCAGACCTTGCCGTGAAGAAGGCAGAGTCTGCTGGCTGGTGACCAGCGCTGCTGCGTCCCGGGCGCTGCTGGTTTCTGCCCAGCCTGCTGTCAGCGCCGGGTCCCGCAGAGCCTGTCCCGGCTGCTGCGTGTTGGCGGGATGAAGTGCGCTGATCAGCATCACCCTCTGCCCCCCGCCCCGATTTGCAAGGTCCTTGACCAGGGAGGAGACCTTTCTTCTTTCTCGTGGCCACCCAGAGGTGCTTGCAAGCTGTGTCAGTGTTTGCTGCACACTTCTGCTGAGGATCCTGGAGATTCCTCAGGACTTGCCATCAGCTCCTTGTGTTACAAAACCTTTATGGACCTGCTGGGAGGGATAAGGGGGGGGTCACCTTGCCGCTCCTTGAACCTCAGCTTTGGGAAAGGTGGGGAGATGGACCTCTGGCTCTCACCACAGGTATCAAGGGCTTATTTTTCTGTCATCCCTCACTGTTGCTGCTGCCTCTGAAATGCAGCACCAGAAGCACCCTAGCTGCACAGAGCCTGGACTTGCTGCGACCCGTGCAACTTCCTCAGACGGCGATCGCTGCCGTGCTCCTGAGCGCAAAATGGCTGGCTCCACCGGCTTCCCGCCAGCTGACTCACAGCGGGGCACCCATGGCTCTGGAAATCCGGTTTGGTTTGGATGCTCCTCTGCCTTGGTTGTGCCTGATGACGCATCCAGGTCCTTGGCAACAGCGGGGCTGAGGCAGGGAATATTTTGGTTCTCGTCGAAAGGGCTGCAGCCTCTGTGATGCCTTACCTGGAGAGAGCGAGGCTGCAGAGCCCACCTCAGCCTGGTGTCCGCTGAGGGACCCGAGGCTGCCCTTGAAGCCCTGAGCTCCAGGACCCTCCCACCTCAGCCCTTTGGTTCAGCTCAGAAGCGCAGCCAATGCTTACTCCATCTCCAGAGCTAATTTAGGGAAGCCGAGACTCAGAGCATGGCAACCGCTCACTGCTGCAAATCCCCCCCCTTTGCTGGGCACCCATCCTCAGTGCCGTCACCTCCTCAGCTCCCAGCATCTGCTCTGTCACCTCAGCCGTGTTGTTGGAGCAGCAACAGGGGCCATGGTAGCTGCTGCAGGGCCCCAGCCCTTACGCCAAGTGGGTGTGTGGGCGATGGAGAAGGTGCTCACTGCGTGCTTCCGAGGGGTGTGGGTGGGGGCAGTCCAGGGAACATGTTGGCCTGGTGTCCCAGGCTCCAGCAGATGTGTCTCCATCTCCCTGGGCCCCTGAGATGGGCAGTGCAGTGATGGGAGGCAGAGCACCACATCTGGGAGAGGGCAGCAGGTTGGGATGAACAGAAGGCACCCCGGCCATAGGGCGGCAATTGCGTTTGTGGTCCCGGCTGGGATCTGACCCTGCCTCCCCCTCCCCAGCGCGAGTGCATCTCAGTCCACGTCGGCCAGGCCGGCGTCCAGATGGGCAACACCTGCTGGGAGCTGTACTGCCTGGAGCACGGCATCCAGCCCGACGGGCAGATGCCCAGCGACAAAACCATCGGTGGAGGGGACGACTCCTTCACCACCTTCTTCTGTGAGACCGGGGCTGGGAAGCATGTCCCACGGGCCATCTTCGTGGACCTGGAGCCCACCGTGATCGGTGAGTGCACCTCAGTTGGGCAGTGACAGTGGTCACTATCTCTGGGAACAACCAACCGTGGGATGCTCCCTAGGGTTGCTCCTGCCACCGTTCCCCAGAGCCAGTTAGAATATCTCTGACATTGTGCCAACCTCTCCTAGATGAGGTTCGGGGAGGAGTCTACCGCCAGCTCTTCCACCCTGAACAGATGATCACCGGCAAGGAGGATGCTGCCAACAACTACGCCCGCGGGCACTACACCATCGGCAAAGAGATCATCGACCAAGTACTGGACAGGATCCGGAAGCTGGTAGGTGACCGCAGAGGGAGGACTTGCCCACCTGGGCTGGGCTCCAGCATCCTGCTGGGGATGGGAGCATGGGGTGAGCCCTGCTGTGCCCTGGGAGGGCTCTGCAGCTGACCATGCAAAAATTTGAAACTTCCCTCCAGCAAAGTTAGCGCTGGGAGAAATCTCACTTGGCTCTCTCCACAGGCTGACCAGTGCACGGGACTCCAGGGATTCCTCGTGTTTCGCAGTTTCGGAGGAGGAACTGGCTCCGGATTCACCTCCCTGTTGATGGAGCGACTCTCAGTGGACTATGGCAAGAAGTCCAAGTTGGAGTTCTCCATCTACCCCGCACCACAGGTCTCCACCGCTGTGGTGGAGCCCTACAACTCCATCCTCACCACCCACAGCACCTTGGAGCATTCGGACTGTGCTTTCATGGTGGACAACGAGGCCATCTATGACATCTGCCGCAGGAACCTGGACATCGAGCGCCCGACCTACACCAACTTGAACAGACTCATCAGCCAGGTTGTCTCATCCATCACAGCATCGCTGCGTTTCGACGGGGCCCTGAACGTTGACCTGACCGAGTTCCAGACCAACCTGGTGCCCTACCCTCGCATCCACTTCCCCCTGGCCACCTACGCTCCTGTGGTTTCAGCCGAGAGAGCTTATCACGAGCAGCTGTCGGTGGCCGAGATCACTAACTCCTGCTTTGAGCCGGCCAACCAGATGGTGAAGTGCGACCCTCGGCACGGCAAGTACATGGCCTGCTGCCTGCTGTACCGTGGGGACGTGGTGCCCAAGGACGTCAACGCCGCCATCGCCACCATCAAGACCAAGCGCAGCATCCAGTTTGTGGACTGGTGCCCCACGGGCTTCAAGGTGGGCATCAACTACCAGCCGCCCACGGTGGTGCCGGGGGGGGACCTGGCCAAGGTGCAGCGCGCCGTCTGCATGCTGAGCAACACCACGGCCATCGCCGAGGCCTGGGCTCGCCTGGACCACAAGTTCGACCTGATGTACGCCAAGCGAGCCTTCGTACACTGGTATGTGGGCGAGGGCATGGAGGAAGGGGAGTTTTCCGAGGCGCGGGAAGACATGGCCGCTCTGGAGAAGGACTACGAGGAGGTGGGCCTGGACTCCTACGAGGACGAAGAGGAGGGTGAGGAGTAGAGAAGCCCCTGCCAGAAAGGACCGTGCTCCTTCTCCATGTTACCTGCAGAAACCCTTTGCAATAAACCATTTCAGAGCTTCCGTGTCTCCCACTGCACCCCCAGCCTTCTCGGTTTCTTGCCAGGTCAGGTGTGTGGTGAGTGCTTCAGCTCTGCTGCTGGTGCTGCTATGCTTCCTCCCAGCGCTCCGCTCTGGCTCCGGCTTGCTCCCCACATAGGTAAGGGCCCTGTTGCAGCAGGATATGGCCAGAAGGCGTAGCATGCTCTGGGGACATGCCCAAAGATGTCCATTAAAAGGATCCAGGAGAATCCTGATGACGTGGTGGGAGAAGCACCTAGCTCAGGCATGGGTCCTCTGTCTGGGAGCGCCTCTGCCCGCTCACTGCCTGGCCCTGCCAGTGCTCTGCCATCGCCCTGGGGCACGTGGCCCCATGCTGCTTTCCCCAGTTCATCTGCTGCATTGGCCCCATGCTGAGCCCTCTCCCTGCCCTGCCTGGTGGTCAGGAGTCTGAACGTGAGCTCCTGGCTCCATCTGCAAATGGGGGATTTCAGTTACCCATTATCCAGCATGCTGGTTCCAGAGATTAATTTTCCCTACTTACCACTAATGCTACAGCTATATTGACCCACAGGGGCTGTCCTCTCCTGTCCTCCTCCTCCCAGCATGCACCCGTGTCAGCTGGAGGGGAAAGTGTGAGCCAGCACCGGGCTGTACCGATTCCTGGAGCGTGGCCAGGCGCTCGTCCCACTGCGCAGGGCTCCTGGCGCCGATTCCTGCGCCCATGACCAGAGCACCGGGCTCAGACTGAGCAGTGCCCGCTGCTGCACCAGGGCAGGAGTCGCTGCCCCTCGTGCTGGGCACTGCTCTGATCCCACCGGAGTGTTACCTGCACCCTGTGTCTTCAGAAAGACCTGAGGCTGCTGCCAGAAGCACGTAGGAATTGGAATTGTGTCCTGTTCCTTTTTTCTTAAAGATCATCCTGCATCTCTGATCTGGACCCTAACATATACTTACAAATATCTGAAGGGTGGGTGTCAGGAGGATGGGGCCAAGCTCTTTTCAGTGGTGCGCAGCGACAGGACAAGGGGCAATGGGCACAAACTGAAGCAGTGGAAGTTCCGTCTGAACATGAGGAGGAACTTCTTCCCTCTGAGGGTGATAGAGCCCTGGAACAGGCTGCCCAGGGAGGTGGTGGAATCTCCTTCTCTGGAGATATTCAAGACCCGCCTGGACAAGGTCCTCTACAGCCTACCGTAGGTGGCCCTTCTTCGGCAGGGGGGTTGGACTAGATGACCCACAGAGGTCCCTTCCAACCCCTACCATTCTGTGATTCTGTGATCCCACTGCAGGGGGGACACAGCAGTGCCTCCTGGCATGCTCCTGGGCGGCAGACCCCCGTCCCCACGGGCAGGGATAGCTGTGTGAGCCCCTGCCCTGGCAGCGAGGACGGGGCCCTCTCCCTGCCGCACACAGCATGTGGGGCTGGGGCGCTGGGCTCTGCTTTTCTCCCCGCCAACAGCCAGGCTGGTGGTCCACGTGTCCTCGACGGCAGGACCAGCCTGGCCCCAGCAGGGAAGGCTGTGCTAGCTGGGGGTCAAATGGAGCTGCTCCTCTGAGTGTGGTCACTAGCCCTTAATGGCAAAGGGGCTCCAATGACCCTTTTCTTGGCAGCTGGGCTAGCCCCCCAGCCCAGGCTGGTCATGCCCGTCTGCAGTCTGGTGGAGGTGCGGCCCTGCCGGCCTGTCCCACCGGGAGCAAAGGGCAGCCCTTGGCCACGGGTTCCCCAAGTGCTGATGACAAAGGGGGCTTTGGAGGCACCCTGGTCTCCAGAGCCTGACCTGTTTCTCCTCCTTTCTCTTGCTCTAGAGGCCCAAGGTGGTCTCGGGGCGTCCGTAGGTCCCAGGGTGGCTGCAGTGCGAGGTAGCTGGTGGCAGAGCAGCGTCAGGGCTGCTGTACCCTCCCCGGCCCCCCCGTCCTGGTGGCTGAGCACCGCTGCAACCCCTGAGGGCTGGAGTCCAGACCCCCTGCCCGCAGCCTGGCTGGGTGCCCCCCGCTTCTCCCCCAGCAGAGGAGGGCGAGCAGCCCCGGCCCCCTGCGCCTCGGGGTCCTTCCGCAGCCGGGAAGGACCCGCACACGCTCCCGCTCCCCCCGAAACGGGTACTCCCACCCCGCATGCAAATGTACCCAAATGAAGGGGCGTGGCGGCAGCAGACCCCGCCCACATATAAGAGGGCGCTGCGGCGGGGATTGCAGCAGCAGCCGTCGCAGCTCCGCGCCGAGCCCCGCCGCACCGAGCCCCCCCGCACCGAGCCGCCGGGAGAGCCCCCCCGCCGCAGCATGGTAAGTGCGGGGGGGTGCGGGTGCCGCTCTGGGGCACCGGGCACGGCGGAGCCGCCGCGACGCGCCCTCTCCTTCCCCGCCGTGACCTTGGGCAGCCCCACCGGCCCCTGCACGGGGGCAGCCGTGCCCCCCCCCCTCCTCCCCCCTTGCCACCCGTCCCGGGGCGCCTGGGTCCCCCCGCCGCCGCAGCGGGGAGGGGCGGGGACCCCTCCGGTAGGGAACGGCGGCGCGGACGGACGGGGACAGCTGCCGGCGGGGGTAGGCGCCGACCGGGGGCCGGGGCTGGGCGCTCGGCGGGGGTCCCCCCGTCGGGGCGGGGGGTGGGTGTGGGGGTCCCGTCCGTCCCGTCGGAGGGGCTCTGGCAGCGGGGGAGGGGGCCGGGGCCGCCGTCCAAACCGGGCGCCCGCCGCTGCCCTCGCCTGGAGCCGGGGCTATATTTAGCGGCTCGGGAGGGGGACGGGGCCGTGCCAGGAGGCGCAGCGCGGCTCCCCCCCCGCCCCTCGCCGCAGCACTGACCGGGCTCTGCCGGGGACCCTGCCCCGGCCCTCCCGGAGCAGCCGGGAGTCCTTGTCCTCGGTCCCCACTGCGGCTCAGACCCCTGCGTGTTTGGGGAACGCGGGAGCAAAGACCCCCGGGGACCCCCTCTCCCCACCCAGGCTGAGTTTTGGGGTCCTGCCGGGGGGAGCGGGGATGCTGGGGGGAGCAGGGCAGGTCTGCACCTGTGGGATGCGAGCGCAAGAAGCCCACCTCCGGCTCGCCACCCGCTCCCCAGCACTCCTGCCCGCACGGGTTTGGCAGCGCGGGGTTGGAACTGCGCAGCCCGGGGAGTCTCTGTGCTGCCCTGCAGGTTGCTGGGGTTCCCCACCAGCCCTCCCCCGGCTGCCCCCCGCCGTGCCGGCATCCCAACGGCCTCTTGCCCCGGGAGGCTGAGTGCTTGCCCGGCTCTGGAGCAGGAGGCAGGGGGGTCCCCGGTGCTGGCTGCACCTCATGGGTTAAGTATCTGCCCGGGTCGCCTCAGGACCTCACCGGGCTGCCGTGGTGCGGGGAAGGTGCTGAGGCGGCCGGGGAGCCTGGCAGGATGGCTGGAGGACAGCCCCGGCCAGAGTCCACGGGGCTGGTGGGTCCCAGCACGGGCTGAGCGGGAGGGATGCCAGGGCCGGCTCCCGACCCTGCACGGTGCCAGTGCGTGGCTGAAGGCAATGCCAGCCATGTGGGGACCCTCAGGGGCATACGGGAGGTCACCCAAAGGAAAATGTGCTCCCTGGGGCTGCTGGCTGGGGCAGGTAGGGTGCGGGTGGCCATGGGGCGCTGGCACCAGGCAGAGCCCTCCCTGGGATGGGCCAGACAGAGCTGTGCCAGGGTCTGACCCTGCCTCCCCCTCCCCAGCGCGAGTGCATCTCAGTCCACGTCGGCCAGGCCGGCGTCCAGATGGGCAACACCTGCTGGGAGCTGTACTGCCTGGAGCACGGCATCCAGCCCGACGGGCAGATGCCCAGCGACAAAACCATCGGCGGAGGGGACGACTCCTTCACCACCTTCTTCTGTGAGACCGGGGCTGGGAAGCATGTCCCACGGGCCATCTTCGTGGACCTGGAGCCCACCGTGATCGGTGAGTGCTGGAGTGTGCATGGCCCGGGGCGCAGCACTGGAGCAAGCGGCTGGTGCTTGTGGTCTGCTGGCAGTATCCCGCACCGTGTTCAACCTGAGGGCCCTCCTTTCCCCAGGAGAAGCCACAAACCTGAGCACCAGCTTTTGTCCCTGAAGTGTCCTAGAGGCAGCGGTGCTGGTAATCTCTGCTACCAGGTGTGCACGGAGAGAAACCAGCCCAACCGGCACGGCAGCTGGGGACAGGCAGCTCTGACTGATGGGAGAAGCTGAGCTTCTGCGCAGGGAGGAGGCAGCCACCTCCATCCGCCAGAGAAACCTGATGCCTGTGGTGGCCCTGCTGACATGTGGGTCCTTGGCCAGTGCCCACGGCAGGCGGAGCAGGGAGGAGGGTGAGGGTTGGGTGCTCACTCAAATACACAGCCCGTGTTAGGCCCAACCCTCCCCTGCTCTCTCCTAGATGAGGTTCGGGCTGGAATGTACCGCCAGCTCTTCCACCCCGAGCAGCTGATCACCGGCAAGGAAGATGCTGCCAACAACTACGCCCGCGGGCACTACACCATCGGCAAAGAGATCATCGACCAAGTACTGGACAGGATCCGGAAGCTGGTAGGTGACCGCAGAGGGGGGACGTGCCCACCTGGGCTGAGCTCCAGCATCCTGCAGGAGCTCAGAGCATGCCGCAAGCCCTGCTGCGCCCTGGGAGGGCTCTGCAGCTGCCAATGGCAGGGATGGACCAGATCCCAAAGGCCCTCTGAACAGTCACATGTTCACAAGGAAATCCATCTCAGAGCAATCTCATGCATCTCTCTCCGCAGGCTGACCAGTGCACGGGACTCCAGGGATTCCTCGTGTTTCACAGCTTTGGAGGAGGAACTGGCTCCGGATTCACCTCCCTGTTGATGGAGCGACTCTCAGTGGACTATGGCAAGAAGTCCAAGTTGGAGTTCTCCATCTACCCCGCACCACAGGTCTCCACCGCTGTGGTGGAGCCCTACAACTCCATCCTCACCACCCACACTACCCTGGAGCACTCGGACTGTGCTTTCATGGTGGACAACGAGGCCATCTATGACATCTGCCGCAGGAACCTGGACATCGAGCGCCCGACCTACACCAACCTCAACCGCCTCATCAGCCAGATTGTCTCATCCATCACAGCATCGCTGCGTTTCGACGGGGCCCTGAACGTTGACCTGACCGAGTTCCAGACCAACCTGGTGCCCTACCCTCGCATCCACTTCCCCCTGGCCACCTACGCCCCTGTCATCTCCGCAGAGAAGGCCTACCATGAGCAGCTGTCAGTGGCCGAGATCACTAACTCCTGCTTTGAGCCGACCAACCAGATGGTGAAGTGCGACCCTCGGCACGGCAAGTACATGGCCTGCTGCCTGCTGTACCGTGGGGACGTGGTGCCCAAGGACGTCAATGCCGCCATCGCCACCATCAAGACCAAGCGCAGCATCCAGTTTGTGGACTGGTGCCCCACGGGCTTCAAGGTGGGCATCAACTACCAGCCGCCCACGGTGGTGCCGGGGGGGGACCTGGCCAAGGTGCAGCGCGCCGTCTGCATGCTGAGCAACACCACGGCCATCGCCGAGGCCTGGGCTCGCCTGGACCACAAGTTCGACCTGATGTACGCCAAGCGAGCCTTCGTGCACTGGTATGTGGGCGAGGGCATGGAGGAAGGGGAGTTTTCCGAGGCGCGGGAAGACATGGCCGCTCTGGAGAAGGACTACGAGGAGGTGGGCCTGGACTCCTACGAGGACGAAGAGGAGGGCGAGGAGTAGAGAAGCCCCTGCCAGAAAGGACCGTGCTCCTTCTCCGTATTACCTGCAGAAACCCTTTGCAATAAACCATTTCAGAGCTTCCGTGTCTCCCACTGCACCCCCAGCCTTCTCGGTTTCTTGCCAGGTCAGGTGTGTGGTGAGTGCTTCAGCTCTGCTGCTGGTGCTGCTATGCTTCCTCCCAGCGCTCCGCTCCAGCTCCGGCTTGCTCCCCACATAGGTAAGGGCCCCCAGGTCCGCTCCCTGGGTCTGTGGCGCACATCCCACCCCGCTCACTGCTCCATCCAGGGGTGGGTACCGCTTCCTCATGTGGTATGTGGTCCCATGTTACGTCTTGGAGCCCAGGGGAGCAGATTTAGCCCAAGCAGGAAAAGATCTGCGGCTGCTGGGACTTCTCCCTACGTGGAGCCTGAGGGTAGGTGGGCTCGTCTGGAAGGAGTGGTTGAAGCAGCAGGAGCAGCCTGGCACCCGTTTCTGCGGCCGCAGCACGGGGCAAGGGGCATGCCCAGGTCTGTGGTGCAGCGGGTGCACCCCGCAAGGGCATCCAGCGTGGCATGAACCCCCGCGGCCGCTTTACCGCTGTGTTGTGAGAGGATTAAAGGAGGGGAACGCTCCCTGTGAAACTGCTTGTCTGCATCTCTTTTTTCACCCTCTCCCCACAGGCAGCCCAACTGCTGCGCATCCCAGTGAGCCTCTCCAGCCAAGGGTGGCTGTGCTGTCCCCAGGCTCTGCTCATCCCCACACGAGCAGAGCTGCTGCCCCTGCCTCCCACGTTCTGCCAGCTCCTCTGCCTGGGCACCCACCTCTCCCTCCCTGGGCAGCCAAGCAGCTCTGCGTGTACCCCTGCCACTGCCCGCCTGCGCTGTGCTGAGCCCCCTCCTGCAGTGCCCAGCCCCGGAGGCTCTGAGCAGCGGCGCCCGGTCCGGCTGCAGAGCCGTGTTCACTGCCCTCAGCAGTGTGCTGGGGCCAGGGATTAACTTTCCCTGCTTACTGCTGATGCTCCGGCCGTGCCGCCCCGCCGGGGCTGTCCTCTGCTGCCCTTCCCCTCCAGCAATGCTTGGCTGCCCAACCCAGACAGCACGCCCGTCACCCCCATGCCCCGGTGGGACCCCCGCAGACAGCAACATGCCCACGCCTCCGCAAGAACATCTTTTACTCCAAACACAAGGCAACACCGGTGGCCGAGAGCAGCGGCAGAGCGGGTGCCGGGTCCCCCCCGCCTCTCTCCAGCACAGCACCAGGACCCAGACCGCAGCTCTGCCCCGGGACAGGAGCGACCCTCCCAGGGCACAGAGCTGCAGGGCTGTGGCTGCTGTCACCCGGGGGAGGGGGTCCCCAGCACCTTCCTCTGCAACCCCCGGGGGAGGCAGCGGCCGGCGAGGGCCCCGTGTTCAGCAGCAGGTCACGCGTCCACAGTCCTGGGGCACAGACCAAGTCCCAGGCAGCAGCACGCACGGCACAGACCACTCCAAATCCACCACACGGCCAGCACAGAGCAGCAGCTCTCCCCTGTGCAGCAACCCCCTCTGAACGGCTCCGTGGGGGAGCAGGGACGAGGGCACCTGTGCTTCCCCCGGCTCAGCCTCGGGGTGCGTCACCGCTGCGGGCTGGGATGGGCTCAGATCTGTGTGGTGTCCTGGCCCGCCGGCGCTGGCTGCAGCCCCTCCAGCTGGTGGAGGACCTCATCTATGCTGGGTCGCTCCTGGGGGTTCAGTGTCATCATGGAGGAGAGCAGGCACTGCAAGGCGGCCGAGTACCTGGATGGAGGGAAGGTGGTGAGGGGATTCTGCGGGGTGCATGGTGCTGGGGGCTGTGTCTGAGCCGGGTCACCCTCCCCAGTCCCTCACCTGGTCGTGGGGGGAACGGTGATGGGGTTCTGCACTGCCAGAGCCACGCTGTCGCCCTTCTGGAAGATGGCGTCGTAGGGACCCTCCCCAAACATCATGCAGTACAGCACGCAGCCTAGGGACTGGAGCGCGGCGGGGTCAGGGCAGCCCCGCGGCGGGGGATGGGGGCCGGGGGCCAGGTCCTTACCCAGATATCTGTGCGCTCGTCTATGATGCACTGGCTCGGCACCGTGAAGAGCTCGGGGGCACGGTAGGAGATGGTGCAGCGCTGGGCAGCCCAGTCCTGCGGAGAGGAGGGGGAGGGTGGGGATGAAGGGCTCAGGGCACAGATGGGGTGGTGGGGTGATGTGCCAGGACACCCACCTGCACGGCCATGGCCTCCCGAGAGTTGCTGACTTCAATGCGAGCTCGGTTCATGGAGCCCAGGTCCATCAGCACGGGCCGGTCATCCTCATCCAGCAGCACGTTGGTGGGCTTGAGGTCCCTGCGGGGATGGACATCACCGAACACCCGCTGGGCTCCCTGCCACCCCCCACCAACCCCCAACTGGGGCTGCCAACTCCCCACCTGTGTGCGTAGCCCTTGCTGTGGATGGCTTGCAGCCCACAGCAGATGCCATGGAGGATGAGGAGGATCCGCTGCTCTGGCATGAAGGTCCCTTTCTTTCGCAGTGCTTCCACCTCGCTCCACAGCGTTCCTCCCTGGCAAACACCAGCAGCTGGTCGCCACTGCTGCTCCCAGCGGCAAGGGGCTAGGGGTGGCCAAGGGAGTCCCCGCACACCTTCACGTAGGGCAGGAGGAGCCAGGCTTCATGCTTGGTGCCCTTCTCCACCATGCAGTGGGCCACCAGGTGCAGGATGTTGGGGTGGTCGAAGAGGCCGTGCATCTCCACCTCGTGGAGGGCGGCCTGGCGGTCCTCCTTGTCGTGGCACAGGATGCGCTTCAGGGCATAGAAGCGCCCGTCCCGCAGCCCCTCCACCAGGTCCACGTAGCTGAAGCCCCTGTGAGGAGCCGAGCGCGGTGTGGGCTGGGTGTTGCATCGCTGCAGCGCCCGCATCAGGGCCTTGTGCCCAGCCTCAGCTGTGAGCATCCAGGGGAGGGGGGCAGAGGGCAGTGGGTGCCTGCACACCCCTCCATGGCAATCCCCCAGGTATGCATGTTCCCCAACCTTGGGGGCACCTGCCAGGCACCGAAAGCGTCTCCCCTCCGCCCCCATCACCCCCACTCCCACGGGGCCGCGCACCCACTCCTGAGCATGACCAACTCCTGCCACCCAGCACGAGAATCCTCTGCCACGCACAAGCACCCTCTATGCTCAAGCACCTTCCCCTACTGTGCCCAAACACCTCCCCCACGCCCAAACACCCCCTGTGCTCAAGCATCTCTCCACCACGACTGAGCATCCCACACACCCACAAGTATATCCCCCCCACCCGAGCAGCCACCCCCATGCCCAAACATTCCCTATGCCTGAGCATCAGCCCCATGCCCAAGCATCCCCCGCACGCACAAGCACCCCCATGCCCCAGCATCACCCCATGCCAGAGCACCCCAGTGCCTGAGCATCCCCCCTCCATGGGCGAGCATCCCTCCAGGCACAAGCAACCCCTACACCCAAGCACCCCTATGCCGGATCATCCCCACACACCCGAGCATCCCCCCCCATGCCTGCGCATCCCCTTCAGGCACAAGCACCCCCCCATGCCCCAGCATCCCCCCCGCACCTGAGCATCACCTCCATGCCTGAGCATTCCCCCCACATCTCAGCATCCCCCGCGTGCACAAGCACCCCCATGCCCCAGCACCACCCCGTGCCCAAGCATCCTCCCCCGACCAGGGAATCCCCCCCCATGCCTGAGCATCCCCTCCAGCCACAAGCACTTCCCACCCCCAAGCACCCCTATACCCCAGCATCCCCCCGTGCCCGAGCATCACCTCCACGCCCGAGCATCCCCTCCCGGCACAAGCACCCCCCACGCCCCAGCATCCTCCCCACGCCCGAGCATCCCCCCACGCCCGAGCATCCCCCGCGCCCGCGGCCCCCCCCGCACCCGCGGCCCCCCCGGCCGAGCCCCCCGCGGCCCGGCCCCCCGCGGACCCCTCTGCCAGGCGGTGCAGCAGGAGGTACCGCGCTCCCCCCAGGCTGACGGTGCCGCGGGAGCAGACGCACAGCGCCTGCCCCATCGCCCGCCCGCGTCATCGCCCGCCGCCGCGCATCACCCATGGCGTCACCGATGGCGTCACCCGCCGGGCGGGGCGCTGCCGCCTCCCCGCTTCCCGGGGGAGGGGGGGGCGGGGGTCTGACGCTCGCCGCAGGTGGAGGGGAGCGGAGCGGGGCCGGGGGTTCTCCCCGCATCGTGACCGGGGCGGAACGCGGTGTCCTCCTCCCGCCGCCCCCCGGAGCTGGCCCCGGTGAGCCGAGCCCCCCGCCCGGAGAGGGGCGGCCAGGCCCCCCCGGCAGGGCTGGTCCCCGAGGGCATCACCCCCTCGCCCTGCCCCGCGGCACCCCCCGGGACCCCCGTCACCGGCTCAGTCACCGGGCCTGGCCCTCGGTCCGGGAACGTTTTGCTTTTCTTCCGACGGCAGCAGCACCTCCACCCGCCCCCACCCAACCCCCCCCGGGGTGTCCCATCACCACCTCCGATGAAAGAAGCGTGCTCGGCTCCCCCGAAGGCGTTTTGTCTGGTGGTGACATTTTGCGAGGCTCCTTGTCCCTCCGTGCGTGTCACCCACTGCCCCAGGGGCACCGGGGACGGCTGGAGCTGGCTCGGGCTGGGTTGTGCCTGCCCGCACGTCGTGCTGGGTGGGCTTTGAGGGGGCCGATGCGCGGCTGGCCCCGGCCCGGAGCCGCTCACCCCCCCTCCCACGCTCCTTCCCAGCGACGCTGCTGTTCCCGCTGCCAGGACCTGGAGGAAGAGGAATCATGTGATGGTGGTGTCCGCGTCCCCCTGCGTCCCCCAGCCTGGGCCCAGTGAGTGCCTGGCGAGGATGGGGCTGCCGGCTCTCGCCCTGCTGCTGGCGACGGGGCTCCTGCCCGCGCAGGTCAGCAGGCGCCGGCGGAAGGTTTGGGAGCAGCGCGCGGGGCTCAGCTGCGAGGGGTCCGGCATCTGCCTTGCTTTGCTCCCCCCGTCCCTGCTCTTCCTGCTATGGCTGCCTTCTGCTGCAGCCCGGGTCCTGCCCCGGTGTCCCGCCTGCGCTCCCGACTCCCTGCCTGCCCTCTCAGCACCCGTCCCCAGCAGCACCCGACCCCAAAGCGCCACCGGCTCAGCCGCAGGGTGTTTGGTTAGCAGGGGGGGGCCGTCAGGCGGTGCAAATGGCCGCCCTGCTTGTCCCTCCTGCTCTCCCGGGACAGCGTGGTTACCCGCCTCGTCCCTGCACCGAGGACGGGGAGTGGAGGGTCCCCTCCAGGAGCCAGCCCCTGTCAGTCCCTCTCCCAGGGAGCGTGGGAGGGGGCGGCTGGGCTCGGGGAGGGTCTGCAGCCCCCAGCACTGCCGCTCTCCCGCAGGCCTCCCCGCCGGCGCGCTCCTTCCAGGTGGACTACGAGCAGGACTGCTTCCGCAAGGACGGTGCCCCTTTCCGCTACATCTCGGGCAGCGTCCACTACGCCCGCGTCCCGCGTCCCGCCTGGAGGGACCGGCTCCTCGAGCTGTACCTGAGCGGGCTCAGCGCCGTGCAGGTGTAAGCGGCGGGGCAGCCCTCACGGTGCTGCGGGGGCTCCGGGGTCCCTGGGGTAGGGACAGGGACGAGGGTGTTGTCTGGTTGCTGGGACCAGCCCTTGCACTGGGCCGACCGGACCCCCGGGACCTCCCTGCCAGTCCCAGTCCAGCCCAGTTGCCATCCCCAGCCCCGGCTGGAGGCCAGTTCCTAGGAGCAGAGGGACCAGCCCATGGGATGGTTTCCCATCGTGCCGGGGTGCCTTTGTCCCCCGCGCGCTGATCTCCCCTCTCGCCCCAGCTATGTCCCCTGGAACTACCACGAGCCGCTGCCGGGGGTGTATGACTTTGCTGGGGACCGGGACGTGGAAGCCTTCCTGGACCTGACAGCCGAGCTGGGGCTTCTGGTGATCCTGCGGCCGGGGCCCTACATCTGTGCAGAGTGGGAGATGGTGAGCCCCAGCCCCCCAGCCTGGCACAGAGGGGTGACGGGGGATCTGAGAAGGGCATGGCAGGGTTGGTACTTCTGGCTGGCGCACCGACCGCGGTGCCATGCCGGCCACAGCCAGGCTGCCGCCCCGTGGGGCACATGCTGCTGCGGTGCCAAGCGTTGGCATCGCGCTGGCTGGGTTTCGGCTGTGTGCCAGCCCGGGCTGCTGAGCGGTTTCTCTGCCTCGCTCTCTGCTGTGTCTCTCCAGGGTGGCCTGCCCGCCTGGCTGCTGTGGAAACCAGACATCGTCCTGCGCTCCTCCGACCCTGGTGAGCCTCAGCACGGGGCTCTGGCCACCGTGTCCTTATGGCCTGGTGCCAGCCCCGGCGTGCCAGCCTCTCTCCATGCACCTGCTGTTCCTGCATGTGTGGTCTCTCCCATCCTCTTCTCCATCTTTTGGGAGCCCTGTAGCTCGTCCTCGACCTCCGCTTCCCCATGGTGCTCAGCCCTGCCGGATGCGCTTCATCCTCCTCCTGGCAGAGCTGCCTGCGGGTGGGCTGGGGTGGACGCTGCGGCCAGGCTGAGCTGCCCACTGTCCCCCCAGCCTACCTGGCAGCCGTGGACTCCTGGCTCCATGTCCTGCTACCCAAGATCAAGCCACGCCTGTACCAGCATGGGGGGAACATCATCAGCGTGCAGGTAGCTTGCTGTGGGAGCCGGGCCCCTGTCCTGCTCTGGGTCATCTTTGGGTGTGCCCCAGAGAGCCACCTGCACCCCCTACACCACGACCTCATCCAGCACAGCTCCTCGATAAATCCCTCCCCACCTCTGGGCCTGGGTTTAAATTCAAGGGCTGGGACTCTGGGGTACCCACCACCACCCCGGTTGTGTTTTGAGGGACACTGGTGAGCTGGGGGGTCACGCTGGGGCTGGAAGGTCATTCTCAGGACCCACCTGGGGTCTGTCACAACATCTGACAGTGTCGGGAGGGAAGGGGGGAGCTGGGTGCTTGTCCCAGTGGGCGGTGGGACCTGGCTGCAGCCCCGCCATGTGCACGCTGGGTGCCGGCCCCTGCCCTGCTTGCAGGTGGAGAACGAATACGGGAGCTACTACGCCTGCGACTACGGGTACCTGCGGCACCTGCTGGGCTCTTTTCGGGCGCTGCTGGGGAGCGAGGTGCTGCTCTTCACCACCGACGGCACGCGGGCAGAGGAGCTCCGCTGCGGGACCCTGCAGGGGCTCTACGCCACCGTTGACTTTGGGCCAGGTACCCCTACGGGGAGGGGAGGAGAGGGGATGGGGGTCCCAGCTCCATCCCGCTCCAACCGCCCTCCCTCCACCTCCGCAGGCTCCAACGTGACGGAGGCATTTGGTGCCCAGCGCCGGGTGGAGCCGAAGGGGCCCCTGGTGAGCTTGGTGTGGGGACAGTGACCCGCTGTGGCTCTGGGGAGGCAGAGGGGCTGGGGGAGCGAGGCAAAGAGGGGTGCTGTGGGTCATAGGGGGGTGCCAGGAGCCCCAGCTCCAGGTGGGTGACGGCCCCTTGTTCCCTAGGTGAACTCCGAGTACTACACGGGCTGGCTGGACTACTGGGGGGAGGCACATGCCAGCACCAGCTCCGCGCGGGTGGCCCGGGGGCTGGAGGACATGCTGCGGCTGGGAGCCAGCATCAACATGTCAGTAGCCAACTGGGGGGGACAACAGAGCCGGGGGGGGGGGGGGGGGGGGGGGGTGTCCCTCCCCTCTGCTGGCATCAGAACGGACATCGCTGCTCGCCTTCGTCTGGTGCAGCAGGGAGGGGGCAGCGCCCGGTGGGGTGCTGACAGGCTCTCTGGGGTGTCCCGCAGGTACATGTTCCATGGGGGGACCAACTTCGCCTACTGGAGTGGTGAGTAGGGCCCTGCCCTGGGGAGGGGGCACACTGCGGGGCCGGGGTGGTTTTCCTTGGCCATCCCCGAGAAGCCTCCTTCAGGCTCCCATTCTGTCCCGCGGGGCAGGCTGACACATACCCAAGGGCCCCTGAAGCCAAGCTTGTCTCCCCGCCCCGAGAAGTCCTTTTGTCCCCAGGCAGGGGCCCCCGGTTCTGGGTCATGCCCCCTCATTGTCTTGCAGCCAGCCTGGGGCTGGGGTCCGTGCCCTGGACTCTGCCAGAGCCCCTTCCTCCAGCTCCCATCGCTTCCCTGGTCAGGTGCTGACTTCAAGGACCAGTACAAACCAGTGACCACCAGCTACGACTATGATGCCCCCCTTTCGGAGGCGGGAGACCCCACTGAGAAGCTGTTTGCCATCCGCACGGTCATCAGCAAGGTGCTGAGCCCAGCAGGAGGAGGGGGACAGCGCTGGGCACCGCTGCCCCTGCCAGGGAAGAGGGGGACAGAGGGGGACCGGGCAGGGCGGGGGATATCTCCCTGCTTGCCTTGGGGGGCAGCTGACAGTTTGCTTTTCAGTTCCAGCCCCTGCCAGTCGGTCCGATGCCACCCGCCACCCCCAAATACGCCTACGGCTGGGTGACCCTGCGGAAGGTGGGTGCCTGCCCCGAGGGCTGCGCTGCCCTGCCTGCCACTGCCCGGCTGCCCACCCCTCTCCTTGCAGTATGCCGACCTCCTGGACGTCTTGGATGTGCTGTGCCCCTCCGGGCCCATCCAGAGCCAGTTCCCACTCACCTTTGAGGCCGTAAAGCAGGTGAGGGTGTGGTGGGCGATGCTCCAAGGCTTGTCTGCCCTGCCCTGGCTCCGGGGCGGAGGAGCAGGGCTCGTGTCCAGCCCCATCGCCTTTCTGTGCCGCTCCGCTGTGTCCTGCAGGCCCACGGCTTCGTGCTGTACCGCACACGGCTGCCCCGGGACGTGCTGGACCCGGCCACGCTGGGCGCTCCTCCCCACAGCGTCTGCGACCTCGGCTACGTGATGCTGCGGCAGGTGAGGCTGCGGGAGCCCCCCGGCCCCGACCCAGCGCTCAGGAGGGCGGTGGGACCTGCCAGCAGCCGTGCTGCGCCAGGGTCCTGGGGACAGATGGGGTGCTGAGAGCCACACCGAGCCCTTGTGGGGTAGCCCTCTGGCCCGGACTTGTCCCTTCTGGGGGCAGAGGGCAGCCCCGGGCTGGCTGCGGGGGAGCGGGCAGCAGGCAGCGACCGGGGCGGTGGGATCTGGGCCCTGTGGCTGCAGGAGTACCAGGGGACGCTGGAGCGGGACGGGCAGGCGGCGCTGCGTGTGACGGGCAGGGCAGGGGACACCCTGGACGTGCTCCTGGAGAACATGGGCAGGATCAGCTTCGGGGCCAACTTCAGTGACTTCAAGGTGAGGGGAGAGGGCCCTGGGGCTCCGGAGGGGATGGCCTGAGCACCTGCGTGGGTGGGTCGGGATGGCCCAGCACCCCCTCTCCTGCCACAGACCCCAGCCACGGCAGGGCCACCCCCAGACCTGCTCCCTGGTTAGTCTCACACCGTCTGCTCCCCCGGTCCTGGCAAACCCACCAGGACCAGCATAAGGCCGTGACACTGGCAGCCCTGTCTCCCAGTTGCGCTGCCACGGCAGCCGGGGCCATGCAGCCCCTCTGAGGGGATCCCACACCATCTCCACACCTGCGAGGGGGACATGTCCCGGGGAAGCCAAGTGTCCTCCTGCCCGTGGCAGACCCCGCTGCCTCATTTTCCCTCCCGCTCCATCTCAGGGCTTGCTGGGGAACCTCTCCTTGGACTCCAGCCGTCTCAGCAACTGGCTCATCTACCCCCTGGCCATAGACACCGCCATGCAGCACGGCTGGCCCCACGCCGCCCCGCCGAAACCAAGCGGCGGGGGCAGAGCAGGGCCAGCTTTCTACACCGGGACCTTTGAGACCCCCGGCATCGCCTGGGACACCTTCGTGACGTTCCCAGGTTGGAGCAAGGTAAGGCAGGGCGTAGCCAGGAGAGGGGGGGAGGGAGGGGAGGGGCACCGCTCAGCTCCCTCGTCATCTTCCAGGGCCAGCTGTGGATAAACGGCTTCAACCTGGGCCGGTACTGGCCCCGCCGCGGGCCCCAGCAGACCCTCTTCGTGCCCGGCTCGGTGCTGCGTGTTGGCCGCCCCAACAACATCACGGTGCTGGAGCTCGAGGGGGCACCCGCCCCCCCCCTCTTGCTCTTCCTCGACCGACCCCTTTTCAACAGGACCCTCAGCCGCAGCTCCGCGGCCACAGAATAAACAGAGGGGAGCTGGGCACCGGCCTCGCCTCTCGCTGGGCTGCAGAGATGGCAGCGGGCCAGTGAGGCACAGGGGCGAGCAGAGCAGCTGCAGGGCCCCAGGAAAGGGACACAGGTCCTGGCATGGACCTGCATTCCTGCCCTCCCCTGGGACCAGGCAGCGCCCGTGCTAAGGAGAAGGGGGCTCGGGATTGAGCTTGCTTTGCATGTTAATCCCAAACAGTTCCAGTGCTCATGGTGACCTCACCCCCACCAAAGGCACCTCTTTATTGACAACGCAGGCAGAGGAGGCAGCTGCTGACACGATACGGCTGAGATGCCGAGGGCATCCAGGAGAGGGCAGAGCCCAGCCCAGAGGGTACCCACAGGCGTGGCTGGAGGTAGCTCAGGGCTGCGGGGTCCCCATGTGTCAGGATCTGTCCCACCGCCACAGGCAGCAGCCTATGAGGGAGCCCTGAGAAAAGCTGGAAGCAGGACCCCACAAAACAGTCCTGGCTCCTCACACGAGCACCCAGAGTCACCACCCAGAGTGACATTCGTGCCCAGAACCTTGACAGAGTTGCCCCGGAGAGTGGCACGGCCAGCTCAGTCGCTCCGACCAGTACTGCTCCACAGGCTCTCCCTTGCTGCTGTGTCCCCAGCACAGGGGTCCTTGGCAGATGGTGGCAGCCCCCAGCCTTACGTGTGGCTGGCCCGGGCCTGGCGGTGGGTTTGGAGGCAGGCCGTGGAGCAGAAGGAGAAGTCGAGGTAATGGAAGGGGATCCGGCCCAGCAGGGACTCTCCACACTGCCAGCAGCGGCTGCATGGAAGAGCAGAGGTGGCCTTGAGTGAAGGGGACACTTGCAAGAGGGTTAGAGAAGGCAGCTCGCTGCCAGGGCTGTGACATGAGACACCAACGGCACGAGGGGGCTGAGGCGTGCTCACCAAGCAGCCCCGCCAGGACACAGGCCCCGGAGGCCGTGCTGTGTGATGTGAGGCGCTTCGAGGCAAGCTGAAGGTGGGGGAACTGGCTCCATACAGGGTTGTAAAGCCCTGCCCAGATCAGCACGGGCAGGGCTGGCTGCCCGCAAGCCTGTGGGGTGGCACGGGAAAGGGACACGGGACACAGGGTCAGGGGCACAGGAGCAGCTGGGGAATCGGCTTGCCACAGATCTGGCTGCAAGCAGCCCAAGTTGTCCTTCCAAAAATATTTTGGGGGGCAGGGCAAGAGAAAGCTTTTACAGAGGCACTACTGGGAATCGAGTGGACAGGAATAGCTTTGGACTGGAAATGAGAACTGGAGCGAGAAGGGTGGGGCAGAGCTGCGCTGACGGGGGACAGTGTCTGCGGAGCCGTGCTGCCGGGGCCGTTACCTGAGGTTGGAAAGCGCCGCGCCGGCGTCCTGCAGCTGCGCAGCCAGCCTCCGCTCGGCAGCCAGGGCCCTCTGCGGAGCAGAGACAGCTCAGCGCCCGCAGCCCCTGGGAGCTGCTGTGCCCAGAGCCTGCCGTGCCGGCACTGCCCCAGCCGGGCTGGGACCCCTTCCCCACCGCAGCCTCACCTTCTCCCCGTCGGACAGGGCTGCAAAGCGCCGCTTCTCTCCCTGCTCCTGCTCCCAGCGCTGCCGCTCCTCCCGCTGCGCCTGCTCCCGCTGCTTCCGCTGGGCTTTCTGAGCCCGCTTCTTCTCCAGCTTCTTGGCCTCCATCTCCTGCGTCAGGGGCCCTGGCACCTGGGGCAGAGGGCAGTCAGCATCTCCCACTGAGCCGAGGGCAACGGCACGAGGAGGCAAGGGGCGCTTTGCTCTGGGGTCCCCCAGCCCCCAGAAGGTGAGGGCAGAGGGCAGGTGCCCACCTTGGCACGGCTGTAGTCGTACTTGTCCGGATGGTCCACCATGAACTTGCGGAAGGCGTTGCGGGTCAGTTTGTCAGCGGAGACGCAGTATGGGGTCCTCTCCTGCCCATCTCTGTGAGACAAGGAAGACCAGCTCACCCTGCCGTCATACTGCCCGTGTCCCACGGGGCTGTGAGCCCAGCGACTTCCCAGGGAAGTCCGATGGCTACTGCAGGCCAGGGTATCGCAGCCAAAAAGGGGAAAGTTGCACATCCCTACACCAGAATCCCCCAAATCCTCCCCTTCCTGCATCTCAAACACCCTGCCAAGGGCAGTCTCATCCCTGCCCACCAATAGACCCGGGAGCGCTGCGGGGCAGTGCCCGCCTGCTGCTGTGCCAGATCCAGGCAGGCACAGAGAACAGCGGTTCAGCTCCTAGGCTTCCCGAAACAAACCCAGACGATCCAGCTGGGAGAGACCAACCCTGGCTGTCCCAGGATAAAGCTGGCACCGGTCTCCTGTGGCTGAGACAGGAGTGAGTTGCTGGGCTCCCACAGCACAAGCTATGCTTGTCGACTGCTGGGCACCCTGTGGCCATACCTGAGGGCAGGGTCAGCCCCTGCCTCCAGCAGCAGGCACACAGCCTCAGCCTTCCCTGCACGTGCTGCCACATGAAGCAGGGTGCAGCCACGCTCATCCACAGGCTGGTTGAGCAGGGAGCGGGGCATATCCTGGGGCTGGGCGCTCTCCCCATGCTGGCAGTCCCCTGGCAGGCCCTCACTCTCTGGCATGCTCAGGAGGTGCCGCAGCATCCCCACATCCCCCGTTTTGCAGGCGGTGAACAGGGCATCGCGGAGCTGGGTCTGAGGGTCTCCTGTGAGGGAAGAACAGGAGGGGAGTCTGACGGCTCCCTGGGCAGAGTGGTGCTCTGGTCTCACCAGGAAACCCACAGGGTACAGTTAAAGCACCATCCTGCTAGCTGGATTTGGGCACTGCAGGATCTCCAGCACCTTCAGAGTCTGTGACAACGTACCATGGCACTGCTGGGCAATGCTGGCAGCAGCCGAGTCCTCTCCCGAGATGAGACCCACTCCGGTCCCCATAACACGCCTGGCTTAGCCCAGTGCTGCCTGCCCCCCGGTTCAGAGCTACTGCTCTGCACACACGGCTCTTTCGAAGGCACATGGCTGCACTACAGCCACCCTGTACCCAGCTGCTCCCGGCACCTGCGTGACAGCGTGCTCTTCACCCCACTCCAAAGCCCCCAGCAAACAGGGCAGGCATCCACCCAGCCCACCTCCTGACCCCACTCACCTCCATTGCCCCAGGGAAGGGGCTCAGCCCCAGCCTCCCCCTGCAGCTCCATCGCCAGCTCCAGGCCGGGCTGCCCACAGCGGGTACCACAGCACCCCGAATCTTCGGCACAGCGCCCTGCGCAGGGAGCACATGGTGAGGAAGAGGGCCAGGGCCAGCCTGCACCCCAGGCGTGGCAGTCCCTTCCCCAATGCCTTCCCACACTGCCCCCGGCCAATTCTTCCCCCTCACCTCTCTCCACCTTCTTGTCCCTCTTCTTCCGCCTTTTGCGGTTTCGCTTGGGCATAACTTCAAACTCCCGGAGGTCCAAGGTCCCCAGCGTCACTTCCAGAGTCTCCAGTTCTCCCGCAGGGCTTTCCTCCTCCTCCTCTTCTTCCTCCTCCTCCACTGGGGCTGAGGGGGGTGGTAAGACAGGGGCTGAGGCCCCACACACAGGACGAATCACTGGGGGCTCTCAGCCAAGCACACCCTGCCCTTCTCTTGGCCAGCACTAGGCCACACTCTGCAGATCCCCACTGCAGTGCCAGGCCCTGTCACAGGGCTTCAGATCTGGTCCTATGCCATAACACCAGACCCCCCCTTCTTGCTCAGGGCCACGTCTGCCTCCATGGCTCAACTCACCACTTGTGTCCTCCTGCGCAGGATCCATCTCTGCTTTCCGCCGCTGCTTCTGCCAGGCCTTCTGGGGGGATCCAGTGATGTCCTCCAGCGGCGTGTCCTTCCCTGGGCAGCAAGGGTGCTCCTGTCATTCCCTGGGCAGAGAGAGCACCCTCTGTCTCCAGGGATTAAGGGTTGGAGAGCTAGCACCTCAACCCCACAGAGCAACATCCCCTAACACACATGGGATTGCACGAGGGACGATGTCAACCCCACCCGCTCCGACCCACAGGCACTGGGGCACCAGGGCCGGGCTGACTCACCATACACCTGCAGGCTGGCCAGCGTGGCGTGGACTCGCAGCACCTCTCGCAGGGTGGCCCTGCGGGTGCTGAGGGGGATGTGGCAGACGCGAGGGTCGCCTTGGGCGAGGGGTGGGTTCCTGCCACCGAAGAGCAGCGCCCGGTTGTGGCGGGGGGCCCGGAGGAAGATGCGCTGAGCTTCCTTCAGGTGCTGTGCCCAGGCTGCCAGCAGGTCCTGAATATCCTGGGGAGGAAGGGGAGACACTATGGGGTCCCGAGAACGCTGCGTGGGCACAGGCAGCTTTGGAGCAGGGACAGACCCAGGACAGAGCAGCCCTGACCCCCTCCCGGAGCTCACACCCCACCCATGCCCTCCAGCAGCACGGTACCACCCCATAGAGCCAGGTCCAGCCCCACCTTGAGCAGCGCGGCTTCGTTGTAACGCCGCAGGGAGGCTCCGGCCGACCTGGGGGCCGACCCAGGGGTCTGGGCATCCCGTAGGCCCTGGGCTGTGCCCCGCCGGGCTCGCACCGTGTAGCGGTGGAAGGTCTTGTGCTCCTGCACCTGGGGGCTGCAGAGAGTGGCAGGCATGAGCCACAGGGCCCCACGCGTGGGGAGCAGGTGAGCTGCTCCTCCTGGGGCTCCAGAGGGCCTGTGGCTTGCCCTGGGGCCCTAAAGACTAACACTTCGCTTGCAGCACAGCTGGGCTTGGCCAACTCTCCAGCAAAGACCAGGAACTGCGGGTGCCCAGGGTGTGGCAAGCACTGCGATGGAGCAGTAGGGAGGGGACGGCTATCCAACATCTAGCCCCAGCTGACCCTGCCCAGAGGGGGAACCCTGATGACAACACATGGGATTTTGGGACAACCACCCCAGCTCTGTCCCCCTGCACTCACCCCCGGAACACAGCTCCTGCGAAATGCCCGCCGCCCATCATCAGCACAACCCAGCACGTGCTCGCGCAGAGGCTCTGCAGTGACGCCGTCAGCTCTGCTGGCTCCTCGCTGGCCCCCTGAGACACAAACACCCCTGCTAGCACCCACGGGATCACCTTGCCACCTCTTGCTGTCCTCCAGGACCAGCCCCTCTGCTGCCACCAGAAGCAGGTTTCCGGGAGTGCTCCAGACCCAAAAACCAGGCCACCAGCAAGCCTGGGGCTCTGACCTGGCACCAGAGACCACCCTTCCCACCACGGGACATCACACAGAGTGCCACCCGCCTTCTCTGGGGTGCCTCTCCCAATGAACTGGGCTGCAACTTGCCTTGCCAGTGCCCAGCACGCAGCGGTAGGCAGAGATGAGCTGGCCTGTCGCATTGCGGAGCAGAACCTTGTGGGAGCGTGGGACCTGGGGGGTCCCAGTGCTGTCGCTGGCAGAGGGCGGCACCTCCGACTCACTGCTTGCATCGGAGCTCTCCGAATCAGACCCTGAGATACTGGACACATCACCTGCACGGGAAAGAAAATGGAGCAGCGCAAAGATTAACCAACAACCACCTCAAAACTTTGCAGGTGGCTCCAAGGGCCAGCCCACGGCCCCAGAATTGTCCTGTCCAATACTCCATGTATCACACGAGGGCTGTGGGCTGGGGAGACAGGCATCTGGGGCTCTGCACCCCCAGGCGTGCGTAGGTCGGGCTAAGGCAGAACACACCCTTCTCCCGATAACAAGTCAGCAGGGCTCAGGAGCAGCGCTGGCCACCCAGGAGACCCCACAGGGACAAAATAAAGAGACCCTGAGGTGGCAGGGGTAGCCAGGGGCTTCATCTCTGCACAGAACAGCCCCAGCGAGGCTGCTGACAGCCTCTGGGCTGCGCTGGGGACACCCCCATTCCTCACCTACGCGGGTCTTCTCCTCAAACACTTCTACCGGCAGCGTCTGGCACCCCAGGAGTCGCTGCTTCAGGTTGAAGCGGTGCCAGTCAAGGCGATAGTGTTCAGTCTGTGGAGGAAAGAGGTATTGGCCAGCAGGGTCTTGGTCGTCCACAGAAACCCCCCACCACCAAGGGCCTGAGGTGACAGACTCCGAGGGCTAAACCAATGCCAGGACCCTGCGCTGATCCTGACTGGAAGATCACAGAACCATAGAATCGTTAAGGTTGGAAAAGACCTCCAAGATCATCAAGTCCAACCGTCAACCCAAACACCACCATGCCTGCTAAATCGTGTCCTGAAGTGCCACATCTACAAGTTTTTTTGAACATCTCCAGTGACTACACCACTGCCCTGGGCAGCCTGTTCTGATGCCCGAGAACAGTAAAGAAATTTTTCCTAATATCCAGTCTGAACCTCCCCTGGCACAACTTGAGGCCATTGCCTCTCATCCTATTGCTAGTTACCTGGGAGAAGAGACCAACACCTGCCTCACTACAACCTCCTTTCAGGGAGCTGTAGAGAGCGATTAAGGTCTCCCCTCAGACTTCTCTTCTCCACACTAAACAACCCCAGTTCCCTCAGCTGCTCCTCACGAGACTTGTTCTCTAGACCCCTCACCAGCCTCGCTGCCCTTCTCTGGACACGCTCCAGCACCTCAATGTCCTTCTTGTAGTGAGGGGCCCAAAACCGAGCACAGTACTCGAGATGTGGCCTCACCAGTGCTGAGTACAGGGACATGATCACTGCCCTGCTCCTGCTGGCCACACTATTCCTGATACCAGCCAGGATGCCGTTGGCCTTCTTGGCCACCTGGGCACACTGCTGGCTCATCTTCAGCCGGCTGTCGACCAACGCCCCGAGGTCCTTTTCCGCTGGGCAGCTTTCCAGCTGCTCTTCCCCGAGCCTGCAGCATTGCATGGGGTTGTGGTGACCCAGGTGCAGGACCCGGCCCCTGGCCTCATTGAACCTCATACGATTGACCTCGGCAATTGTACTTTATGGAGCGAGCCACATGACAGTTAACCTGAACAGGCGCAGGCCTGTACTGCGTGTACTGTTTACCTCCAGTAAGTGGCATTTAAAGCGATATAATACAGGATTTGAGTGCCAGGTCCCAACAGGACGTGGGCAGCGGAGCTCCAGGAAGCAGCCAGCACTGGGCTGCATTGTGCTGCGGCTAAGCCTCCACAGCAGAACCCCGCCAGCCCCGCTCCCGCCCGACGCTGGCTGCTCGGCCCCGCTTACCTGCTCCTCCCGGCTGCTGAACGCCTGCCCGCAGGTCGAGCAGCCCACCCGCTCGGGCACCTCGGGGCACCCCCGAGCCTTCTCTTCACTGCTGGCACCCGCGGGGTTCTCTGCAGGGAGAAGGAAGTGCCATGCACAGGCGGCTCCCCAGGAGCGGGGCCTCCAGGGCCTCTTCTCAGCCACCCGGAGCCCTGCGGCTGTGGAAGGAGCTTTGGGGGCCCGTTTACCCCCCGGCCAGGCAGCTCCCACGGCCAAGCCCCAGGGACAGAGCTCCTTCCTCCGGGGCTTGGGGCTGGCGGAGACCAAAGGCTCGGCCACCGGCTCCCCCGCGTCGCCTCCCCCCGCTGCCCCACGCACCGTGGCTCGCTGGCGCCGGCTCGGCGGCCCACGCATCCGCAGCGGCTCCGGTGACGAGGGTCAGCCCGCGCAGGAGGACGGGGTCCCGGGCGGCCTCGAAAACCCACCGGCTCTCGGGGGCCGCCATCGCTCCCAGCCGAGGGGACGGCGCCTGAGCGACGAGGCCTGGCCCCGGGGGCGGCGGGAAACACCCGCGGGTGAGCGGGCGGGCCCACGGCCCTCCCCGGTTCCCCCCGGGGTCCTCGCGATCCCCTCCCCCCACCTTGCCAGTACCGGGGGCGCGCGGCTCGTCACTCGCGCGCGACCGCGGCCACACCGGCCCGGAAGCACCGGCTCAGCTGCCTGACGTCACATCCTCCGCGCCTACGGGCCGCCGCTAGGTTCAGCCCGACCTCCGGCCCCTCCCTTCTTCCCATTGGTCGCCCCTCCGTCCCGCCCCGCGGGTGCCATTGGGCGGAGCGGCCGCCAGTCGAGGGGCGGGGGCCGAGCGGGCCGGGCCCGGGCCCGGGGCCGGTGACGGCGGCCGGTGGTGGTGGTGGCGGCGGTGGTGGGTCCCGCCATGGCCCACTTCGAGACGCAGTACCAGCGCCTGGAGAGCTCCTCCACCGAGTCCCCCCCCGGCGGCGGCGACCTGCTCGTCCACGTCCCCGAGGGCGCCAAGTGTGAGCGGCGGCACCGGCACCGGGGGGCTGGGGCCTGGCCGCCAGCGGCCCGAGCCCGAGGGGAGCTGCGGAGCGGGGCGGGGAAGCGTCGGGCGGCGGAGGACTCGAGGAGCGGCGGTGTCCGGGCTGCGGGGGGCAGAGCCAGCCTGGTGCGAGTGGCTGGGGACGGGGGGGGCCGCGGGGCCGGGCTCGGGGCCTCGGGGGGGCCGGGCCGGGGGGGGTGGGGTGGTGGGCCGGTGGCAGCGGCCGGGCCCGGTGTGCCGGAGGGGCCCTCACCCCGTGCTTCTCTTCCCGCAGCCCCGTGGCACCACATCGAGAACCTGGACCTCTTCTTCTCCCGCATATCCTTTCATGGGGCGGGGGGGGCCGCTCCCCGGGCTCTGGGTACTGGTGGGAGCGCTGGGTGTGGTGTGGCTGGGAGCTGGGGCAGCCTCTGCCCCTTCCCGGGGGGCACCGCACGGCTCCGGGCGGGGGGCAGAGCCCCCATGCCTGCAGGGTGCCGTCACCCGGCCCTGAGGGGACAGAGAGGTGCTTTTAGGGATCCTCAGTGACATCACCGAGTCGTAGCTACAATTAAAGCTTTATTTCCGTGGCAGGAGTTGATGATTAGTATGGCCTAGAATTTATGGTCAGAATAGCACAGGATTTCTGTGAGCAGAATCAGCGTAGTACGATTTTATAAGTGGCATAGTATAGAATTTTATCGCACCGCTTAGCTGGTGGTTTCTAATCACCTGCACTCTCTGCAGATCAGTCAGATGTTAATATGTGGATTGCTGCATCAGTGTAACAATCATAATCTAGACTCTAAAATCATATAGAAGAATACAAGTCGCTCGCTCAGTCCTCGGAGGAAGCAGACGATGGCAGGGGTGTCACTGGCCACCGAGGAGTCCCGGGTCTCACTGTCCAGCAGCAGTTCCGGTCCAAGTTCCCACTTAGGACTTGTAGCTCCTTGATTTTTTGGACAGTGCTCTGTGTGCTGTTACACTTCCCTGTTCTGTGGTGGGGTCATCACCACTGCTGGGTTGGCCAGGTGCCTGGGACCTTCAAGGCCGGCAAGGAAGGGAGTAATCAGCCTGACAGCTTGGAATCTTGAGGCCAGCAGGGAGGGGAGGAAGAAATTTGTTTGGCTTGTCTGCTTGGTTCACAGGACCCTCACAGTGAGGGGAAAGGGAACTAACACGACCCACTTGGTCACAGGGAATGGCTGTTTGCCATATAAAATGACATTGGTTATGCTAACCACATTACCAGGTGCTGGGAGCAGGGGGCACCGGTCACAGGTATTGGGGGTATTAAATGCATTTTTGCCTGTCTCTGTCTTGTCCTGCCCTGCCCACACTTGTGTGGCCTGAAGGCATGCTGAGTTTGCCCTGTGCTGGGACAAACCCCCCGCTCTGGGTGTTGGGTGGGGGAGGAAAGGAGGTTGGATGGAGCCAAGTCCTCTTATCCCAGCTGTGCTTTACCTGGCCTGAGTGTGTTTCCCTGCAGTGGAGAACCAGCTTGCTGATGAGCAGGGATGGGAGGGGGCTTCCTTTGGTGGTGAAGGTAGAGTTGGCTGAGGAGCTGCGGATGCCAGTGGGCCTGAAGCCTCTCCATCCTTCGTCAGAGGGCAGGAGTCTCCAGACTGTTGTCCTTGACTGTAGCTTCCACATCTATAACCTGCATCAGAAGAATGGCTTCACCTGCATGCTCATTGGAGAGATTTTTGAGCTCATGTAAGTGCAGGTTGCCCTTCTGTTGTGGCTGTGACAGCTGCTGGGAAACAGCCACAGGAATCTACCGAGCTCCTGCAGCTGGGTGGGCCGGAGGGTTCCCTTTACAATGGTTCTGTCCCCCCCTCATTAGGGTTTTCCGTGCCCCGAGCCTGCATTCCACTTCGAGGAACCAGTGCCCTTGAGCTTTCCTGCCGCCATGGCTGTGGGAATGCATCCCCATGACCCGTGACCCTGCCTGCTTTGGATTCTGGGGGGAAGAAGGGTGATTCCCTCACGCCGGCTCCCTCTTTTCACAGGCAGTTCATCTTTGTGGTGGCGTTCACCACCTTTCTGATCAGCTGTGTTGATTACGACATCCTTTTTGCCAACAAAGTGGTAAATCACAGCCAGCATCCCAGTGAGCCCATTAAGGTGACTCTGCCAGATGCTTTCCTGCCTCCAAACGTCTGCAGTGCAAGGTAGGGGCGGCGGAGGGCACGTTAGCCACTGCTCTTGCTTTGCCAGATACTCAGGGCGCCTGCCCAGGCCTGTCTCCCACTACTTGCCTCTTCTTGCTTGCAGAATCCAGGCAAACAGCTTCCTCATCTGCATACTGGTGATAGCTGGGGTTTTCTGGATCCACCGACTTGTCAAATTTATCTACAACATTTGCTGCTATTGGGAGATTCACTCTTTCTACATCAATGCCCT
The DNA here is from genome assembly GCF_030867145.1 of Opisthocomus hoazin. NCBI lineage: Eukaryota > Metazoa > Chordata > Aves > Opisthocomiformes > Opisthocomidae > Opisthocomus > Opisthocomus hoazin. Next base: position 18,748,585 of record NC_134422.1, on the reverse strand, counting down.
CAAAATCCCCATGGTAAGTAGCTGGGCCCAGGGCCGCATGCGGAGCTGCTGAGGGTTGCGGGAGGCGTTTGCTGGGTGGTGAGAAGCAGCTCACCTTCACTCCGCTCCGGAGCCAGCTTCTCCGAGAGGCTTGTACCGAGCGCTCTTTCCTCTGCTCCGTAACTGCACAGGTCTCCTTTCAGCCTCTTCTCCGGCAGCCAACTTATTTCGCGTTAACCCCTCTCTGCCCAGCCTGCCTCTCTGCCTGCTGGCACATGCCTCTGCCATCTGCCACCCAATATGTGTCTTCTGCTGTAACGCCTATCCACGGAGAAGGCGTAAGCGAGGATATCCTCGTAGCTCCCTGGGTTGTGGACAAACGTCATCTTCCTTGTTTACTGCGGGGGGGGGAACTGAGGCACGGAGCTACCTCGTTGGTGAAGACCACACTGGAGATCAGTGTGTCAAAGACTGGGTTTGAGGCTTGCGCATATATCCTGGTCCAGAGTTCTTGCTCTGATGGACGACATCAAAAGATGCGTGCGCATCCTTTGAGGAGAGACTGTCTGGAGAAAGGCGGGGTGAGCCAAGAGGCTTGGTGTGTCCCTGGCTTTTCCACGGGCTCCCTCTGGGACAGCGCTGAAGTCCTTTCTGCTGTTTGTGTCTCCCTGCTGACTCCCAAGTGGCAGCAGCTCTGGGAGGACCCGTGGGAGCCTGGAGCTGTGCTCGTGCCTCCGAGGCAGCTGGCGTGCGAGGGCCTGGGAAACAGTCACCTGCGCTAATCCAGGGGGGAAGGGTGCCCGGGCAAGGTGTGGGGTCTGCTCACCGCAGGCTGAAGCGGTGCGGGGAGGTGCCTCGTGTCCCAGAGTTGCCTGTGCCTCGTCAGCACCCCGGGGCCTGGGCTGGGTCCTGCTCTTTGCATGGGCTGAGCCCAGCCTCCATCCCTGGACGCGTCCTGCCCCTGACCTTGCTCCTTGCCCACTTCCAGTCCACCCTGCCGTACTACACCTGGCAGGAGGTGCAGGCCCGCATCGTGCAGATCCAGAAGGAGCACCAGATCTGCATCCACAAGAAGGAGCTAACGGAGCTGGACATCTACCACCGCATCCTCCGCTTCAAGAACTACATGGTGGCCATGGTGAACAAGTCGCTGCTGCCCATCCGCTTCCGCCTGCCCCTGCTGGGAGACACCGTCTTCTACACACGTGGGCTCAAGTACAACTTTGAGCTCATCTTCTTCTGGGGGCCCGGCTCCCTCTTTGAGAACGAGTGGAGCCTGAAGGCCGAGTACAAGCGGGCTGGGAACCGCCTGGAGCTGGCTGAGAAGCTCAGCACTCGCATCCTCTGGATTGGCATTGCTAACTTCCTCCTCTGCCCCCTCATCCTCATCTGGCAGATCCTTTATGCCTTCTTCAGCTACACGGAGATCCTGAAGCGGGAGCCGGGCAGCCTGGGTGCCCGCTGCTGGTCCCTCTACGGCCGCTGTTACCTGCGTCACTTCAACGAGCTGGACCACGAACTGCACTCACGCCTCAGCAAGGGGTACAAGCCAGCTTCCAAGTACATGAACTGCTTTATCTCCCCGCTGCTCACCATCGTGGCCAAGAACGTGGCCTTCTTTGCTGGCTCCATCCTGGCTGTGCTCATCGCTCTCACCATCTACGATGAGGATGTGCTGGCGGTCGAGCACGTCCTGACCACGGTCACCCTGCTCGGGGTGGGCATCACGGTGTGCAGGTGAGGTGGGGCTGTGGGGAGCGGTGGGGCTGACAACCAGCTGTGCAGATGTGCCCTTTGGCTGCACGCGGACGTGAATCTGCCTCAGTGGAGGGCACAGCTGGGGAGAGTTGGGGGCAGGCGGGGGAAGGGGGTGCTGGTGATCTTAGGTGCAGTGGTTGAATGATAGAAGGGGTGTTGGTGGAGCTGCGATACGGGCCGGTCACCCTGCCTTTGCAGGATGGGAGCTCCCAGGAAGTGAGGTGAGATGCTGTGATGGTTCCCTTTCCTGTCCTACAGGTCTTTCATCCCTGACCAGCACCTGGTGTTTTGCCCGGAGCAGCTGCTGCGAGTCATCCTGGCACACATCCACTACATGCCTGACCACTGGCAGGGAAATGCTCACCGCTACGAGACCAGGGACGAGTTTGCCCAGCTCTTCCAGTACAAAGCGGTGAGCTTGGCTTCTGTGGTGCTGGGATGGGGACTTGCCCCCATCCCTGCAGGAGAGGGAAGCTGCCAGAGACCCCAGCAGCTCCTGGGCTGGCAGAGGAGTGAGGCAGCTTTATCAGAGATGCCCTGCCCCAGAAGGTGGAGGGCTGGAGCTGGGGGCCTGACTTTAGGACTGTGGGTTTTTTGACATCCTCAAGCTTGTGCTGAGCCTGTCATCTCTGTGCTCAGGTCTTCATCCTTGAGGAGCTCCTGAGTCCCATCATTACCCCCCTGATTCTCATCGTCTGCCTGCGGCCCAAGTCCTTGGACATCGTTGACTTCTTCCGCAACTTCACAGTGGAGGTGGTGGGTGTGGGCGACACCTGCTCCTTTGCCCAGATGGACGTGCGCCAGCATGGCCACCCGGCGGTAGGTCCCGTGGGTGGCAGGAGAGCAGCCCAGGCTTTCCACCGGCATGTCTGGTCCTTTAGACCCAAGAGAGGCTGTAACTTACCGCTCCTGGCCGCCCGCAGCCCAGCCCAGCCACCTGCCTCTCTGCTGGCTGTCTGGGGCTGCCGACACAGGTCACCAGCCCTAGAAGGCTCTCGTGGCCCGGCTGTGATCATTAACCTGATATTTTGTGAACCAGGCTTTGTCATTTCTTATTTGATTTCCTTGCCTGTCTTCACAACCGAGAGTCCTCTGTCATCAGGAGAAAGGAATGGAGATACCTGGACGCTGAGAGAGCATGACCACTGAGAACTGACTTAAAGAAGCTGGGCTGCTTGTGCCCAGGAGAGAGGCAGCCTCGGGGAGATGGGGAGCATTTTCCATTATGTAAAGTCTAGTGCGGAGGGAAAAGGGATCCATCTAATTCCTGTGCCTTGGAATTTAGGCTGCTTGTCACAAAGACTCCCTAGTGACAGGGCCATGAAGTAGGGAGGGGGTGGACTCACTGTGGCAGGAGGCTTTTAAGAGCAGTCGTTTGCTGGCTGTAGTCGCTCCTGCTGCGGGTTGGAGGGCGCAGGAGGAGGCTTTCAGCTCTGTATTTTGTGAGTAGTCGCCGTCTCTCCGGTTCCCTTGGAGTGACGCATGTTCTGGGGTGGAGGTGGAAGACGCTGTGCTTGCTGCTTCTTCCCCAAGCTGTGAGGGCTGAACTATTTCGGGGCTTTTGGGGTAGCGCCTGCTTCAGCGTGGAGCCGTGGCCCAGCTTGTGCTGGGTGTTGTGTGCTTTGCCCAGACTGACTGCAGGATTCCCAGGCCTGGTGGGTGTGTAAAGCTGATCCTGTCCCTCATTGCCTGTCTGTGCTCCACAGTGGATGTCAGCAGGAAAGACGGAGGCCTCCATTTACCAGCAGGCCGAGGACGGCAAGACGGAGCTGTCCCTCATGCACTTTGCTATCACCAACCCCAAGTGGCAGCCGCCCCGCGAGAGCACGGCCTTCATCGGCTTCCTGAAGGAGCGGGTGCACCGGGACAGCAGCGTGGCGCTGGCTCAGCAGGCTGTGCTCCCCGAAAACGCGCTCTTCAGCTCCATCCAGTCCCTGCAGTCAGAGTCGGAGGTACCCAGGCTGGGGGGAACACGGGGTACTTGCTGGGTGCTGGCAAACTGATTAGCAGGCCCCCTGGGCAATTTTTTCCTTGCCTGGGCTGTATCTGGGGATCCAAATGCAATAGATCAGCGCTAGCTGGGACTGCTGCTGGGTTTCTGGAGAAGGCAGCAGGCTGTCCTGGGGCCCTGTGAGGTGGGAGAGGGGCTGAGAGAGCTGGGGTGCCTCAGTTCTTTGTCGCTGGCGGGGATCAGGCCTCCCAAGTCTATACAGGGCAGTAATTCTCTGCCTTGCAACTCTGCAGCCTCACAGCCTGATTGCCAATGTGATAGCGGGCTCCTCGGCACTGGGCTTCCACGTGGGCCGGGACGGACAGGCCTCCCGCCATCTCTCCGAAGTGGCCTCAGCCCTGCGTTCCTTCTCCCCGCTCCAGTCTGCCCAGCAGCCTTCCAGCGGCTTCCAGATGGCGGGAAGGGATGGAGAGGGAGCCCAGCCTCGCGGCACCAGTGCCATGACAACCTCTGGGTAAGCTGCAGGCTGGAGAGGGGCGGCCGGACACCTTGCCGATTCCTTAAACCCTAGTCCAATTGCCGTCCTGTTGTCCTAGGTGCACCGTGGCATTTGCTTCTGCAGCCTGGGACAGCAAGGGGCATGTTCATAAGCAGAATTAGGCCCAAGGGCTTAGATTGGCCCCAAAGGGCAGCGTTGGGGTTCTGGTGTCTTGTAGCTGCCACAGTGGTGAGAAATCCCTTGCAGGGAAGAGGCAGCTCTGTCGCAGGGCTGGTCACTGTGCATCTGAGGAGATGCTGCGGAGGCCCTGTTCCTGCCCAGCTCGGGGGTGGATCCTGACGTTACAGTGGAGAGGGGCTGGGCGGCATCGGGGGCAGCTGGGCAGCAAACACCACCTGTGTGTCCCGTGGCAGCGCCGATGCGAGGACCGTGAGCTCGGGGAGCAGCGCCTGGGAGGGCCAGCTACAGAGCATGATCCTGTCGGAGTACGCCTCCACCGAGATGAGTCTCCATGCGCTCTACATGCACGAGGTGAGCAGCCTGGAGCTGGGCCAGCCGGAGGGGCGTGGGGCAGGGCTGCGGTGCCCTGTCTGGAGTGACTGGGATGCCAGTGGTGCGTGTGCAGTGTTGGGGAGAGGGTGTGTTCAGGCATCCAGGCTCTTCCCACGCAGCTGACTCACTCGTGCTTTGGCCTGCAGTTGCACAAGCAGCACGCCCAGCTGGAGCCCGAGCGGCACACTTGGCACCGGCGAGAGAGCGACGAGAGCGGGGAGAGCGCCCATGAGGAGCTGGATGCTCAGCGGGATGCCCCCGTCCCCATCCCTCGCTCTGCCAGCTATCCCTTCTCCTCGCCGCGGCAGCCTGCCGAGGAGACGGCCACGCTGCAGACCGGCTTCCAACGGCGCTACGGTGGCATCACAGGTACGTGAGCCAGGGCGGTGATCCGAGCTCTGGGGCAGAACCCCACAGACGATGCCCTGTACAGAGCGGCAGGAGCAGCCTGCCTGCCCCTGAGGACTGACAGCCCCCCACGTAGCTGATCTGCCTCCTTGCCCCTCCTGCAGACCCGGGCACGGTGCACAGAGCCCCATCGCACTTCTCCCGCCTCCCGCTGGGAGGCTGGGCTGAGGACGGGCAGTCGGCGAGACACCCGGAGCCCGTGCCGGAGGAGAGCTCAGAGGATGAGCTTCCACCGCAGATCCACAAGGTAGGGGCGAGGGCTGTGGCTGAGAGGGGAAGCGTGTACTTAGGGTGGTCCCAATGGGTGCCACATCCCCTCTCTGTCTTGCAGGTATAGCCTTGTAGACGGGGGATCTCGTGGGGGTTGCAGACTGGGAGCCGCCTGGGCAGCAGGATGTGGCGTCAGCCTGTTTCTTCTTCTGTCCCAAGTGGGCAGGATAGTCCCGGGCTCTGTTTTGTTGCCATCAATCGCCGAAGAGACAGGACTGCCAGGCCGGCGGCTTTGCGGTGGCACTTTGTGTCCAGCCGCGTGTCAAGTCAACGCCACTCTGACTCTTGTGGGGTGAATGCGTGTGTGAGTACATACATGTGTCTGTGTTCACGTCTGTGTCGTCCGTGTCGGAGGATCGCTGCAGAGCCTGCGGAAGCTGACGTGACGGGACTGGCAGTGCAGAGCTGTGGACTGGCTTGGAGGCGGCAGCAGCAGCTGCTCTCGGAAGGGATGTGAGATGGCACCAGCTCCAGACGTCCGCCCGGAGCTGGAACCTGCCTCCAGCACGAAGGCAGGAGCTGTTTGGGGGGGTTGTAGCTCAGCCTGTAGCTCCATGCCTGCCCTGCCTGCAGCCCTGGGGAGGTGCCCAGGACCGCGTTTGTCCTCGTGGAGAGGACCAGCGTTGTGGCCTTCAGCCCAGAGCAGGACAGCAGTGGGGCAGTCGCCCACCACTCTGCCCCAGCACCCTGCAAGGGGGACAGGCCCCAGCTGCTGCTGGCGTGGGTAGGGGTGGGATCTAGAGCTGGCCGGGGTCTGGGGATGCTGCAGCTCTTCCCTGACTCCCATGGCAGCTGCCCCATCCCCTGCACGCAAGGAAGGGTCGCTGGGGTCCTTGATGTCCCTTCCCAGCTGGCGGCCTCTGTGCCATGCTTCTGGGCTAGGGCAGCGTCCTCTGCCCTGCGCAGCACCCGTGGGATGCCAGCGGGCCCTCCTGCAGTGCCAAAGAGACCCCGGCATGGGGCAGCCCGGCGTCTCCCGGGAGCGCTCGCAGCCGCCTCGGAGCCCACCCTGAAGGTCTTGTGCTCTGTGTATCGGTTCCCTTCCCCCAGGCATGATAAACGCCTTTTCCCAGTGCCCAGGCTGTGGTGTGTCAGGTCTGTCCTGATGGGGCCATTTCTGTGGTGTCGGGCCTTTCCCCTTCCCCAGGCAAAGGCTTTGGCACATCTGACGTCTCACCTGGGGGCTCCCAGCTCCTGCTTCCCTCCTGAAACCAATCCCTGTGCTTGCAACGTGGCTTCGGCTGCTGTGGACACCATGTGCCAAGCAGCTGGCTCGTGCCTGGGCGGGCAGGGAAGGGTGCCCTGAGCCCAGAAGGGAGAGGCAGACCCCAGCAGGACCCCAGCTGTGCTGCGTGGCCTCGGACAGGGCCTTCCCACCATTGCTCTGGCGTCACTCTCTTCTCTTGCAGTGGCGGCTTGTGAGGAGCCGCATCCCGACTCACCCCTGCCAGGCTTTGCTTTCCTGCTCCCTCCCTCCCCTTGCCCCTGGCAGGTGCTGCTTGTTTTGGCCGTGCCCTGTGCCAGCACCGCGGGCCCTCCTCTGCTGTCCCCCGTCCCCGTGATCGTCCCTGCCCCGGTTGTTGCCCTCTGCCCTTTGAGCCGGGGCTGGGCCGTGCCGAGGAGCCGGCTGCTCCCCGCGCCCCAGGGGTGCACGCACTGGGGTAGCCGGGGTGCGAGCAGGGCCGGGGTCCGTGCGCAGGGGCCAGCTCTTTGGGGGTGGTGGGCGAGGGTCGGGCCCGAGCTGTGACTGCACTGGGCTCCGCGAGAGGCCAAACGGAGCACGCCGAAGCGGAGCTCGGTATGGGGTCGGGGCTGAGCTGGGCGGGGGGGGTCCGCGGACCTCGGTGCTGCGGGGGTCCTTCCACCGAGGGGCGGCTGCGGTCGCCCCGCGGTCGCCCCGCAGCCGCTCCGGCTTGGGGCTGCCGCGGCATGGTGAAAGGAAACCCAAAAGCCGATTTCCCGGGAAGCCAAGCTTTCCCGCGGCTTCCCGGGCCCCCGGAGCTGCTGCCGGTCTCGGAGCCGGGCGGCCGGGGGCAGCGGGCAGAGTCCCTGGGCTGGCAGGAGCAGGCCCCCGGTCCCTGCCGCATGTTGTGCTTCTGTCGCCGGTGTCCCATGTGCATGGCCGGCCGCTCCCCCCCACCTCCCCCCGGGGCGCGCACCCCGCGCCCTCGCTGTACGGCTGCACGGCCACCCAATAAAGATGGGGCTGCATCATCCTGCCCGCGTCCGAGTCTCCCTGGGGCAGCGGGAGCCGCAGCTCGGTGCCGGGGCCCCGGGGGTGGGGGGGGAGGCCCGGGCTATATTTATCCCCGGGGAGGGCGGGCAGCGGCCCGTCCCGCCTGACCTCTGCGGCGGGGGGGCTATCTGGGCACCGCAGGGCCGAGCCGGCGGCGGCGATAAGCGGGGGACACCCCCCCCCCCAGGCACAGGGCGGTGCGGCCTGCGGGGGGGCAGCGGGAGGCGCGGTCCCGGCGCCGTGGAGGGGGCGGGGAGCGGGGCGGAGCGGCGGGGCCCGGCCCGGCTGGCGGCGGCGGCGGCGCTGGGGGGGGGCCCGGAGCGGGCCGGCGGGCCTGGGGCAGGTGAGCGGGGGGGGGATTGCGGGGGGGGGGGGCTGCGGGGGGCGGGGCACCGGGCGGGCATTGCCCCCGCGCGGCCCCGCGTGTCCCGCCCCATGCGCGTGCGTGTCCCCGCGCGTCCCCTGCCTTTGCCCTTGCGTCTCCCCTGCAGCCTCTGCTCCCCCCCCACCCCCGACCGGTCCCAGCACCCCACCGCCCCCCACCGCCCCCCGAGTCCGAGTCCGTCCCCAAGGGCGCGGGTGGCTCTGGGGACCCCTGCGGTGTCACTCCCCGTCCCACCCGGCCGGGGCAGCGTCAGGCCCGCAGGCAGGTCCCGGCGTGGGGGGCTCACGTCCGTCGTCCCCGCTGCCCGTGTCCCCCGTCCCCCGCCGCGGTCCCCTCCTCGCAGCCGTACCCCAACAGCCCACCCCAGGCCTCCCTCCGGCCCCTCTCCTCTCCGCAGCCACCATGGCCGTGCTGGGGGGCTACTGCGAGGGCAACGGCTCCGTCGCCCAGGCCTGGGTCCGTCAGGGCTTCCAGCCCTGCTTCTTCTTCACGCTGGTGCCGGCCGTGCTGCTGAGCGTCTGCCTGCTGCTGGGCGCCCTGCAGTACGCCTGCTACGCCCGCTTCGGTCGCGCCATGGAACCCAAGTACGTCCCCCGCTCCCGCCTCTACCGCGGCCAGGTCCTGCTGTCCCTGCTGCTGGCCCTGCAGCCCTGCGGCGGGCTGCTGTGGCAGGCGGCGGGGCCGGGGCGGCTCTACGGCTACATGGTGCTGCACGCCTGCCTCTGGGCCCTCGGCTGGGGCTGCTCCGTCGCCCTGCTGCAGCTGGAGCACACGCGGGTGCTGGCACACGACCGGACGCGGGGCCACGGCACCGTCCTCCTGCTCTTCTGGGCGCTGGCCTTCGCCGCCGAGAACCTGACCCTGGTGTGCTGGAGGAGCCCGCTGTGGTGGTGGGCGCTGGAAGACACCAACCAGAAGGTGGGCTTGGGGGGCTGGCGGGCAGGGGAGGGGGTCAGGGCGCTTTGCAGGGGGGTCTGCTGCATCACGGTGCTGGGCGGCGGGGGGGGGGTGTGCCCGCTGTGCCCCGCCATGCCCAGGGTGTGCACGCTCCCAGGTTGCACCCACACATCTGCTGCGTGTCTCTCCATGCCCCCGTCCGGCTCAGCTCCTGCTGCTGCCTAGCCCAGCCCCAGGCGCAGAGGTGGGGAGTGTCCGCCTGCTCCCCACATCCCTGTACCCTGCTGCTCCCCCCGGGGCAGGGGCACCCCAAGCCGGAGGGCGCAGAGCCATATGCGGCAGGGAGGAGGGAAGGGGTCTGGGTGCTGCCTGAGGTGCTGTGCTCAGCCGGGGGGGCCCACTTAGCTGCGTGGGGTGTCCCCTCTTCACAGAATCAGAATGATCGGGGTTGGAAGGGACCTCTATGGGTCATCTAGTCCAACGCCCCCACCAAAGGAGGGTCACCTACAGCAGGCTGCACAGGACCTTGTCCAGGCGGGTCCTGAATATCTCCAGAGAAGGAGATTCCACAGCCTCCCTGGGCAGCCTGTTCCAGGGCTCCGTCACCCTCAGAGGGAAGAAATTCTTCCTCATGTTCAGACAGAACTTCCTCTGCTTCAGTTTGTGCCCATTGTCCCTTGTCCTGTCGCTGGGCACCACTGAAAAGAGTCTGGCCTCATCCTCCTGACACCCACCCTTGAGATATTTATAAGCATTTATAAGGTCCCCTCTTCCCTGGCTGCACTGCACCCCATCCCCGTGGCCCGCTCCTTGGGTCTCGCAGCTCATACCTATCCCACACCCGGCCGGGCTGTGCCACGGGCTGGCTGCGGCGCTGAACCCCTGCTCTCCACCCAGGTGCAGTTTGGCTTCTGGCTGCTGCGTTATGTCTGCACATTCATGCTCTTCATCCTGGGCATGAAGGCCCCGGGGCTGCCCCACAAGCCCTACATGCTGCTGATCAACGAGGAGGAGCGGGACGTGGAGAACAGCCAGGCGAGTCCTGGGGCCGGAGCAGTCTGGGGACGTGGCTAGGGAGGGGCTGGGGACAAAATGGAAATACAGCTGCCCTGGGATCAGCGTCTTCAGGAGACCAGGGAGGAGCGAGGTTTAGGGCTGCCCACGCTCCCTGCCGCTGTCAGCAGGACGCGGCCCTGCCGGGAGGATGGAGTGGGGACCCTGGGAGGACTCGGCTGATTTTTGTGTTGGGGTGCTCCCCGGGGCCGTCGCTGGCTGGGCTGGGGTGCCGGGGCAGTGACCCCTCGCTCTGCTCTCCCCCAGCCGCTCCTGCCCGACGCCGGCAGGACCACCTCCACCTGGAAGGATTTCCGGAGGAAGCTGCGGCTGCTGGTGCCGTACGTGTGGCCGAGGGGCAACCACCTGCTGCAGGGGCTGGTGCTCTTCTGCACAGCGCTCATGGGGCTGGAGCGGGCCATCAACGTCTTCGTCCCCATCTACTACAAGAACATAGGTGAGGCGCCTGGAGCTCGGCGCGTGAGGCTGCCCACGGCTTCACCAAGTGCTGGGGGGTGTCGTGAATGGCCTGGGGGGCTGCAGGGACCTGGCAGGAGCAGGGTCCAGGGGGTCAGGGACCAGCGCTGGGTGCTGGGGCTGGTTCCCACGGGGCACCTGGCGATGCTCCCTGCCCCTTGCCACCATCCCCGCAGTGAACGAGCTGACGGAGGGCGCTCCCTGGCACACCCTGGCCTGGACTGTTTGCGTCTACGTGGGGCTGAAGTTCCTGCAGGGCGGAGGTGCTGGTAAGGAACGCCGGGAAGGACAGGGCACTGGGGAGAGACAGTGCGAGGCACACTGTCCTGGGGCTGGGGTGGCCAGGGACATCCTTATGTCCCCATCGCTGCTGCTCTCTCTTGGGAGCAGCAACCAGGGCTGGTCTCTGGGCTGGGGACAGCGTGGGGGCCCCATCCCAAATCCCCCTTTCCCAGCTGGGCGTTCTGAGCTGGCTGCGTGCCCCGATGGCGCCGGGTCCCCGCTGACCGTTCCCGTGGCACCCTGCAGGCTCCACCGGCTTCGTCAGCAACCTGCGCACCTTCCTGTGGGTGTGGGTGCAGCAGTTCACCAACCGGCAGGTCCAGGTGCAGCTCTTCGCCCACCTGCACGGGCTGTCCCTGCGCTGGCACCTGGGGCGTCGCACCGGCGAGGTCCTGCGCAGCGTGGACCGGGGCACCAGCAGCATCAACAGCCTGCTCAGGTCAGAGCGTGCCCGCAGCGGGCGAGGGGCGGCTGGGCAGCCCCACCGGGCCGGGCTGATGCGCCATCCCCCTTCCCGCCCCCCCCAGCTACATCGTCTTCAGCATCATCCCCACCATCGCAGACATCATCATCGGCATCGTTTACTTCACCTCGGTCTTCAGCGCCTGGTTCGGCCTCATCATCTTTGTGTGTATGAGCCTCTACCTGAGTGAGTTGGGGTGCAGGGGGGCCCTGCTGGGCTGTGGGGCAGCGGGCGCCTGCCGACGCAGCCCCCTCCTGCCCGCAGCTCTGACCATCTTCATCACCGAGTGGAGGTCCAGGTTCCGGCGGGACATGAACACACGGGACAACGAGGCCAAGTCCCGGGCTGTGGACTCGCTCCTCAACTTCGAGACGGTACCGTGGGTGGTGGGGGGAGCTGGGCACTGCTCGGCACTGGGGAGCCAGTCTGGGCACTGACCCCAGCTCCGTGTCCTGCAGGTGAAGTACTACAACGCGGAGAGCTACGAGGTGAACCGCTTTAACGATGCCATCGTCAAGTACCAGGTACAGGTTGTTCGGCACCAGTGGGGTGGTTGGGGAAAAAGGAGCCGAGCCTCCTGACCACCTGCAGGGAGGATGGAGCTCACCATGGGTCTGGTTCGAAGGTGGCAGCATCCCAGAGGACTTTGCCTCTTCCAGGTCTCGGAGTGGAAGGCCAATGCCTCACTGGGCCTCCTCAACCAGACCCAGAACCTGGTCATCGGCCTGGGGCTGCTGGCGGGGTCCCTGCTCTGCGCCTACTTTGTCACCGAAGACAAGCTGCAGGTAAGGCTGGTGTCAGCCTGGGCAGCCCCTGCCTGAGGTGGGGCCCCGGGGCTGGCAGTGGTGGGCACCTCTCCCCCGTCCCTTCCAGGTGGGGGACTTTGTCCTCTTTGGCACCTACATCATCCAGCTCTACACGCCGCTCAACTGGTTCGGGACTTACTACAGGTAACGCTGGGAGCTGTGGGGGTGCCGGGGGTACCCCTCCCCATGGGCGCCTGGGTCAGGATGTGCTCCCCAAACCCTTCCCTCTGGTCTTCGCTCCCTACCAGGATGATCCAGAACTGCTTTGTGGACATGGAGAACATGTTTGAGCTCTTCAACGAGGAGCAGGAGGTAGGTGCCATCTTCCCTGGCCCTGTGGTCCTGCTCTGGGGATGGGCTGGCTGTGAGGACACGTCTCACCCTCCATAGGTGAAGGACGCAGTGAACGCTGGTGACCTGCGCTTGGAGGCCGGGCGGATCGAGTTTGAGAACGTGCACTTCAGCTACGTGGATGGGTATGGGGCGGCGGACATGGGGCAGCAGGGTGGGACGAGTCGAGCTATGAGGCCAGGCACAGGGACGTGGGGCAGCGGAGGTGGCCCTGAGCCCCTGTCCATCTCCCCCTGAGCCCCTCTCCATCTCCCCTTCCCAGGAAGGAAATCCTGCAGGACGTCTCCTTCTCTGTGATGCCTGGGCAGACCCTGGCCCTGGTGAGAGCGGGACCTTGGGGGTGGGTTCACTGCTGGAGGGTGGGCTGGGGGAAGAGGGGCTGGGAAGTACAGGGGTGGGAAGGACAGACCCCCAACGGGACTGGACCTTCCCTGCCCAGCCCCTGGCCTCCAGCAGCTGTGGGGTCTCGGGCATCTCCAAGTCCCTTTACCTGTCCTTGATAGGACAAGGGAGAATGGCTCTAAACTAAAAGAGGGCAGATTTAGATTAGATTTTAGCAAGAAATTTTTCACCGTGAGGGTGGTGAGGCACTGGAACAGGTTGCCCAGAGAAGCTGTGGCTGCCCCCTCCCTGGAAGTGTTCAAGGCCAGGTTGGATGGAGCTCTGAGCAGCCTGGTCTAGTGGAAGATGTCCCTGCTCATGGCAGGGGGGTTGGAACCAGATGATCTTCAAGGTCCCTTCCAACCCAAACCATTCTATGATTCTACCTCTGCGTGCAGGTGGGACCTTCGGGCTCGGGGAAGAGCACCATCATCCGCCTGCTCTTCCGCTTCTACGACGTGCGGGGCGGCTGCATCCGCATCGACGGGCAGGACATCACCCAGGTGAGGGTGGGAGGCCTCTGGGGACCGGGACCACATGCAGGCTCCTGTGGGCCTCGCAGCATCACTCGCTGCAGGCACTGGCGTCTCCCCGGGGCAGGGGTGAGCAGCAGCCCCCACAGGCCCTTTGATGGCTGACGTCTGTGCTGGGGGTGGAGCGAGCGGGGCAACTGTGGGACCCCGGGATGAAATGCTGGTGACTGGCCAGGGCTACCCGGGCAGGGCTGGGGTCCCCCCACCGCAGGGCAGGGATGCAGCTGAGCATCCGGGGGGAATGCTGGGGCGGGCACCCTACGGACGAGCGGCACGTTGGGGTCACGGCTGAGGGGTAGGACTGGGTTTTGGGGGGGTGGGGAGGGGTCTGGCTGAGCCCTCATCCCCCGCCTCCCCAGGTGAAGCAGGCATCGCTGCGTGCCCACATCGGCGTGGTGCCCCAGGACACGGTGCTCTTCAACGACACCATCGCCAACAACATCCGCTACGGACGGATCCTGGCCACTGACCAGGAGGTGCAGGAGGCAGCCCAGGCTGCTGACATCCACAGCCGCATCCTTTCCTTCCCCGACGGTGAGATCCCCCACGGTCCCCGCCTTGCCTTCCCCTGCTGTCCCCGGGGTCCCCCATCACCTCGTAGCTGCCCTCGGGGCTGTCCTTGGGTGACATCCCCCATGGGGACACCTGCACAACCCTGTGCCTTGCTTTGCCTCTCCCTGCCATCTCTCCAGGGCTAAATCGACCCTCGGCAGGGATGGGCTGAGGCTGTGCCAGGTGGCTGTGTGGTCCCGGCAGGACCCCCAGTGCAGCAGAGCCCCGGTCCCCGTCTCACAGGGCATCAGCACAGCACGTTCCTGCCCTTCTGCCTGCAGGGTACAACACCCAGGTGGGGGAGAGGGGGCTGAAGCTGAGCGGGGGGGAGAAGCAGCGCGTCGCCATCGCACGCACCATCCTGAAGGGTCCCCGCATCATCCTGCTGGATGAGGTAACGGCAGCGGCCCCCAGCCCAGCTCTGCAGCAGCCCCTGCCCCAGCCTGCGTCCCTTCCCCACGCCCTGCCTCTCCCACAGGCCACGTCCGCACTCGACACGGAGACCGAGAGGAACATCCAGGCCTCCCTGGCCAAGGTCTGCGCCCACCGCACCACCATCGTTGTTGCACATAGGTAGGGATGGGGGGGGAGCGGGAAAGGGCTGATCCAGGAGGTGCTGAGCTGTCCAGGCTGGCCAGCCCCCCGCAGAGGGACTCACAGACCTGTCCTCCTGCCCGGGAGGTGACAGCCCCTGCGACCACGGCTCCTTGCACTGTGCAGACCCTGTGGGCCCTCGCCCCTCTGCGCCAGGCTAACACCCTGCCGTTCCCTGCAGGCTCTCCACCGTGGTGGGCGCAGACCAGATCCTGGTGCTCAAGGACGGGCGCATTGTGGAGCGAGGGAGGTGAGCACGGGGGGAGGGCTGGGTGCTGCCTGCCCCTGGGGACCCCCTCCCTGGCTCCAGGGCCAGCCTGGGACCCTGCACCCCTCTGCTCTCCCGCAGGCACGAGGAGCTGCTGCAGAAGGGTGGCGTGTATGCCGGCATGTGGCTGCAGCAGCAGGCCGGGGACGAGGGCGAGAGCAAGGAGCGCCGCACCGAGAAGCCCCCGGGCAGCAAGAAGGGGCCATGAGCACGGCCGGGGGCTCTGCTGTGCTGCTGACCCGGGGCCCAGGCCCCCGTGCTGCCATGAAGCCCTTTGCCGGCTGCGGGCTGGGGCCCCGCACACCCCGGGAGCTGCAGGGGCTGGGTTGGACACTCCACTACGTTTGTACCTGTTTGTTTTGCTGTTGTGTAGTTTCTTAAACCAGGTCCTTCCCAGCTCTGTCCCTGTGTGCTCTGGGCAGGGTACATGCCTGCAGACCCCCCGCCGGGGGCCATGCTCTGGGCAGGGGCAGGCAGGGTCACTGCCCGCGCCCTTGGGGTGACAGCAGCTCTGCCGCGGGGTCAAGCTCCTTGGGCTCAGGTGGGCGAGGGCCAGAGCAGGCTGTCAGTGTCTGTCCCATCCCCACACAGGGCTGAGCAAGGCAGGGGGCTGCACTCCAAGGGCAAAGGAAGGGCGAAGCAGCGCAGCTGGTGCCCGCTTCACCCCCATGTGCTCCCCCTTGCATCTCCCTGTGACCCCATCTGCAGAGATGCACCGCTCTGGGCTGGACACGCTCCCTCAAAGCGCCTCTGCACCTTGTGCTGCCCTTTTATTTTCTCCCAGTCAGCACTTCTTCGACAAGTGTCAGCATTCCCTCAGCCCAGCCTGACCCCACTCCCACCCCAGGGAGGCAGTGCCAGCAGAGAACCCCCCCTCAGCTGTACGCTGCTCGGAGTGGGGCAGCTCAGCCCTGTGCAGAACCAGGCACAGCCCTGCGGGGCAGAATCCAGGAGGGAAGCTCCAGAGCAGCACCGCTCTGCACTGCAAGAGCCCAGCAGGACCAGTCTCCCCCACCCAGGCATCAGCTCCTGCCTCCAAACACCAGCATGGGCTGGCTCCAGGCTCAGGGCTGTGTGAGCAAGAAGGGGTTGTGTGCTCCTGCTACCCAGGAGGGGAATCCTCCTGGAAGGAGGAAGGCATTCCTGCCCCAGCAGCATTAAACCAGGGCCCTGGGATGGTTTAGGGCAGCCGAGAGCAGCCAGCAGCAGGAAGGCAGCTGCAGCCCTCCCGCACGAGCGACGCCGGCACAGTCATGTCACTGCTGAGGTCACTTTTCAGTTAATGGCCCTTGTTAAACCGGAAAGGAAACACAGCTCCCTTCAGCCTCAGAGGGGTCCTGGGCCCCAGCCGAGCTGGGTAAGGCCCGACGCGCTCTTGTGCATGCAAACAGGAGGGGAGGCACCGAGGGCAGGGGAGCGGGGCAGGGGCTGCCTTCTTGCTGCCCGGCCGCAGCCCGGCTCCATGTCCAAGCATGCAGAGATGTCCCCACGCAGCACTTCTCGTCCAGGCCAGCTCTGCCCTCACCCCACAGTCCCAGCAGCACTGGGACACGGCCACGGCAGCTGCTTGCTTTGGTCAGTGTGTGCTCAGCCTCGTCCCACACCATCTTCCCCTCTCCAGGAGCATCAGCAGTCTGCTGCACCGCTTTTATACAGGTACTAGGGCTGAGGTGTAACCGTGGGTTTGGTAGCTCGCTTACAGACCCCAGGGAGATGAGTTGTCTCTGGTGAGGGGCTCTTGTCATCAGTGTCCAGGCCAGAAGTCCACGGCATCCACACGGGAGGGCAGAGCTGCTCCTCTGGTCTCAAGCGGGATCGATGATGCCTTGCCTGCTTACGACATGCTGCAGTTTGATGGCTTTGAACCATGTGCCTGGAACAGGAAGAAGAGCACAGTGAGCAAGGGAAGATGGATCAATGAGCCGAGGCTAGCTGGATGAGGTTCAATAAGGCCAAGTGCTGGGTCCCACACTTCAGTCACCACAACCCTCTGCAACGCTACAGGTTTGGGAAAGAGCAGCTGGAAAGCTGCCCAGTGGAAAAGGACCTGGGGGTGTTGGTCGACAGCCGGCTGAACATGAGCCAGCAGTGTGCCCAGGCAGCCAAGAAGGCCAATGGCATCCTGGCGGGTATCAGGAATAGTGTCCCCAGCAGGAGCAGGGCAGTGATCATCCCCCCGTACTCTGGTGAGGCCGCACCTCGAATATTGTGTGCAGTTTTGGGCCCCTCACTACAAGAAGGACATTGAGGTGCTGGAGCGTGTCCAGAGAAGGGCAATGAGGCTGGTGAAGGGTCTAGAGCACAAGTCTTACAAGGAGTAGCTGAGGGAACTGGGGCTGTTTAGTGTGGAGAAGAGGAGGCTGAGGGGAGACCTTAATCACTCTCTACGGCTACCTGAAAAGTGGTTGTAGTGAGGCAGGTGTTGGTCTCTTCTCCCAGGTAACTAGCAATAGGATGAGAGGCAATGGCCTCAAGTTGTGCCAGGGGAGGTTCAGACTGGATATTAGGAAAAATTTCTTTACTGAAAGAGTGGTCAGGCATTGGAACAGGCTGCCCAGGGAAGCGGTGGAGTCACCATCCCTGGAGGTGTTCAAAAAAGGCACTTAAGGATACTTTAGCAGTCATGGTGGTGTTGGGTTGATGGCTGGAATTGATCTTAGAGGTCTTTTCCAACCTTAACGATCCTATGATCCTACGGGCTTCTTCCTCTGCCCTCCAGGAGGGCACATCCAGTGCTCAGGTCCCCAGGGCTGTGTGCTCAGCAGCGAGCTGCTTCTGCCCCAGGCCGGGCTGCCCTCCTGGCGAGGACACTGACCCTAGGCAGAGCCCAGCGGAAGCAGAACCCAGGGAAGACCCCACCACAACACAGCCAGGCTGGTGTCAACCCCACCATGGCGCAGAGCCTACAGCCAGCCTCACTCACCTGCCGCTGCGACTGCTGGTACTCGGCTTCGCTCGCCGACAGCGCCCGGGCCAGTGCCAGATCCTCCTCCTCCTGCGTGCTGCTGGGGACAGCGGCGCGCTGTGTGCCTCGGCCTCCCCGGCCGAGCACCCAGAGCCCTCCAGGGTGGCAGGATCCTCCCCTGCGGCAGCCCTCCAGCACAGCTAAGGGCAGGGAGCAACTGAGGATCGCCCTGAACAAGCCAGGGGTTGGGGGGCGACCAGAGCATCCAGCTGGGGCTGGCGGCCAGCACCCCGGGCCGAGGAGAACCGCGTTAACCCGAGTCTGCAAGACGGTGCTTTTAGCAGCACCAGGCAGCGTGTCCGAGGACGCAGGCTCCCAGGTGTCCTCTGAACGCCCCTGCTCCCCCTCCATCACGCTCTAGTCACGCACAGTCGCTGACGAGCGGTCAGACAATGGTTTGCCCTACTCTGTGCTGTCAGCCCCTGTCCCCTCCCAGCACCGCGGAGCGCCTGCTCGCTGAACAGAGCGCCGGGATGGCTCTGGACTCTTCCTTTTTCCCCCCTCCCCCGTCAGCCACACAGAGCCGCCATCCGGAGCCACGTGCTGAGGTCAACATCATCCCCGTGCCATATGACGCTGCCCCAGGCACCGCTCGCACGCAGGCTTGGGGCGTGACACCACGCGTCCCCGGGCCGTACCTGGGCGGCTGCACCGCGCTGCGTGCCGACTCTGCCAGGGACATCTCCAGAGCTCGCTGCAGGGCCTCTTCCTCGCTCTGAAACACAGCGTCTCGTCACCAGCTTGGCTCAGGGGGCAGCCCCGAGGGATGAGTGGCAGGCACGAGGGTGGGTGCATCTCCCCTCTCCAAGGCCGGCCACAGCCCTGGGCTCAGGACAGACCCGTAGCTGGCTCTCCCCCGGCCCAAGGGAGTGCAGCCCTGCTGCCAGGGCAGGGAGTACGCTCAGAATACCAGGGGGAAGCAGCTTCCAGCCCCCTCCTCTGCCCTTGGCTTGCACAACAGAAAGACAACAGCCAGGGAGAACAGCCGGCGCACTTTGTCCCTTTGGGGACGGCCGAGCACTAAGCGCAGCCAAGAGCCACCATTCACAGGCAGCAGAGCAAACTCTGACGTCCCACCGAGCGTCCGGGGTCCCTGTTTGCCACGGGAGGCCGAGCTGGGGAGCGTCGCGGTCACCGACAGAGTGTGGGTCACAGAGCAGCTGCTCCCCAGGGCGCAGGAACCACCCAAGCCCACCCCAGATGCCCAGGCCAGGCCACTCACCAGCCCGTTCTGCAGCATGGCTGCCGGAGGGGAGGCGCTGCGAGTCTGCGGCGCAGCTGCTCTGCTGCCTCTGCGAACACGAGAGAGGCCGGGTTATTGCTGAGGCAGGAGCCCTGGCATGAGTCCGCAGCCCTGCCGATGCATGAGAAGTAGGGAGCTGTCGCTCCTGCATCCCACAGGGATCCAAGCTGGACCTGGTCATGCCCACATCGGAATTACGAGTCAGGCTGTCCCCATACCTGGCAGAGGCTGGAGAAGAGGGGCTGTCTGCTGGCCGAGCAGCTCCGCTGCTCGATGCAGCAACTGGTTTGGAGGAGGATGCCTGGGCTCTCGCGACCGCAGCGTGCCTAGGACAGACAGGATGCCCGTGAGCAGCTGCTGTGCCGTCACAGGCCACCCCTGGGCACTGAACACCCAGGGAGATGACGCTGGGTCAGCAAGCCACCTCTCTGGCAACCAGCTCCCTCTCTTCCCCCCAGCAGCACCCGGGTCATGGCTCAGCTATGCCCAAGAGTCTCCAGTCCCGTTTCTCTCCTTGAAACGCTGTGCCAGGACAGGCAGAAAACACTGCCTACAGAATAAGGAGCTGGGCAGAGAACCAAGAGACCACCAGCGGGCAGTACTGGTGACTTTGGCTGCAGGAGGGAGAGACTGCGCCTGCAGCTGTGCTGGTTCTACAAGGAGGGCACACAGGGCAGGGAGCGTGAGGATGCAGCAGTCCCAGGCAATGGTCTGGGAGGAGCTCAGCTTCTTCCCTGTCACCCATGTGGCAAGCGTGGCGCCGTCCCTGCCAGCCCTCTTGTCCCCAGGCCCTCACCCAGCTTTGGAGAGGGGACGCCCTGCCCCGCTGCAGTTGTGGTCCAGGGGGTGCCGGTGCTTGAGGCAGTAGTTCTTGTGGCACTGGTCACAGATCACCTTCATCATCTCCTTCTGCTTGCAGCCGGGCTTCTGACACTTGTTGGTGAAGATCTGAAAGACGATGTGGAAGTGGTGAAAAGGAACACACCTGGCAGGGCCAGGGCTGTCCCCTCCCTCCACGCCAGGTCCCCACCACCTCTCTCTCCCAGTGCCACTTCTGTGGGGCTCTGGAGTTTGTCTCCAAATACTAGTTTTCCGTAGATAGTTTCTTAGCAATTCACTAGCGCTTCAGGCCCCAAGACCACGGAATGCACAGCCGAAGAGATGTCCTCGCCCAGGGACCCCTGCCCAGGGGACCCCCTGCCCGGCCTGCCGCAGCGTGGGGACAGCCCAGAGCCCTCCAGCTGCGGCTGGGTTTGTTTCCGCAGGGCCAGCTCCCTGCGGCAACCTCCTCTCCCGGCAAGCAGGGGCAGCTAATTGCTGATTGCATTTTCCTAATGGCAGCACGCAGTTTCCCATCCTCTCGTCCCAGGTGGCTGCCCAGCCCCGCTCCACCACTACCTTGGCCCCGGGCTCACCCCACCAAGCCCTGCGGATGCGCACACCGACCCTTCCTGCCGTCAGTGTGCGCAAGTAGAGACGGCACCGGGCAGGGCCAAGCTGCATGGTGTGTCCAGCCCCGGCCCCAGGCTCCGGCAGCGACCCAGCGGAGCTGGGCAGTAGAGATGGAGAGCGCTGTGTTCCCACCTTGCGCTTGCGCTGCGCGGGGTCGGACTTGCAGTCACGGTCGATGTGCTCGCCCACCACGACATCGGGCATCTCCCCCCGCCTCACGGGGACCGGGGTGTTGCAGAGGGGACACACAGGGACCTGCACGTCCTGCAGAGACAAGAAAAGGGGGGCTGGGAGCACGCAGCTGGGCAGCCTCGAGTGCTGTACGGCCATCTCTCTGCCGTTCGGGGTCTGCCCGCTGCGGCTTCATAGCGTCGCCAGCAGTCTGAGACCCCGCTCAACCCCCCCCCGAAGAGCCCGTTTCCAACCCAGCGGCTGCGACAGGCACGGACACGGACCCCAGGAAGGGAAGACAGCGGGGCTGGGAGATGCCCAAACCACCTCACCCAGCGGGCGGGGGGGTGACACCGAGACGCGGGCCCTGGCTTCGAGGGACGCCTCCAGCCTCATCCCAACGGGGACCTCCCGAGCGAGCAGGGAGGGCAGGAAGGACCGGGCCCGCTGGCTGAGAAGGCTCCTCTCCGCGCTCACCTTCTTGTAGGCCGAAGTGCAGCCGTGCTGGGCGTACGCGATGTGGTCGGTGCAGAAGATCTGCTCGCAGGCGTCGCACTTCAGCGGGAGGAAATCTGGCAGCGGGAGAACCGCGGGCAGAGCTCGGGGAGAGCCCGGTACTGCCCACCACCGGCACGGCCCCGGCTCGGAACGGCCCGGGGCTCCCCCCTCCCGGTACCTGCCCTCCCCGGGCTCCGGAGCAGCGTCCTGAGCTCCCACCCGGCTCCCGCAGGCCTCAAGCCGGAGGGGAGCGGGGCTGCCACCCCCGCCGCGGGGGTCACCCCCCCGGGACAGCGGCCGCCGGGCCCCCGGGGAAGCCCCGCGTAGGCGGGCAGAGCCAGTCGGCGGCAGCCCCGGGCTACCGGCGCCCAGCCCCGCCCCGGCGGGCAGAGGGAAGCGACGGACACCGCGGCCGCGCCCCTCCACCAAGGGCAGGCCGGGCGGCACGAAACCCCCCCCCCCCGCCGCCACACCGGGAGGACGCCCGGCCCCGCCTCCCGCCCCCCCCGGCTCGGCGGAGGCCTGGCCGCGCCGGTCCGCGCCGCCCAGGCCCGGCCCCCCGCCTGCCGCGCCCGGCCGGGACCAGGGCCCCGCCGCCCGTGCCCCCCGCCCGCCGGTGCCGCCGCCAGCCCTCACCCAGCCGCTGGCAGGCGGCCCACGAGCAGTGCGCGCCCAGCTCCGGGAACTCCATGGCGTCCCCGCACCGGCGGCGCGCGCCGCGCCCGCTTCCGGCCCGGCGTCACGAGGGGCGGAGCCACCCTCAGCCCCGCCCCCCAACCCCGCGGCCTGCCCGGGGCCGCCGCATCGGCACGGCCCAGCCCGGCGGGACCCCGGGGAGCGGGGCAGCCCGAGGGCGGGGGCTCCCCTGCGCGCCCTCCCCGGCCCCCTCCGAGCCGCCAGCCCAGGGTGCCCGGGCTCGGGCAGGGTCAGCGGTGCGGACGGCGAGCGGTGCCCGGAGGGGCGGCGGGAAGGAACCGGCGGGCGGGACGGGGCTCAGGACCGTGTTTTACTGATGCCAGAGATCTCCGCGGGCACCGCGTCACAGAAGTCGGATGGGGCGGGGGAGACACCCGGCCCGGCCCGACGGCCCGGCCAGGGAGCGGCTGGCAGGGGGGGTCTGCTCGCCCGCCTGCCGTTGTCCCCGTACCGCTGCCCGCCCCCCCCACACCCCACCCTGCCCCCAGAGCCACGTCTGGCTCCGCGCCCCATCCCTCCCCGCAAAACGAAACCAATCCAAGTTAAAATTATTTACACTTTGAGCCATTTAAAAACCCAATAAAATAAAGACGGCGTATGTCCTACTGGGGACGTGGGGCATTAGCAGCCGCTACAGCTAGCTCGGTACTCCGCGTGCAAAACGAAAGACAAACAGCAGACAGACCGAAATACTGCACCATCACTAGGAAGCGTTTGCCGGGGTTGGCGTTTCGATCGTGGCGTGAGGCTTCTAGGCCCCGGCCCCTCCCCAGCCGCCCGCTCAGGGGCGTCTCGGCGAAGGCCGGGCTCTAGAAGGGTGGAGAGGATTCGTTATTCCAGACACAGCACATTAACACTGACGCGTTTCCATCCCAGTCGACACAGACAGCTAAAAACCCACTGCACGTTCACCGCCCGAGTCCTTCCTTCTTTCCAGCGATGATGGAGGAAAAGGGGGTGCACGAAGAAGACCTAAGACATGGATGCTGCTGTCATCACTGCCTCCTCCTCATCTCCTGGCTTTGGCAGCTCAGCAAGCGCGGGAGAGGGGGGAGCCGGAGCGGCAGGAGACGCTTGTTCCTCCTGCTCCTCTCCAAGCCCCAGCTCTACATCCATTTGCTCCAGCTCCCCCTGATCCAGCAGCTCAAAGTCATCTGCTTCCTCCTCATCCTCCGGTGAAGCTGCTGCCTCTGCCTCCACCGCTTCGGTCTCTGACAGCTGTGCTTGGAAGCTCAGTTTCTCTTCGGGCTCAGTGGGCAGGAACTCGGAGAGGGAGGGCCCCTCGCTGGCCTCGGAGGAGCGCAGCAGGGCGGAGAGGGTGTTCTGCACCGCCGTGGTAATGGCAGTGGTGACGATCTCCTCGCTCAGCGTGTCAATGCAGACGCCCAGGCTTGGGGCAGGGACAGTCTTTGGCTCTGCGTTGCCTCCTGCCGCTTGCCCACCCCCGTTGAAGTGCGTATTTACAAAATGGAGAGGAGACGCCAGGCGAAGGATGGAGAGCTCAGAGTCCGCGGCCTCCTTCTCTGCCGAGTCCAGCTCACGGGCAGCGTGGGCAAGCTCGGGACCCAGAGGCACACCAAACGTATCTTCATCGCTCTGTGGTCCCAGGTCTCTGGAATGATATTCTTCCACGGAGGGAAACTCTGCCAGGTCCTTGGAAAACGACTCCTCCGGCTCGCTGTGCAGGCTCTGCTGATCCAGGTCTGAAAGGCACCAGCATTAAGGCGCAGGCCCCCTCACCTCGACGCAGGGCACCGACACCTCCCACCACCCCCCCCCAGCTGACACCCCAGGGCTCACTTCTGGGCATCCTCCCAGCTCCGGGAGCATAGCAGGAAGGGGTCTGCACTCACGCCCTTCTCCCAGCAGCACGACTCACGCGGAATGTCCCTTTTCTCATTCTGTTCTATATGCTCTGTGCTCACATAGGACTTCCTTCTCCAGCTCACGCTCTCCGCATCCAGAGCCCTCAACTAAAACCCACAAGGTCAGGAAAATTGTGCTTACAGCACACCACCTGCCTGTGCCTCCCCAGACACTCCAGTGACCACATCCGAGGAGTCACCTTCACGTTCCTCACCGCTAACCAGTCCTTCTCCGAGCTTGTAAGTCTGACAGCCTGGGGTGCCCGACCTCTTTCACCCAGCATTGTATATTGGGCACGTGACTATACCATGCAATTATTTCTGCGGGGCTCTGTGGGTGGCCTTGCTCCCTTGCTGGAGCGACAAGAGAACACTGTCTCGTGGGGCAGTAATTGGAGGCAGAAGCCCATTCAGGCCTAGCTCGTCATCAGCCGCGCAGCTGGGGCATGCTGCGCTGCTCTTACCGCTTCCTCCTTTTAATGCTCCTTCCCCTGAAATAGCTAGGTTCTCTCCCGGTGTTTGGAGGGACTGTTTTTCTGGGACAAAACACTCAGGGACACGAAGGCAGTGAAGTGTCCCACCACGTACCTTCAGAAACATCCGTCAGCTGTGGGGTGGTAGCCCTTGAGACAGAAAAGCCCCCACTTTCCAGGATGGAAGCCTCCTCATCAGAGAGCTCAGAATCTGTGATTGACAGTGCCAGGGCAGTCTTTTTTACATCCACCTGCATGGGATGAAGGCAGAGGGACAAATTCCTGGGTGTCTGACTACCAGTGCTGCCTGCAGGCGCCTCCGCACAAACCAGAGCGTCCAGGCAGAAGGCCTTTGCTGGAGACGCTCTGCACAGGGGCAGGATGAAAGCAGGAGGGGGCTGGGCAAAGCGCTTGTGGCACTGCCAGGGAACGACAGTCGCAGCTCACTGACTTTCCTGCAACAATTCGCTGCCTGAAGCTTTGCCTGCCCCCAGCGAAGAAGCCAAAAGAGCCAGCATGAGATGGGGTCAGCCTGTACGAGTCTCAGAAGGCTTCGATCCTGCTTCCTCTCCTGGGATCATCAAGGAGCGAAACTACCCTGCATTCACGCTGGGCCCGATGAAGCCTTCTACAAGTAGCAGCAGTTCAAGTACCTACATTCCTTTGGAAGCTGAAGCTTCCCATCTCACAGCCCAGCTACACGGCCAGAGCTCCTGTAATGGAAGGCATGTGGTGCGTTTCTGCAGCGCACACAAAGAGAGGTCCCACCCAGTCTGAGTGACAGCAGGGAACTGTGTGAGAGACACCAGTGCTGCTCATCTCCCTTTTCCAGCGGCGAGGAGCCTCTGCACATTACACCAGGAGAGCTGATCTCTTTAGGCAGCACTCACATTCTTTGAGCATGAAGCGCAAGCATCAAAGCAATTCCGCAGGTCAGCGGGAGGCTGCAGCAGGGCTGCCCCGTCCTGCTACCGCATCACCAGCCCTGTGGCACTGAACTCTCAATACCCAGATTGGAGACAACGGCCTTCATCAAGCTAACGCCCTTCTCCCCTTGGGATTCTGCAGAGAAGTGACTTGCTGCTCTGCTGTTCATTATCAACGCAGCTGTACTCAGACCATCCCCTGGCTCTCAAGCTGCTTCAGATCAGAGAGGAGGGACTGGTTCCTGCGCAGCCCTCTGTGCTCTTACCACCGGGGAGAAGCCTGACAGCTCTGCCTCACTCTCACTCTCCGTCTCTGCTGTTGGCTCATCACCTGCTGCAGGCTCACTCTTCCCTTGTCGCTCTGAGAAAGAGAAGAAAGGCTTGACGTGAGACTGAAGGAATTTTATGCCTTTGTACATCACTTTACCAGTACTTCTACTACCCCGTGAAACTGCACAGGTTTCCCAGAAGCCCAGGGTTCCCAGAGACAACTGTAGTCTGTTGCTCTGTGCTACTCTCAGGATCGCCTCCCCAGTTGCTCTCCCCATAACTCTCAAGTTTCAGTCTGGTTTCCCATGCTCTGCTGCAGCCTTTCACCGCACAGCCTGGCAGACCTGCTCTCCCTTGTCCCTTTGCTGGGGCTCCAGCCTGGGAGTACGGCACCAGTCAAAGTCAGAGCGAAGCTGGATCCTTACTCTTCTTCTCATGCTTGTGGTGCAGTGTCTCTGCCTTCATACTGTAGTCCAGTTTCATCAGGACAGGCTCCAAACGCGTGTACATCCTCTGGATCAGCTCGTGGTAGACCACCAGAGGCCAGAGCAGAATGCTGAGCACTGCGAACATGGGATGCAGGGAGTGTGAGAGACAGGACAAGCACAGCCCCGCCCTTTACAGGGCACCAGCAAAAAACTGTGCATCAAGGGAAGTGCAGTTGAATGGCATTTGCTTTCCCACCCAAGTCTGCCTAAAATCCTCACCCATGGCTATTCTTACTCATCCCAAAGCTGCTCGATTAACCAAGTTTTCCTAACAGATCTGTTAGGATATGGATTTGTGTTAAGATGAAGCATAAGCCCTCCTCTTCAGCCACTGCATCCCAGCCCCAACATGCAACAGAGTCCCAGAAATGAGGTTATTAAAACTAAAAATCACCAAAACTTTTATAAGGGTAGCAGCACAGGGCTCCTACGTAGATGCACTAGCAGCAGACCACCTGAACAGTCTTCAGAGTTAGCAGGGACTCAACGGTGCAGTGAAAAAGGTCTTCATTTGCTAAACATGCAGCTTCTTTAACAACTCTCTTGACGTGGATTTGCCCACTCCAGGAACCGAGACACTGCAGGTTTCTGCCTCTCTGGGACCTCAGCAGCACAGCCCCAGCCGTGGGTAGCAGGGGAAAGCAATGCTGCAGCGACGGCTCCCTCTCCTGACTTTGCAGTCGCACTGCATGCACACCCTTGCAGCAAGAGGCTTCGCGGGGCACATCGCCTGCACTGATTAACAATCTAGCATAGATCCCCTCAAGAAAACCACTAATATGCTTGTACAGCGTACCGACAGCACAGTTCGGTCATGTTTCAGCTTAAGTCAGAGAGCTGCTTATACTCACAAATGATGTAGGAGATCATTATGCCTGGAACATAGTGTCCAACTACAGCCAGAATCAGGCAGCCTGAACAGACACTCATGCAGAACTGAAGGAAGAGAGAGGAACAAACAGAAGTGACAAAAGGCAGAGATACATCTATGCAACCAGCGCAGGAAACGCAGTTAGAGCGAACTGAGGGATGCTCCTAACACAGGCTGTACGCCAGCTTTGCACTGAGTCCGTTCAGACGCTGACAATCACAACTCAGACAGCTCGGTTGGGTTAAGCTGTAAGCGTTAGAAGTTCAAGCACAGGAAGACCAAGCTAACCCAAGACCCCAATAAAATGAATCAAAACTTTATTGGGCAGTTCTTTATGAAGTAAATGGTGTTCCCTGAGGCTAGGATGGGATATTGCAAATCGTCATTGTGGAGTACATCTGCCCTGCAGAGCTCAGCACTTTAAGAGCAGCCTGTGCTGTCCCGGCAGAGACAGGAAGCTGTCAGAGAGTCACCAGACGCTGTGCCACTGCTGCGCAATAAAGCAGCCGGCAGAAGCATCAGCAGAACCCAAGCTCCCACCGGACCAGGACCTTCCTCTTCTGGAAAAAGCGGAAGTACAACGGTGCAGCCCTCAGGGCTTGTCTTGCATTTCTCCTGGGGAGGGGGAGAAGTGAGAATATACACCCTGCAAGCCAGGGCATGGTTCAGACATCCACTAAATCCAGCAATGAAGAGTTTCATTCATAATGGAAAGGGTCTACAAAAGCTAGGGCCCTCTGAGGGCTTTGCTTCCAAAGAATTCACACTTTATGGGCATCTCGGTCCCGGTCACCTACTCCCTGTAGTCAGGACTGTTTTTAACAGAAGAGGAATAATCAGCAGTGACAGAGACCCACTCCTTCCAGCACACTGGACCCCAGCAAGCCTAATACAATCCTACTGGCTAGCCTGGTCTGCTTTTTGTGATGCTGAGGCAACTCCCGTCTGCAAGCCCTTTCCAAACAACACACGTCACAGCCATCAGAACATGGTTTATGACAAGTTTCCACGCACTCAGAAACACCGCTGCGTTTGGACTCGGCTAGCTACAATCTTGGCTAGCAAAACAGGTGGGACCAGCTTAAAGGGTTGAATGGAGCCTGTGAAAGGGGCAGAGACTGCAGGCTCCCCTTTTTTCTCCCCACTCCCCATCTAAGAGCTTCCTTTGCGTGCTAAGAAATAAAACTAAGTATAGCTAGCCATTCACAGAAGGGGTTAAGTTCAGCTCCAGTTAACAAATACTGGAAGCAAATTACTCATTATTTAAGCTTCGCATGGCACAAAGTCTGAAAGCAACGAACAGCAAATGTTAAACAGGGATAGCAAATGTAAAAATATTGCTTGGATATTCTTCCATCTCCTAGGCCACTAGTAAAGGAAAGAAAAGCCCCTGCACAGATGAGTAGGTATCTCCAGCTTACCTTGGCAGGATTTTGCCTCTTGTACTGTAGCAGTTCCTGCAGGTACAGCCTGAAGGTGACCCAGCTCTCTGCCAGACAGTGGCACAGCTCAGGGACACTGAGCAGGTGAGGTTGTGCCCCTGAAGTCACCCCCTCACTAGAGACAGACAAGAGCAAGAAGACAATCTTTGAACACGGTCTGTTTTGTTGGGGAGGGGGGGGGAACAGCTGCACTGGGAAGCAGAGATCCCTACTAAAGGCTTGACAACACTGACTGCATCTTCAACTGAATTATGGAAGATGCTTGATTTTGAGGTACTTTTTTCCTTTAATCAGGAGGAGAGCCAACAGACACCTGAGCCAAGCAGCAGCAGCAGCCACCATGCCACAGCATCCCCATGCCACAGGCCCAAGATGCAAAGCAGTTTATTCAAAGCCACGCAGACAGAATCGGTGGAGGTGCAACTAGTTACGTGGCCTCCTCTGGCACCAAGTCTGAGGCAGCCAGAGTGTGGTGCTCAGAGCTATAACCATGGCCAAGCACAGGATGCAAGCTACACCACCACAGACAGCGCGTATGGCCTGCAAAAGTCAGTCTTGGGGATTTCCTTCTCTCTGGAGGATTCTTAAAGTAGTCCGAGATGGATCCAGGGAAGAAACTCAACAGTTCCTAGCACCAGAAGCACTTGAGCTTTATTGCTACTGAAAGAACATTAGCTTTCCCCAGAGTCTCAAACTGTGGCTCTTGAGCTGACAAGTAGTAGGAGAAACCACTACCAACGTTTCACAGCAGGAGCCATGCAGTCTATCGACAACAGCAAAAAGTGCAGGTGAGATCACCACACTAAATTAAGGCTTGCTCACTCTCCCCTCTCACCAAGCAACACATCAGTGAGCTTACCTTTCTCCTCCCGGCTCCTCCGATGGCTGTGCTGTAGAGAGAACACAGCAGATTAGTCGGCCAAGTGAAAAATACGACCCGACATTTTTACCACTCGAACAGAGCAGAGCTGGAGATGTATCACCCTTAGCTAGGGAGGCACCCTGGGGACCTTCTTCATGCTCTCATGCAAGCAGGAACCACTGGCTTGGAGTTTGAGCTGTGCAGGCTTCAGTGAAGCGTGCCTGGAGACTCGGAGCAGCCAGAGCACTGGTCTCGGGGTGCCCCAGCACATCTTGCAACCTGTGTTGACAAACACGTGCCATGACACTCGTACCCAAGGGGCACCCTGCTGCTAGCACATGGGCTCTGCACTGCAAGGATGGTACAGCTTGCTCCAGCATCCCACGTGTCCGGGCAGTGCCATCCCCAGTGCAGCTGCCTAGCCCTTATCATTCAGAGGGCTGCCAGCACAGCCCCAGAGCTGGGCAAAGCTTCAGCTCCCACCTCAGAGCCCAGCATGGCACTAGGAGGTCCAAGCGGCATTTCCCGCTGACCAGCCCAGGCCACAGTCCCTGGCAGGATGCTGCGTACAAATGCCAGAGATCTCCTGCTGCCTCTACCCTCTCCCATGGAATTCATTGACAAATAGCAGTCTTGTGTATAATTATCTAATTTTAGGGCTCTTTTATGTCCCATGACAATCCTTTGTGCCAGATACAGACACAACTACACTCCTAAGGTCTGGCAGTCTAGATAAGAGCAGGGGTAAGCTTCTCCCATTCCTCTTTTCACCCAACCCAGTGATGATCAAACAGTGACTTACTCCATGCAGTACTGAAGGGAGGAGCAGTAGTTCAACAGCAGAGGCCACAGATGATCATGCTCTGCCTTTAGATACATTGCGGAAAAAGCCCCAAATAATTCTATGGCAACTGGAACCCATGAGCCTGGCTCCCCATGAATTCAGGTCTGTCCTGGTTCTGGCTGGGACAGAGTTAATTTTCTCCCCAGTAGCTGCTGTGTTTTGGATTTAGTACGAAAAGAATGTTGGTAATACACTGATGTTTTTAGTTGTTGCTACGAAATCAAAGACATTTTTTTCAGTTTCCCATGTTTGGCTAATGAGCAGGTGCACAAGAGCTGGGAGGGAGCACAGCCAGGCAGCTAGTCCAAGCTGGACAAAGGAAATACTCCATGCCACAGACGCCATGCGCAGTATATAAATGGGGGCTGGGGAGGGGGGCAAGGATCCGTGAGTGCCGCGATCGCTGCCTGGGGACAGGCTGTGCAATCAGTCATCAGGCAGTGCAAAAATCATAGTGTGTATCGCTTGCTTTGCATATTCTTTATTATTATTATTATTATTCCTGCATTTGTTGTCTTATTAAGCTGTCTTTATCACAACCTGTGAGTTTTACTTTTTGTTCATCCTCCTGCCCGTCCTACTGGGGCTGGAAGAGTGAGCAAGCAGCTGCGTGATCCCAGTTGCTGGCAAGTGGCTAGCTGGTGCTTCGCTGCCCGGTTAAACCACGACAGTGTCCTGGCTAGCCCACTCGTGTCTGGGGACGCACAGGGCTCAACCTGCAGCAACACGGTCTTTAAAAACCTCCTGTGTTTAACATGCCCTGATCATGCTGCAAAGGCCCCTTGACGTCCACCCTCCTTTAACTGTCAGCCTAACGTCCTAAAGGTAGTAGGGACAGATACATCTTTGACACTGTCTGCCCGACAGCAAACTTGGTTCAGGCTGCCCAAGACGTTCTAAAAATCAGTTGGACCCTATCCCCCACACTGTACGTCACCACGTAAACAGGACTAAAATAAAGGTAGGGAGTTTATGTTCAAAGTCCAGGCTACTTGCTGGAAACAGGCTTAAAAACACGAGAAAAACCATGACATTTGCTCGTGAAACATGAGCAAAAAGGGGTCTGAATCCTCCCCAGAGTCATCAGCCAGATGCAAAGCCCAAGAGCGGCAATGACTCCCCCAGGGAAGCGCACAGAAGAGGTGAACGTCCGTCACTGCCAACACCCAGTGAGGCTTGAGACTCCAGCTCAAGCCACTGAAGAGAGCGAGCGCTCGCAGCAGCCTCGCCGCCGCTCTCCCAAGGCACAGGACGCTGGGCCAAGCGTGCCAGACTCCTCCCCGCGCTGCAGGCACTGCACCAGCCGGCTCGGCTCGCCCAGCGCAGCGGAGCGGGAGGCCATCCACCCCGGGCATTCTTTGAGACCGTGACCCAGATTTCCAGTAACTGGGCCTGACAAGAGCAGCCAACCGCTCTCAGACTGGGCCGCCCACGCTCTCCTCGGCCCACGACTGTTCGGCACGGCGGCTGGGGCAGCTGGTAAGCACCGCTCACAAAGGGAGCTCGGGGTGCGAAGTGAATATTGTGGATGCAGCTCCACCCCCATGGGGCAGTTGTTTCTCTCGCACGACCGCTGTTGCTGTATTTTGTTATTGTGCTCAGGAATCTAAAGCTGCTTAATCGCAGCACACAGAAATCCAGCTGTATCTGAAAGCCTCATCTATTACCTGCACTAAACCACCAAATAAACTACATTTGGCACTGCCCTGTCTGCGATGGCTGGCTATACTGGTTGTACCAGCTATGAGACGAGGCGCTGGGACGCTCGCCCGGACCGACGTGCCAGCAGCACAGCAAGCAGGACCCCCACTCCCCGCCGACTGGCTGCAGTAATCCAAGACAGCCAAAATATGCCAGCAGAGGGAGTGAAACAATTCTCCTCGATTGCTTCTGAAGGTTTCAGAGACACTTTGGGGAGAGGCAGAACATTTCAGCAGGCTGCAGAGTGTTCACGTGATTTCAACTATCTGGCAAAACACAAGCTGTCTTCAAAATCAACAGTATCTTGCTTCCTGTAGTAGTCTGCCTGCTGTCCACCCCAAAGCACTGGAGTCTTACACCAGTTGGAGGAACAGCCCAACCACAAAACACCTAGAGCATTTCTGACAGGACATGTTCACTTAGGTAAGGCTTAACCCCAACCCATGCTGCAATACTGTCCAGCACTGGTACAACCAAGCCAGCAAGCAGGACATCTGCAGCTGGCCTCAGATCATCAATAACCAGCTGAAATCTTGCTGTCGGCATTTCGCACCAGACTGTGGGTTAATACAAACCACTTGACACACACCAGACTCATGTGGGAGACCAGTCAGCCACGCAAGAGTTTAGGTTACGTCTTGGTACTGACAAATTATTGATGATGGATTCCTTGGCTCTTACAGGTTTTCAGCGCTTCCCCAAGAGGCATTTGTCATCTGTGTGTAAACTTCAGCTAGAAAGCAGGGGCCCTTTTTAAGGAGTACCAGCATCCAACTGCAATGCAGGCTTTGCGAAAGCTCCTCCACGTCACACTCTCCTACACTGACCAAAAAACAGCTGGCAAACAATGGTATAGAAAACATCCCTACTTGATACCCATCTCAGGAGAAAATGGAGGTGCTTCCCAAGTCCTTAAACAATATTTACGTGGAACCCCACACAGAGGTTACATATGGAGAAAATACCCTGCATGGGAGTTGAAAATAAGCAGTCCCTTCCGACACGACCTAAAAAGGTTGTTCATCTCGCTGCTGTTAGCGCGTCCCCAATCACAGTGTGTGAGTAACTGCAAAATATACGCTGAGGTTTTAGCGTTCCTTCAGAAGTGATGTTATAAGCAGTCACCCGAGACATACAGAACTGCCACAAGCTGAGGTTTGTGTATATACATGCCGACTCTTGAAGGTGTGGTACTGACCTACTTCCAAAATCTCGAGGAAAGGCTTACAGGAAGCACTGAGGAGGAAAGCCACAAAGCTGCAGCTCTGCTTCAGCGGGAAGCGAGAGCCACACAAGAACCCCTAAGTATTCAGCAGTGCCAATTCAACAGGAGGCCCCTCAGGAATGCAGAGCACTGCTCCTTCCTTGCGGAGGCTGAGGAAACGCGGTCCAGTGGACCATGTCGAAATCAGGGCTGTGACCTAGCCAGGCACATCAGAAAGGTGTCCCTGTTCTTTGCTGTCAGCAGTGGAAAAGCAGCAAGGAGTGAAATATGGGGAAGAACACCACGGAGGAGCGGCTCAGTCAGATGTGTGCTGACTTCCTGCAGAGCTGATGACACAGGATTAGCATAACACCTGGTGTGTTGTTTTGTTTTGGTTTTTTTTTTCTTATTCCTCACTGCTCCGCATCATATAAATTGGTTTCAGTATGGATTTCCTATTTCTTCTCTGATAACACAGCTTTTGCAAGCCTGGTACCTGCTGGAGCAATTCTACCCCCACCTGCGTCAATGACACCATTCTGTATTGGACACCAGGCTTTTGCATTTCTGGACACGTTTCAAGTGAGATGTTTTGGGTTGGCTTTAAACTATTCCCTTAAAAAACCAATGCAAATAAGCAGGAAATTAAATTGGCCAGTCCAGTTTGGCTGCCTAGTTACCTGAACCACACAAAGTAAACAGTTTCAAGACTACAGCTGAAACATATCTAATCTTATCAGGACTTCTGTGAAAGCACCCTTTAAGTCAGTACCCTTTTAGGTCAAATAAAGGGCACCTTACAAACACACATATAGAGGGGCTTTCATTCAGAAACCCTCCCTAGAGTAGGGGAGCAGGGATGGAGGGCCCCAAGCTGCCTTTCAACAGCAGCAGTAGATGCAGCAGGCAGGTCTGGGTCCAGTCTTTTAATAAACTCCAGTGAAGGAGGCACTCAAAGCAGACAGCAGCCAATCCACACCTATCGTCGTTATGAGGCATTCCTCTTCTCGCTTTTGTGTCTAATGTTGGCAAAGACCCTTCAAGAAATGGGCAAGATAAGCCAAGTGATCAGACTCCCCGATTAGCTGGAACCCAGACGCTGTTCAGTACAGGTACAATACACTAACTGTCCCCGCTGTCAGACCTCATCATCTACTCTGCTACCTGCCGCAAGGAGAAGTGGCTCTCATCTGCTCTGCCTCTGTCAGGGCACAGGCCCATACCACACGTAACCAAAACCAATATACTTCAACCCCCCCATTTCCTTCCCCCAGCTCAGCTGGCCATATATGCTCAGTTCTGGAATGATCTTTTTGCCATGACATTTGCAGGAGAGAAGGCACACAGCAGAAACACTGCATTCTCCCTGTCACCAGCTTCCCTGACAAGCTAGCTGGGCCCCCTTAGTCACTCTCAAAATAAGCTGCTATGAGGATACATCCTAATACTCTGACACAAACAGGCAAGAGCAGCACCAGTATCAAAGTCCGCAGTTACAGTAGGAACAGAGCTTATATGACCTACGAGAGAGCCAGAAAAGGACCGGCTGTAGCCACAGCCCAACAGCTGGTAACGCTAGAACTCTGTCACTGGCTACAGTGCTACTCATCACATACCTGAGAAATCAAACAGGAACCTGGGCTTCCACCTCTCCAGCAAGAGGATGCCAAGAAGGGACATGCTGAGGAGAAACAGGGGTCTCAGGGAGGTGGAGGAAAACAACCTAGAAATCAAACGAGAAACTGTTAGGCAGGCAAAAGGCAGCAAGTTACTGCTCTTAATGAGCAAACAGATACGGCTCAGCATACGGCAGAGCAGAAACTTCCGACTGCTACCAGCCACTGCAGTAAGCACCGTACTCCGCAGACACCCACCACACACAGCACATTCTCACAAGGCGCCTTTGCCCACCACCAGACAGCTGACTACCTGCCACCTCTCAGCGCTCAGCTCCCCTGCCCCCGAGCTCCTCCTTCGGCTGTTAAACAAGGCTAATGGTCCCTCGTACAAGTCCCTCCGAATCCTCAAGGTGGAGGCTCTAGATAACATAAATACAGATTGCTCTAGCAGAAGACTGGCTGAGAATTGGCCTGTTTGCTGAAAACTCACGTCCTGTTTGTCATCACAAGGTCCAGCACTACCTGCAGGCAGCACCAAAACACATTCTTCACCTGCTTCTAGATGCCCATTTTTCTATCATGAACCTCTCCCCGTTTCATCAGAGCCTCGCACTTACATGGTTCAGTTGCTCACTTGACTCTATCGTAAACCCTTTCATGTCCCTCAACAACACATTGGCTTGAGCCAAGCACCAGCTCAAACAACACTACTCACACACAGACGTGCACTCCCACCATCAACGAGTTTATCTCCCCACTCCACACGTTCAACAGCAAAGGTCCCGGGGCAGCGCCTGTGCCAGCAGTGGCTGTGTGCATTCCTCCTTTCCTCCAAACAAGAGCATCAGCCCTTCCCTCCAGCTCAGAGGAGCTCTTTTAAGTCACTCCAGAAACAACTGCCAGGAAAACACATTCACCCTGTCTCCTTTAATGAAAACTCCTTTCCAGAAAGGAAGAGCCGCTCCGCTATTTTACCTTGCTCTCTTCAGCAGGTATTTGCCAATAACTAATCTCAAATGCACCAAACTGATCGAAGTTGGAGAGCATCTTGCCCTGCAGCGCAGGGAAGGGCTGCGCTCCCCTCCAAGCCACAGTCAGGGGCAGAGGGCTTGGAAGAGAGATCTGTCTCACTGGGCAGCACAGAATGAAAGCCACACGCTTTCCAAGGGCTTACAGGACCTGTAACGACCTAAACGTTTTTATCCGTTCTCACGGGACAACAATTCTGTAGCTCAACATGACAGCTCTGCAAGGATTTCCACCTCGTTTATGGATTGCAGTTGAAGAATGCTGGCTGAATCCTCCATGGAACCGTAAATAATTCCTCCCCCTCCGTGATAATCAAATCTCTCTCTGCCATATCATATTGTGGGCACCCTTTGTTCCTCCTGACCTTTTTATGGACAGTCCCTTAGCCATCATTGTCTACTACCCCTGCCATCTCACGACAGGCCTCTCCCCCTCCCACTAACTTTAAAGCTCTGCATTCAGACCTTTCGAGCTGGCAGAGCAGTCTGAAACCATTTAAGTACTGGCTACCACGTACGCCTCTGACAATCATATGGATGAGGGAGCAGAAGGTAAGCGGCCTCCTCAGAGCGACTTCAAAGGCTGCTTGGTCACATACTTTCCCCTTCTCTGACTTGAGAGTCTGTCCCTTCCTATTTCATCTGCCACCGAGGTTCAGCTCTTTCCCCAGACAGTTTTGACCTTTTCTGCTGACAAAGCTGCTGGCCGAGAGTGCTTTTGCCAGCAAAACTGACTCACTGTTTATACGAACAAACAGGATGTTTTTCATTCCCATCCACAGCTGGGCTCTGCCACTCACGGTCCCGGCTCCTCGCGCTGCCCGAGAGGCAGAGGAGGAGGGAAGGGAAGGCTGGGCACGGGGGACATGCTCGCGCCCAAACCGAGCGGCCTCGGCCTCCGTGTGAGACATCGGCCCCCGCTAGCAGAAAATTAACCAGCAGAAGGGCTTCAGTAAACCGCCGCAGGAGGCCACGGGGCCGGCTGACCGCGATCACGGGGCGAGGCGAACCGATCAAGCACGGATGCAAAAAATTAACAGGAGCCGCGCCCGGGCGAGCCTCCAGCCGGGCCCAGCCGCATTTCCTTACCGCGGGGCAGAGCTTGCCCGAGCTCCCGGCACCTTCTCCCCTCAGGGAGGGCCCCGGTCGCGCTCGTCGGAGGGAGACAGCGCGGCTGCTCCCGGCTGAGCGCATCCTACGGCGCCACGGGCCGCAGTCGCCCTCAGCTTGGCCGGGGAAGCGCCGGGCATCGCCGCCGACCCCGCAGGCTCCAGAAGCCGCCGCCACGGGCCGCCCGCCCCCGCCTGCGCGGCCTCGGTGGGGCAGGCCCCGCTCCGGCCTCACCCCCCGCCGCGGCCTACCCCCGGCCCAGCTCACCAGAGGGCCCCGCCGAGCGCGGCGGCGGTCACCAGGCTGTGCAGTGGCCTCTCCCACACCAGCAGCCGCTGCGCCGCCGCCAGCGCCGCCTCCCAGCCCCGCAGCCGCTGCCGCAGAGCCGCCGCCAGCCGCGCCGCCGCCGCCGCCGCCGCCTCCTCCTCCTCCTCCTCGGCCGCCGCCGCCGCCGCTGCCTCCTCGGCCCGGCCGCTCGCCATGGCTGCGGGAGGGGGGCGGGGGGGGGCCGCTGTCACCGCCAGCGGGGGGGGGGGGGGGGCCGGGCGGGCGGCACCGCCTGACGGGGACCGGCGGCCGCTGGCGCCGCGCGCATGCGCAGCCCGCCCCGCGGCAGGGACGGAGCGGCCGCGCATGCGCAGTGGGAGAGCGGGAGAGGCGGGGGGCTGCGCGCGGGTGCGTCTCGGGCCACGCCCCTGCGCCGGAAGAGGAAGGCGGGCGGCAGGGCGCGGCCTAGCAGCGGCTGCGCGGCCTGCGCTCCGGTCACCGGCCTCGGCGCGGCCCGGCGCCTCGGAGGGGACCGACCCTGCGCCTTCAGAGCGGGTACTGCCGGAGGGGAGCTGGCAGCCCCTTTCCCGGGGGCGGGCGGGATGGAGCTGGACGGGCTGCTGCTGGACGAGGAGGGCACCTTCTCCCTCAGCGGCTTCCAGGAGTTCACGGTGAGTGCCCACCCGGGGCACCCCTGGTGGTGCCTGGTGCCCAGGCCCCGCCAGCCCCGTACCTCCGCAGGCCCCTGGGCCGCTTCCGCCTTGAACCCGGCCCCGAAGAGCCCCGTGTGACCGCACGCCCTGGCCGGGCTCTTGGGGCCCTGCCGGGCCCATCGCACCCCTAGGCTGGGTTGAGGTGGAGAGCCCGGCACGGGGACCGCTCAGGGTCTTGCTTACGCTCCGCCTGTCTGCCTGCAGTTCCTGCCCAGGCACCAGCAGCTGAGCGAGAGGGTGCGGAAGCGGCTCTATTATGGCTTGGACAAGGATTGCAGCCTGGATAATCTCTCCAGCCCCGTGGCAGGTGGGTTGCTGGTTGTCCCCGGATGGGAATGCTGAGTCAAGGGGGCTGGAAGTAGCTCAGGGGCTGAGACCGACAAGTCACCCGCTCCCTCCCCAGCGCCAAATCCCACCCCTGCCCAGCCTTCCTCGCTCTGCGCAACGCAGCAGGCAGGGTGCCAGAGCCTCATGGCTCCTGCTCACTGTTTTATTGCCCTGTCTGGCCCTCTGCTGCATTTTTTGGCACCTCGCAAGTGTGCAGATTCCTTTAGGTTGCTTGCGAGTTCTATGGCAGTGAAGGCTGTGTCCCTGTCCCTGATGAGAGGTGTCTCGGACAACTTCTTGTGCTCTGCAAGGTACTGGGGAGTTGGTTTAACTTCTAGGTGTGAGTACCAAGGGGACAGGTTCGTGCTGTGTGTTTGTCTGGATCACATCCCTTTTTTCTTGTTGATTCGGTGATGTTTGGGGGAGCAAAAGGGCACAGCTGGGTGGAGGCTGAGGAGCTGGTGCAGGTGATGGTGGAGAGGAGTGGTCAAGGGCAAGCAGTGGTTTGCTGGAGGGCCTTCACAGCGGGGCTGCATTAGCAGTTCCATTAGCTGTGTGCTTACACAGCTTGCAGAGGGTATCGAGCAGTGGGGAAGTGTGCTTGAATTCAAAACTGTTGTGGTAGTTTTGGGGAAACGGTTGGAAGTAGCTGAGAGGCTGTGTGTGACATACCTTGGCGAGGAGGGGGTGGTGGACGTGTGGTGACGGAGCAGGGCCGGGCAGGGTGGCCAGCTGCCTGGGCACTGCTGGGAGTCACGTGTTCCAACATAGGCGGTGCGAGGGGACCACGTGGCTCGTTGTTGGGGCTGGCGTCACACCCGCGCGTGAGGTGGGACTGTTCCACAGGACGCTGTTGGTGTCAAAAGTTCAAAGAGCACATTCATGGAAGAAGACTCTGTTGAGGGCTATTAACGATAACGACTGCCTTGCACCCAGGAAATGCCTTGGCTCCAGCAGCTGCTGCGGGAGCGGTGCACACAGAATCTCTCTGCAGGCTTATCTGCTCTTACAGCCTTCCTTTATCAGCTGCTGTCAAAAAACAGGACCTAGGGCTATGACATCTGCCTTGGTACAGCTGTGCCATTGCTACATGGTGAGTTTAGGGCACTGCTCTTCAGCTGAGATAGAGGCAGATGGGTGGAGAGGGTCCAGGGTCCTTCCAGCAGAAGGAGCTGGAAAGGTCTTTGGTATCGGGGGGCATTGTGGGGCTGGCGGAGAAGAGAGGTTGAAAAGTGAATTTGTTCGTTCTGGAAAGGAAGAACCGTAACCACCCTCAGCATGCCGTGACTGTGGCATGGGGACAGTGATCAGAGGCTCTCTGTGTCCTCTAGGCCAGGACACGTTGCCATGGGTTGGGTCTGTGGGTGGAAGAACTAGGTTATCATGTAGGGACAGAGCATGGGGGGGCTTCATGTGCCTTCCATCCCTTGGGGCATCACTGCTGCCTGTGTGGTGGCACAAGGCTGGCCAAGCAGGGCAGAGAGAGCAGCAGCCATGCAAGAGGCTGGGAGCTGCTGGTGTGGTGGCTGGAGCTGTGCCTGCCTGGCTGTGGATCCCAGCAGTGGTAGGGCTTGAAGGACCTGGGCAGGTCCTGTAGAGCAGTGTGTTTCTGAGATTGGTGGGTGCTGTCAGGCAAATAATTCCTGTGGGATTGCAGCTATTCTCTTAGTTGCTGGAGAGACATGGAAATGAGGGATGTGGAGAGAAGAGGTTGTGTGTTGATGATTCCTCTGAGGGCTGGAGATGCGAGGCTGCTGGGATGAGCTCGGCTTCCAACTCTGTCAGCCAAGGGCTCAGCAGCAAAATGGAGCTGGAGTTGCCTGTCAAACACTTCTTGCCAAGCATCAGACTGTAGTGCTGTTTGGGATGCTCCCAGCTGGTCCTGTCGCACTGAGAAGCGAGGCGGGAGCTGCCGAAGCCATCTGCCAGCATCTGTCAGTCTCTGGCCTTTTCAGTGCCTGAATGCTGAGGCACGTCTGCGGGTGAGGGGGAGACAGGCTGAGGTGGGGAGCTGCGGTTATACCGAATTGCTGCTTCCGTGCCCTGCTAGTGCCTTTGGGCCCCTGCTCACGTGAATACACTGTCCATCATCACCTCGGGGGCACTGGGGCTGTGGTGGTGGGGAAGCTGGGTCAGTGCTCACCAGCTCTGGAGGAGGACGGTGCTTGTTGGAGTGAAGCAG
The DNA here is from genome assembly GCF_030867145.1 of Opisthocomus hoazin. Taxonomy (NCBI): domain Eukaryota; kingdom Metazoa; phylum Chordata; class Aves; order Opisthocomiformes; family Opisthocomidae; genus Opisthocomus; species Opisthocomus hoazin. The sequence goes on along the minus strand of NC_134422.1, from coordinate 18,708,673 downwards.
AGGACTGGGAAGACCTGGTGTTGACATCAGGTGCTAGAAAGCCTCTGAAAGGGCTGCCTGAGGTCCTGCAGGGTGAGGGGAGGGTGTTAGCCTCCCTGTGCAGCTGGCTCCTGGTAACTTCCCATGACACAGACGGGCTAATCTGGATCTGGCACTGTCGGTGGGCCTTGGACACTCACGTCCTCTTCCTGCTTTGGTCTGGCTCTCCTGTGTATTGTTTGTTCTTCCCTCATCCCTGACTTCTGATAAGACCTGTCTTACATTCATACTTTAATTTAAACTTGAGAGGCTGAGCAAACATTGAAACTCAGTGGGCTTGTGGGGAGGGGAAGGGTGAGGGTGGACTGTGTCGTATGGGGCTAAGCCCTTTTGCTGCTTTTCTGTCCTAGATATTGCTGTGGAGTTGTTGCAGAAAGTGGCTCCCAGCCCTATCCGCAGACTCCAGAAGAAATATGTGTCTCATGTATCTCGGTAAGAAGCAAAACCTGTTCCTTCATGTCCCATGTCAGAACTGGGAGCTCTGGTCTCACCTGTGACTCACTGCTGTCCCCTGGGCTGGCCCTGGCTTTGTGCTGAGGCCTGATTAGTGCCGAAGAGGAGCTGGGGGCAGGTGACAAGGCCAGCAGGCACAGTGGCTTCCTGACACAGCCAGGGCCTGCTTCAGGTTGGTCGCTCTTTCTGGGGTGCGGGGGTGCTCTTGTTACCAGGAGTCTGTACTGGGAGAATCTACCGCTCCCTGGGCAGCCGGGTCTGAACCCTGGCCCTGCTGTTGGTGGCCAAGCCCTTGTAGTGTGCCTGGCTGCGGGCAGGGCTGCCCAGTTTGGAGCTGGCTGTGCCTGGGGACAGGAGCCAGGGTTTTCTGCTCTGTCCTGCATACCCTGCCCTTTGTCTTGCTGCAGCTCGGGAGAGCTGCCACAGAGCTGGCAAGGCTGCGACATTTCTAGCTGTCTGTTTACTAAACCTCCCCACTGCCTGCGTGGGGAGGGAGCAGCCAGGTTGTGCCGTGGTGACTGGAATGTTTGTAGCACACAAATAACCTTTGGGTTGGCTCTTGCCGTGACCCACAGGGAAGCTTGCATCTCGCCCTGCTCCATGATGCTGGCACTGGTATACATTGAGAGACTCCGGCACCGGAACCCTGAATACCTCCAGCAGATCTCATCTTCAGACCTCTTCCTGATCTCCATGGTGAGTGGGTGTGCGCTGGGGAGTCACTGTGGTGGAGGGAGGCCTGGAGGAGTGCAGAGGGGACTGAGGTCCTGTCCTTTGTGCTGCTTCTAGATGGTTGCTAGTAAGTACCTGTATGATGAGGGTGAGGAGGAGGAGGTGTTCAACGACGAGTGGGGAGCGGCAGGGAAGGTGGACGTCCAGACCATGAACACACTGGAGATGAACTTCCTGAGCGCCATTGTAAGTGGGGCAGTCGCTGTGGCCGAGTATTTCACAGGGCGGGGGAAAGGAGGCATGAAGGGGAATCTGGATTTCTTTTTCCCCCATGTACTCCCATGAAGGAATAGGGAAGGATGTGTGCAGGTGCTGGGTGGTCTGCCCTGACTGTGCTGACCTTTCACTGTGTCCCCACAGGACTGGAGTCTCTACACAGACCCCCGAGAGCTGTTTGAAGTGCTGAGCTGGCTGGAAGGACGGTAGGTGTGTGGGGTGGGGGTGAGCCTTTCATCTGCTGTGCACTCCTGAGCAGAGCCAGCCCTGCTGCCCTGAAGTAAGAGGCTGGGGCACCCGTGAGCCATCACTAGGCTCTGCAGCTCCCTTCCACAGACCTTGAGCAAGGTCTTCTCTCTCCAAGCCTACCTGGGCTGAAGCTTGTTTGATGGAGAAGGTCCATTTCACATCCACCATTCCCTTTTTTTTCCTGCAGTGTGGCAGAAAAGCAGGGCATGTGGCGTGGCTGGTTCACCTACACGGATCTGTGTGTCCTCATGGAGCAGTCCATGTGGCAGCACGTGCTGGGCCAGTTCTACCAGCAAGTGGTGAAGGTAAGGGCGCGGGGCAGCAGCTACTTGCAAGAACGTGGGGCCCAACAGGCCACGAGTTTGGAGCAGGACCCTCTTTTCCATTGGGAGCAGCAGCTTGCTTTATTCCCTTTTCAGAAGGGAAGCTGTCAGAAGCCGGGAGATGGTGATTTGCAGCTGTGCTGCCTGAGGCACTGCAGCCTGGTGCTGGGTTAGTCTATGCCCGGTGCTGGACCGCAGCCCCACCAGCCATGGTGCAAGGTCATGGTGGTGGCGCGGAGGGAACTCGGTGCCGGCTGGGGATTTGAACAGCGACTGTTAGGTTTTAGCTGGGGCATTTTGGCTTGTGGTTTGAACATGCTGTGTGCCACCCGCTGTGAGCAGCGTGGCTGCCTGCTCCCTGGCGTCTGGCCCCGGTGCTGGTCCTGCTGTTTGCCGTCACGGCAGCTGGGTCGATGGGTGGCCGTGCTGGGTCACAGCTGGCTGTGGGAGGCTGCTGGGGGGTCCGGGCTGACCACCGGCTTCCTGCAGCTGGCCTGCCTGCTGGGTGTGGTGTACCTGACCGGCTTCGCCGCTGTCTTCGCCTCCGTCGCTGTGGTGCACCGGTCCATGTGCGTGAGGAGCGTCAGCCCTGCAGCCCCCCGGCCTGCGCTGTTCCACGAGGAGGGTTGCTGCCCGCTGGATGCCCAGCCAGCCCCTGACCAGCCGCAGCCCGAGCTGCCTGACGTCTCTGCGGCCAGCAGCACCCGTTGCTTGGGGGAGAACGAGACAACCGAGGAGCTGCGTTGCGGGGGTGTCACCGCAACCGCGCTCTACCTGTGGGGCAGCGTGATGACGGCTCTCTCCTACCCGAAGGCGCCTGATCTGGCCCAACGGAGGAGCCCCCTGCAAGGCCCCTTCCAGAGAATACCCACTGCCTGCGAGAGATCTAACCGTACTGCCCCTGCCGCACCCCCCAGCCAGCCTGGCCTCTTCGGACTCGCCGTGCTCCCGGTTCCTCCGGCACTCCACTGCCATGCCTGCTTAGCTGGTGTGGGCCCCCCATGGGGTGCAGCCCCCAACCGCAAGGACTGGCTGGACCCCCTGGGGCTGAGGCAGTGCTCCTTGCACACTGCCATGGATCTCAGTAGAATCAAGAGCTTCATTTTTCCCAGCTAGGAGCAAGGGGCAACAGCCCCTTTTCCCCTTCTCTCCTGGTGTGGCACGGCTCACTTCCTTGCACTTCTGGGACCCCTGATCCCTGGGGCTGCGTGGGGCTGGAGGCCCCTGCATTACTTCCAAACCAGCATTTGTGTCCCCCCACCCAGGGCAAGGGTGTTCTTCGCTTTGGGGGCTGCTGGGACACGTTGGGGCAGAGTTGGCTTGCCTTTGGGGTGCTGGGGTGGGAACCTACTAGCTGGAGGGTAGAAATGGGGTGCCCTTGGGCAGGGGTGCTAGGGCAGGGGGAGTGTTGTTCCTCTTCCTACAGCGAGCGGGTGGCCCGTGGTGGTGGTGGTGGGCAGAGGTGGGTAGGATGCTGGGGCTGTGTGTGCAGGGTGGAGGGACTGGGGCAGTGACCCTGGTGCAGGGGTGGGGTGCCTGAGCGAGGGGAGAGGAGGTAGAAGGAAGGGAGAGCGAGCAGCCCAAGCTGGCTGGCCATAGGAGCAATTCCTTTTGGGGACTGCCAGGCCACTTCTCGGGAGGTGCGAGGGTCACACCGAGAGGGGACCTCGATGTGGCTGTGCCCCAGGGCAAGGTTGTGCCCTGCTGGGCTTGGAGGTGGTGAGGTGTCGTTAAGGCTGAGCTTCCTTATCCTGCTTGTGTGGGGTGCTTTGAAACTGGGGTGCTCTGTGACCCCGTCCCAAACCCCAGCTGTCCATGGCTGTGAGCAGACAGTGCCTGACTGCTCCTCGGGGCGGGGAGAAGGCGCCTCGTCTTGCTGACCAGCCCGGCTCATTGTGCCCCTTCTTTTTACTGTGGGTTTTACACCTGTTTTTTCACTCTTTTGTAGATGCAAATCTCTTCCAATAAAAGTAGTTCTTGCTGTGCACCTGGTTTGTCGCGCTGAGCCGCTCCGTGCTGGCAGCATGTCTCGCCCCGCGCAGGGCCCCGTCGCTGCCGCTGTCTGTGCTCCCTGAGCCGGGCTGTGAGGTGGATCCTGAGTGCTGGCGAGTGAGCCCCGGAGGGACCAGGCTCTCTGGTGACAAGGGACAGGAGAGAACATTGGGTCTGGTGCCTGGGGAAGGCAGTGGGAGAGGAGGTTCCCTGTCCTTGGGAATGTGGGGAGCGCAGGGTCTCCACCGCTCTTTGCTCTCCAAAGTCTGCCGAGTTGATGAGTGAGCCCCGAGCGGAAAGGGCTTGGCACGGTTGCCAGTGTTGTTGCTGGCAGAGCCACCACTGCCCAGTGACAAAAACATGAGCATCCCCTGCCTGCGGTCCCTTGGGAGCCTTCCCAGCCGAGTGGGCAGCTCTTGGCCTGGGTGTCCTTGTCCAGCAGCAGGACGGAGTGCCCTCCTCTAGGAGCGTGAGGGGTGTGGTGGAACCCCTCAGAGACCCTCCTGGTGTGGTCACAGTGCCCAGAGAGGGGAAGGGCAAGACCTGGTGGGGAGTTGCACAGCTTTTAGTGGGCTCCTCGAGGCCTGGTGGTGGAGAAGGGCTGGACCAGGAGAGCAGGGGGATGCTGTGCTGGGGAGGAACAAGCTTGGGCAGGGCAGGCTGGAGCTGGAGGACGCTCCAAGCACGCGAGGGAAGAGGGGTCTTCGCTGTGGCCCTCCCGGTCCCTGCCCTGTCTGCCGCAAGAGGCAGGGATGTGACCCGGGCTGTGGGCAGCTGGCATTGTAACAGCATGTGGTGCCCTGGCCGTGGGTGGCTGCCACCTGGCCCTTGTGGTGACAACCCAGGGTGACACTTGCATTCCTGGTCGCAAGAGCAGGTTACTCACCAACTCAAGTTAATGGCTAACCCTGGGGCAGCTCCTGCAGAAGGTGGAAGTTCAGCTGTGTGCGGGCTGAGGAGCCCTTGGGGGGGGGGTGGGAGCCTGCCCACCCCCTCCACACCGCAAACTGGGAGCGGGGCAGGGAGGCAGCAGCATGAATGGGGGCTTCCGCGGAGCGCCTGGTGCCGGGAGCCCCGCGCTCGCATCCTGCTCCCCGCAGAAGATGTGCTCCTGGGTGCTGGGCTGTTGCTTAGCCCTTCAGGTAAGGGGGGACCGCGGTGAGCAGCCAGAGAGGTGGGGAGAGGGCGGGCGTTCTCATGGGTGGCAGAGCAGGGGCCAAGGGTGGTTGGGGCTCTGGCTGGGGCGTGCTGGGAGGGGAGTGGGCAGCGGTGGGTGCTGTCTGGGGGATGTCAGTGGGCATGCATCCACTTGGGGGGGCTGGGCACGGGGGGCTGCAGCTCTGGGTGCCGCAGGGAGTCACGACCACCCCCTCTCTTCCCCGCACAGCACCTGGCCGTGCAGGCCTCCTTGCTGTGCATCTTCTACCTCCTCCTGCTGTCCACCCTGCCCGAGGAGCTGCCCCATGCCCAGACCACCAGCGAGCTGCTGGCACGCAGCCTCTTTGCCTGTGGCATCTCCACCATGCTGCAGACCACCCTGGGGAGCCGGTGAGCAAGGGGGGCGAGGGGATGCAGCCTCCAGAAGGAGGGTGACATCACAGGCGGGCATGTCTGTGCCTGCTCCTAGGCTGGGGGGGAGGACAGGTCTTGCTGGAGGTGGGAAGGGCACGAGGCCCAGGTTTTCCACAACAACCCCTTGCCCAATATCTCCGTACAGCTGTCCCCTCCCTGCCATCGCTGCATCCTCCTCTCTCGCACGTCCCTCCAGCAAAACCGCTGTGCCTTCCCCTAGCTCCTCGCTGCCTCGCTCCCCAGCATCACATGCAGCTCCCCGGGCCATCCTGCGCCTGTGCTGCCCACAGCCCACACAGGGCCTGGGCGTGTGCTTTGGCAAAGCCTCTGACCTCTCTGCACACCCCACATGCTGCTGCTTGCAAAGTGCTAGGAGGTCACATCTGGGATACAGGGTACCCTCCTGCCGTTTTGGGGTTCCCACCTCTCACTGCTCCAGCAGTCAGAGCTTTGGGAGCAGCCCCGTCCCCTCTTTTCCTCCCTAACGTTCCCTTGCTGTCGCCTTCCCCAGGCTGCCGCTGATCCAGATCCCGTCCTTCGAGTACCTGGTCCCTGCCGTGGTGCTGAGCTCCCACCTGCCCCTCAGTGCCAGCACGGAGAGGAACGGTGAGCACAGCCCTGGAGCCTGCGCCCCGCGGGGCCCTGGCCGTGCTGCTGCCAGGGGAACGGCGCTGGTGGCGTGCATGGTGCGCAGGGGAGGGGTGAGGGGCAGCAAGAGGTGCTGCCTGCTAGGCTCTGTGGTGATGGGGCACAGCACCCTGCTCTCTCCTGAGTGCACCTGCAACGCAGCTGGTCACTCCCCAGGGTCAGGGCTTATGCGGATGCTGGCGCTTCTGCAGCCAGCAGCCCAGTGTACGCACGCATCGCATCCCCCTGAAATTCCCTCTCAGGCACAGCCGTGGCCAACGTGTGCCCTGCACCACACTGTACCGTCACAGGGAGCCGGGCTGCCTCGCTGCGAGAGGTGGGTGCTCCTGACCTGGGCTGGGGATTCCTCCTGCTCCACCAGCACCCCACTTGTCACCCACGTGCCTGCTCCCCCAGACCCTTTTCCAGCCCTCCTGGGGATTGCCACGAATAAGGGGGGACACAAGGGGATGTGCAAAGGCGATGGTGGTCATGGTGCACGTGGGTGCGTGTGTTCTCCCGGGCTTGCGGTGAGCTGAGCCCGGTTGGAGCGTGTGGAATGGGTGAAGCTACTGGGGTGGTGGGAGTGTGGCCAAGACAGAGTGATGGGCTGTGCTTTGTGTACCCTGCCACACTGGCCGCGTCCTCTCCTCCTCCCGCAGGTCTCTGGAGCTGTGCTGATCTCTGGGCTGCTTCAGCTGGTGCTGGGAGTGTCCGGCATGTGTGGGTGGGCAGCCCAGCGCTGCGGGCCCATGGTGCTGGCCCCCAGCCTCTCCATCATCGGGCTGTCCGCATACAAAGAGGCCGCTTTCTTCTGCTCCACTAACTGGGGGGTAGCGCTGCTGTACGTGAGCCCCGGGGCCATGCTGGTGTGCAGCCCGCAGAGCTTCCCTTTGCCGTGGGGCATCCCCACGGTGCACGGCACATGTTTGGGGCCCCATCACTGTGATGCTGCATGGTGACTTGTGCCTCCCTCTCCTAGGCTCATGCTTCTTGCTGTCACCTTCTCCCAGCACCTGAGGTCCTGCCACCTGCCTTTCTGTGCCTGGCCCCAGGCTCAGGAGGGTTCCATGGAGCCATCCGTCCCCACGCTGCGCACGTTCTCGGTACCGTGGCTTGTCTGCCCCTGCTCCCTCTGCTGCGCCCAGGCTTCTCTCTGAGCCTGGATCTCTGGTGCGGGGCTAGATGGGACCCAGTGGCCCTGGAGCAGAGCTGGGTGCTGGGAGCAGAGGCAGGGGGAAGTCCCGGAGCAGCTCCTGGACATGGGTGCTGCTGGGGGAGAGCAGGGGACCTGTGCTCGAGGCTGTTGGGGCAGGAGAGCCTGGAGTGCTCCCTGCGGGGGTAAGGAGAGATGTGGCATGACTGCCTGGGAGAGGTGACAGGACGAGTGCATGTTGTTTGGGGTACAGCAAGTGGGGTGCTGGCCAGGGGAGGAGAATTCCCTGCTGAGGTTCCCCTTGCTGCCTTGCAGGTGCTGCTCCCATTTGCTGGTGTCTGCGTTTTCTGTGCCATCCTCAGCCACCTCCAGATCCCCTGGGAATCACTGGACCTGCCCACAGCGCAGCTGTCCTGGGCCAACAGCACCTTCCAGGCCCCTTGGCTCCGCATCCCCTACGCAGGTGGGGGGCAGCAGGACTGGGGGCAGCCATCCGCCCTCAGCGAGTGCCCCTCTCACCCCTCCCCTCTCCCTCCACTGCAGGCGAGTGGGGGTGGCCGCTGCTCACCCCCCGGGCGCTGGCAGTGGGCATCGCCATGGCCATCGGTTGCAGCATGAACTCAGTGGGCTGCTACGTGCTGTGCAGGAGGCTGCTGCGAGCCCCCCGGCTGCCCCCCCACGCCTGCAACCGGGGGCTCTGCACCGAAGGGCTGGGCAGCCTCCTGGCAGGGCTGCTGGGCACGCCGGGGGGCACGGCCGCCAGCATCGCCAACGCCTGCGCCGCCGGCCTCACGCAGGTATGCCCGGGGTGCGGGAGGAAGGTTGGCAAGGGATGGGGAGGCGGTGGAGCAGGAGGTGTGGGGGACCTGTAGCACCCAGGCTTCCGCTGAGCCAGCGCTGGGAAAGGCAAGTCTGTACGGCACTGTGGGGGCAAAGAGCAGGGGATGACACTCTCCATCCTCACTTTCCTGCCCTCCATTCTGCCAGGCTGGCTCTCGCATCTCGGTGCAAGTAAGCGCGCTGGCATGTGTGGTGCTGGGTCTGTCCCCGCGGCTGGCAGGGCTCCTCACCCGCATCCCACTGGCTGTTCATGGTGAGTACCCTGCCCTTCCCCTGCACTGCGGTGCCCGCAGCCTGCCCGGCGCTGCCTGACTCCTGCCCCTCACAGGGGGGTTGCTCTGCGTCACCTATGCCGTGGCCGTGGGCACGGGGATCTCCTACTTCCAGTATGCGGACATCGACTCGGGGAGGAACATCTTCATCGTTGGCTTCGCCATGTTCATGGCACTGCTGGTGCCACGGTGGCTTGGCGCAGCTCCAGCTCACCTGGCCACAGGTAGTGGGGATGTTCTCTGGGTAAGGGAGAGCCTTGGGCCCCGTGGCATGGTGGCCATGCATCTCCATGTCCTGGGAGGCTGGGGCGGCTCACGGCAGTAGGCAGCTCCCTCTCCAACCCTTGGGTCTGCCATAGCAGCTTCTGTCCCTTCCCTGCTGCTGGGTGGGACATCCAAGGTGATTCTGGCACATTCCCTGCAGGCTGGGTGCCCCTGGACCTCCTCTTCCTCTCCCTGCTCATGGTGCCTGTCTTCTTAACTGGCTTCTTGTCATTTTTCTTGGAGAACACAGTCTCAGGTGAGGGGATGCTACAGCATGTCTGCATGACACCCTGCTCTGAGGGCTGGATCTGGCCATGGGACCATCCCCAAGCCACCGGCTCTGCCTCTAGGCAACCCTGCTGGGGGTCTTGGGGCTGGTGTGGGCCGGGAGGGTGCAGCTGGAGGAGGAGGGTCCCATCTTGCTGCCCACTGCCCTGGTTGCAGGAACTATGGAGGAGCGAGGGCTGCTCTCTGACCTGGCGCTGCGGAAAGCTGGGGCAGGTGATCGCCACCCCCACGGAGAGAGGGGCGAAGCCAGCCAGGCGTATGGACTCCCTGCTGGGCTGAGGAGGCTACTGCCATCCTCCTGCAGCACCTTCCCCTGCTGCTTCCTCTGCCCGGGGAGTGAGGAGGAGGAAGAGGAGGAAGGCAGCCACATTGCCGAGGAGGGGACTGCTGCACCGGGGGAAGGGACACACCTGCTCCCCAAACCTGGCGTGGGGGAGCTGCAGCCAGCCAGGAGGCCGAGCGAGATGGACATGCCTCCATGGCACACTGTGGCCTGACCCTGCGGCGCAGGGACACCTCATGCGGGACCAGGGCTGTGTCCCCAAGGCAGCTCGAGAGCCACTTTGCTCCTCATTTCTGAAGCCCCTGTGGGCTGGAGGGACCTGCACTTCCACACTCCCAGCATGAACCTCATTTCCCTGCTCGGGAGTGAGCTATAAAAACCTTCAACCACCTTTGCCCTTGCCAGGGGTTTCCTTTCCAGCCAGGATTTGACTGGGAGATGCCAGCCCACCCTCCCCTGGTGCCACTGCAGCTGGGGCTGTGGGTGCCCCTAGAGCCCACCATCACCCCGTGGACACGGCTGGGGCAGGGCTCAGTGCTTTGGCCAGCCCCAGAGGGCTGTTGCCCCAGGCTCTGCTCACCCGTTGGCACCATGCTCGGGAAGCACTGGCTCTGGCCCTCCTCATGGCCGTGTCCTAGCTGTGCCCACAGCCCCGTGATGCTCATGGCACCAGGTGTGTACTAATGCCCGGGCTCTGGCACGCCAGGATGCTCCAGGCTGGGGGTGCAGCTCAGCTCCCCAAAACAGTGACTCCTCTTTCACTTGCAGAGGGTTGGTCCCAGGAGCGCTCGCCGCTTAACTGTCCCCCAGGTATTGCTCCTGCTGCTAAACCAGCCAGCAACAGTTCTCTGGAGAAGAAAACATCGCCTTTGACCCTCGTGATTAAGCTCAGGGCCTGGGGGGGTTTCCCGCTGCTGGCTGGTTACGCTGACTGCAGCGGAGTCTGCACCAGCCCTGCTTGCAGCTCTAGTGTTTACAGCAGATCAGAGTCCCTGGGCAGGGCTCTGTGCTCCCAGTGCTGCTTCCACCAGCCTGAACTGGCTTGTGAAAGCCCAGCCCTGGGCTAGGAAAGGCTGAGGCTTTGCAGCCCTTGGGTGATGCCAGCTGGCCCCGGGTGCAAGCTCAAAGGAAGGATGAACATCAGCTGGGAGGATGGTGGAGCCGGCCCACAGGAGTGATGTGCTTGCACTGGACCGCAGCTCCAGGCTGTGGCTGCCCCATCCACCTGGTTCCGAGGAGCCCCCTGACACCCAGGAACACCCAAGGGTGGCTGCGGGGTAGGAGGGACGTGGTGCTGCTGTGCGTGCGGGTCACCGGGCATGAGGCCCCTTTCCCCAGCTGCCCGTGATCCCCACAGCTGGGCCCTGTGCACCCAGTGGGTGTAACGCACAGCTCAGCCTCACCCAGCCAGCACCCGAGCTGTGCCCAAAGCCTGACTGGGTCCTGCAACCCACCCTCTCCCGCACCCCAACCTGGCCCTGCACCCCAGCTGTGCCCAAAGCCCAGCTGGGTCCTGCACCCCAACCTGGTCGTGCAGCCCACTCTGTCCTGCACCCAGGACTCCCTGCCTTGGCCACCTCCCCGGCCCCCCTCCTTGGGATGCAAGCCCCCTGGGGTGACCGCCCTCCCCTGGCCCTGTCCCGAGAGCAGCTGCAGCCTGCACGGCGGGGAGCGGGGTTGGTGGGCTGTGAATGGGGGGCTCAGGGGTAGTGTCTGAGTGCGGGGGGGGACACGATGGGACACACAGTTTGTGGGTGCAGGGTGGATGGCCTCAATGCATGGGGTGCTGGCGGGGGCTCACAGTCAGAGGGTGGGGGTCAGTGCTCGGTGTGGAGGAGGCTGGGGGGGGGGGTGCGGTGTCCGTGAGCCCTGCCAGGCTGGCACAGCCCTGCTCTGCGGTGGGCTATGAGCCCGAGACGTGGGCATCGGGGGGAGACGGGATGGGACAGGCACCCCCAGCTACGCGGGGCTGGCTGGGGCGCAGCAGCCGAGCCCCAGCGCAAGCCTGGGAGAGCAGCGGTGCGGGTGCGTGCCCGGTGCGGTGCGGGAGCTGCGGCTGAGGAACAACCCCGGGGCCGAGCGACGGGACCCCCAGGCGCTGCTGCCTCCCCGGGCTGCGCCGTGCCCGCAGCCGGGCCCCGACCGGCCCGCACCGCGGGACGCCCCAGCCCGGGTGCCGGTCCCCGCCCCGGCGGAAGAGCACGGCATGCCGGGAGCCGTAGTGCGGCCCGCGCCGCCGCCGCGGCCGAGCCCCGAGCCCGGCGCCGCCCGGTAACGGGAGCTCCGAGGAGGAGGAGGGGGGCTGCGGCGTCCCGGTGCAACGGGCTGGCAGCTTAAACGTTAGTTCTGCCCGGCGCGGTAACGCCGGGCGGGCGGGATGCTGGCGGTGAGCCGGGGCGGGAGCTGCCCCCCACGGGGCTCCCCAGAATGCCCGCCCCGGCAGAGCTGCCAGGATGCGTGAGTGTGTGTGAGCAGAGCTTGGCTCAGCGTCCTCGCCTCCGGGCTGCGCGGGGGGGACCGAGGGTCCCCTGCGAGGCCACCCCGCGGACCGGGGTCTGCCCGGGTCGGGGGGCGAGGCAGAGACCGGCTTGCTCTCTTGCAGATGGAGGGCTCCGAGGAGCTGGAGAGGAGCCTCCTGACGCAGCCCTGGGCTTCCGTTCGCTTCGGCGAGTCCGCGTTCCTGGCCAAAGCGTGCTTCGGGGACGCTGGCTACATCCTGCTGATCTCCGACCTCAGCGGCGTCTGGTACGAGAGCGCGGACGCCGGGGCCGTGGGACAAAGGTCCAAGGTGAGTGTCTGGGAAGTCCAGGGATCTCTTCTCGCAGCAGCTGACGTCGCAGCGTGAACTGCTTGGTGGCTGTTGGGTCTGATGGGGCTCGGGTGCGAAAGCCCAGCCTGGGAAGCGCCCAGGCGGCTCTGCCTGAGCACTGTCACCCCAGCTGGCTGAGCACCCTCCTCCTGGGAGAGGGGACCGGGCTAATCAGCATGCCCAGGGCAGCCAGGTGTTCACCGGCGCTGCGTGCTGAGGCCAGCACCCTCGTTTCATTTGTGGTCGGGATGAGCAGCTGGTTTCCCCAGGACCGGTGTACGAAGGAGGAGGTTGAAACAAGGCTGCCTTCCCACTGGTGAAAGAGAGACTCTTGTTGACATTCACAGCCAGACACAGGCTCCCATGGGACATCCTGCCAGTACGGTCCCCAAAACACAGGGGGCCATGCCTCATGCACAATGCCGCATCCTTGTGCAAGGCATTCAACACTGTCCCACATGATGTCCTTGTCTCTAAGTTGGAAGGACATGGATTTGACAGCTGGACCACTCGTTGGATAAGGAACCGGCTCAATGGACGCACTCAAAGAATTGCAGTCAATGGCCTGATGTCCAGGTGGAGACCAGTGACGAGTGGTGTGCCTCAGGGGTCGGTACTGGGGCTGGTGCTGTTCAATATCTTTGTTGGTGACATGGACAGTGGGACCTAGTGCACCCTCAGCAAGTTTGCCGATGACACCAAGCTGTGTGGTGTGGTTGACACTCTGGAGAGAAGGGATGCCATTCAGAGGGACCTTGACAGGCTGGAGAGGTGGGCCTGTGTGAACCGCATGAAGTTCAGCAAGGCCAAGTACAAGGTCCTGCACGTGGGTCGGGGCAATCCCAAACACAAGCACAGGCTGGGCGGAGAGTGGCTCGAGAGCAGCCCTGAGGAGAAGGACTTGGGGGTACTGGTGGATGAGAAGCTCAACATGAGCCCGGAACGTGCGCTCGCAGCCCAGAAGGCCAACCATGTCCTGGGCTGCATCAAGAGAAGCGTGGCCAGCAGGGTGAGGGAGGGGATTCTACCCCTTTACTCTGCTCTCGTAGACCCCACCTGGAGTCCTGCGTCCGGCTCTGGAGCCCCCAACACAGGAAGGACATGGACCTGTTGGAGCAGGGCCAGAGGAGGGCCACGAAGATGATCAGAGGGCTGGAGCACCTCTGGTACGAGAACAGGCTAAGAGAGTTGGGGCTGTTCAGCCTGGAGAAGTGAAGGCTCCGGGGTGACCTTATAGCAGCCTTCCAGTACCTGAAGGGGCCTACAGGAAGGATGGAGAGGGGCTTTTCACAAGGGTGTGTAGTGACAGGACAAGGGCAGATTTAGATTGGATATCAGGAAGAAATTCTTCACCACGAGGGCAGTGAAACACTGGAACAGGTTGCCCAGAGAAGCTCTGGCTGCCCCCTCCCTGGAAGTGTTCAAGGCCAGGTTGGATGGAGCTCTGAGCAGCCCGGTCTAGTGGAAGATGTCCCTGCTCATTGCAGGGGGGTTGGAACCAGATGATCTTCAAGGTCCCTTCCAATCCAAACCATTCTATGATTCTATGATCCCATCACCCTAGCCCATGTGCCCAGGCCCCCACGTGCCACCCCTGTCTGCCAGCTCCCCCCAAGAGGGGCTGTGCTGAGCGGCTGGTGGCAGGAGGGCTGTGGATGCGGTGGCAGCCATCCCCCAGCTCTGGCAGGTTTGCTGAGCTGTGACAGCTCTCGGCCAGCTCGTGACACTCATGGCAGCATGTCAACTGGAAATCATCGCACCCTGCCTACCACCGAGACCCTCCTGGGCTGGCAGGGCAGGGGAGCCTTCCCAGCTCAGCTGGCCTGGGAGAACTGGTGGGGAATGTCCTGTTGTGGGGCTGAAGCCAAGGCTCGGGGATGGCTTTTTGCAGCGCTAGGACACACAGAAGTCGTTTGGCTCTTTGTGCACTGGGGTTTCTGCTGTTTTTTTCCCGGTGCCCATCTCCCTGGGCCCTCACTGCACCCCTTAACCTTGCCTTTCCCCAGGAGCTGAACAAGCGGCTGACGGTCCACGTGTCCTCCTTCCTGCACCGCTTGCGCAACCTGATGTGCCCCTTGCTGGCGGGACACCCGGACCCCGCCACCTCCTTCTCCTGCCACCGCGTTGCCGGCAGCCTCAGCCTGCGAGTGAAGAGCGAGCTCTCGGGACTGCCCTTCTACTGGGACTTCCACTGCTGCCCGGCTCCCGTGGAGACGGTGAGCGAAGCCGCGGAGAGTTTGGGGAGGTGGGCGGCCAAAATTAAGGATTACCTCCTAACACTTGGGGGCTTTTGGGTAGTCTTGGGCTGTGCTGGTGGGTGTGGGGTGCCTGGCTCTGCCTGCTGCCCCTCCCAAGGTTCGCTGTCCCCATTTCTTCCCCCTGAGGCTTCGCCGCCTTGGCTGGTGCCTTGCGGCGAGGCGGGGACGGCCCAGCACGCGCTGCTGCTGGGGAGATGTCCAGTTTGGGGCGATGCCCTGCCAGCACCCCGCAGAGCAGAGCGATGCCGTTCCCCTTCGGTGCACGCCATGAAGCGGGGTTCAGGGCGGCTGGTAACCCCCAAAGGACCCGCGGGCGGCCTGTCGCGACGGAGGGGACGACAGAGGGGGGTCTCCCCCCGGCTTTGAGGGGGTTGCTGGGTTTCGGCAAGCAGCCCCCGGAGCACCCAGGGGCAGCCCCTCCGCCGGACCCCCGGGATGGGCGCTGCGGGGGGTGGGCTTCCCGGTCCCACCGGCCCCCACCGGCCCGGCCCCCCGGGGCCCTGCGGCCCCGCGCGCACAAGAGGGCGCCCGGTACCCGCTGACGGCCGCGGCGGGAGCGCTCGGTGCGGCCCCGCTGCCGGCGGGAGGCATCGCCCCGAACCCCCCCGCCACCCGATCCCGCCGGGTCCTCCCGGGTCTGCCGCGGGGGCACGGCCCCGCTACCCCCGCACGGCCCCGCGTGGTGCCTGCCCTCGCTTGCACCGCTGAACTCGGGGGGCAAATAAACCTGGGGTGCCGACTCGGGGCTTGCTGCACCTCCCGGGGCGAGAAGCGTGGAGGCTGAGCTGAGAAGGTGCCAAGCTGCTCCTCTCCCTTTGCTCGGAATCGCGCTGGGTGTCCACAGGGCGCCCGGGAGGTGCGAAGCCGTTAGGGCGCTGAGCATGGCTGGTGTGGATGCGGGAATGGCGACCAGCTCTGCCCTGGGTCCTCAGTGACCTGGATGAAGAGTTAGAGGGTACCTTTAGCAAGTGTGCCGATGATACAGCACTGAGAGGGGTGGTGGACACACCGGAAGGCTGTGCTGCCATTCAGCGAGACCTGGACAGGCTGGAGAGTTGGGCAGAGAGGAACCTGATGAGGTTCCACAAGGGCAAGTGCAGGGTCCTGCACCTGCGGAGGAACAACCCCATGCATCAGTACAGGCTTGGGGCGGACGTGCTGGAGAGCAGCTCTGCGGAGAGGGACCTGGGTGTCCTGGTGGACGACAGGTTGACCATGAGCCAGCAGTGTGCCCTGGCTGCCAAGAAAGCCAATGGGATCCTGGGGTGCATTAAGAGGAGTGTGGCCAGCAGGACAAGGGAGGTTCTCCTTCCCCTCTACACTGCCCTAGTGAGGCCTCATCTGGAGTACTGTGTCCAGTTCTGAGCTCCCCAGTTCAAGAACGATGAGGAGCTACTGGAGACAGTCCAGCGGAGGGCTACAAGGATGGTGAGGGGACTGGAGCATCTCTTCTGTGAGGAAAGGCTGAGGGAGCTGGGCTTGTTCAGCCTGAAGAAGAGAAGGCTGCGAGGGTACCTAATATATGTTTATAAATATCTCAAGGGTGGGTGTCAGGAGGATGGGGCCAGACTCTTTTCAGTGGTGCCCAGTGACAGGACAAGGGGCAATGGGCACAAACTGAAGCACAGGAAGTTCCGTCTGGACATGAGGAAGAACTTCTTCCCTCTGAGGGTGACGGAGCACTGGAACAGGCTGCCCAGAGGGGTTATGGATTCTGCTTCTCTGGAGATATTCAAGACCCGCCTGGACAAGGTCCTGTGCAGCCTGCTGTAGGTGACCCTGCTTCGGCAGTGGGGTTGGACTGGGTGATCCACAGAGGTCCCTTCCAACCCCTACCATTCTGTGATTCTGCTCATCTCGGCTCAGCAGCCAGCCAGGGGCTCGAGACAGATGTGGAGCCCGCGTTCCATCTCTGCAATGGACGGTGGCCTCTGAGCTCTTGCGTGGCCAGTGGCTGTCACCTCTGCGGCTTGTGCTGGGGGTGAGCAGAGCGCGGAGCCTACTGTGGGCTCACCACAGGAGCGAGAAGGCTTCGCAAGTGATGCTGGGTTTGCTGCCCTCTCAGCCGTGGGCTCAGCCAGGCCACGAAGACAGGGGGTGTGCTGGGGCTGGGGATCCCAAATGCCCTCCTGGGGGCTGTGGGGGGCGATGGGATGGAGGCTGCTCCATGTGCCTGCCGGGCCAGGGTGGCCCAGCCTGGCTCCGGGGCAGGGGACGTGCACGGGCCTTGTGTGGCCCTAAGCTACGGGTGGGCACGATGGGCTGCAATGGGGAGCTGCAGCCTGCGTGAGTCCTGCACGCTGGGATCCCTGCTGCGTTTGGTCTTGCCTCCCTGGGAAAGTCTCTCCTGTTCCTTGAGCCACAGTTTGACACCTTGGGTCCTTCTGGTTTTTTGCCCAGCTGTAGCTGTTTCCTGCACAGCAGCTTGCCTTGGGGTGCACAGAGCTGTGGGGAGGGTCTGGGTGGCACATGGGGGGCTCTCTGCCTCCTGCTACACCCCAAATGGCAGGTGGAGCATTGCCCACCCCTGCACCCTGTCCCCACTGGGCTCTCCCACACAAGCTCTCCCCTGCTGCAGGCCCCAGCTGTGAAAGGATGGGGGGACGTGTCCCTCAGCATCCTGCTTCCCTTCTCCCAGCTCATGTCTTTTGACCGCTTCCCACTGGGTTTGGGTGAGACGTGGGGTATCTTGGGGAGCCCTATGTGACCTGGAGTGCAGCTCTTGCTAGGACCTTGCTGGCTGCCCTGCTTTGACCACTCTGTGGACAGCTGTGTGCATCCCTGGATCTCCCCTAGAGTGTCCCTCCTCCATCCTAGGTGTCCCGTCACCTCGTGCGGCCCCTGATTCAGATGAGCCTGGCGCTGCAGTACCAGGTGCAAAAGCTGAGCTCCCTGCTGCTCCAGAAGGATGCTGAGATCGAAGACTACAGGGAGAGCGGGGCCACTCTCAGCAGAGGTGAGGAGGGATGCCTGGGGCCAAGAGAGCAGGGAGTGAGTTTCCTCCTTAGCACGGGGCTGGCATGCTCTGCTCCCTCTGGCTGTTACCCAGCCAGGCTTGTGTTTCATGTTCAGCTGTGCCGGCAGCGAGACGGTAGCCGGAAGGCTGGGGAGCAGCCCCTGGGGAGAGCTGGGGGAGGAATGGCCCTTGACCGGCAGCGGAGGAGTTGGGGGGTCGCCAAGGGGCTCTCCGCTTCGCCGAGAGCACCTGGCTGCTCCCCAGGAGCGGGCCGGGATGCCAGCGAGGGCCGGCCCTGGAGCGATGTCAGGCTCCCGTCGGAGCGCGGCAGCTTGTGGAGAGCTTGGAGAGCAACCAGGGGCTGCCGGCTCTCCCCGCCACGGGAAGCACAGCCGTGTGCATGGGACCCCTCCAGCGCCCAGCCTGCCTCGCCATCGGCAGGGGGACGGGCGGGAGGTAACCCCCTCGTGTAGGACGTGGGTCGGGACCTGCCTGGGGGAGCCACCTGGGGGAGGTTTGTCCTCCACCCATGGAGGTTTCCTGGGCACTGCTTTTTGGGTTGTCCCTTGCTAGCACCATGCTATGTCCTGCTGCCAGAGATGATAGCTGCCTTTCTGCGGGAATCTTGTCCACTCGGGATGAGGGGTCCGACAGGGGCCAACCGACTTGTGTATCACAGCCAGGAAGGTGTTGTGGTCCAGACCCTGTTCCATGGCAGGTACCCCACCACAACAGCCTGGATCTGCCCTGCAGCTGCACTAGACCTGGCCATGCTCCCCTCTCTCCTGCTGCATGCTGGCTTTGCAGGGCTTGGAGCAGCCAGAACAACCTGGTTTGGGTCCAGGGACTGGTGCTGGTGGGCAGGCGGTCCCTTGCCTGGGCAGGGCAGGAAGCTGGGAGGAAGCTTTGCACCAGCGCTGCTGAGCAAGGCTGGCCAGATGCTTCTCCAGACAACATCTTAGCAAGGATGGGGAAAAATTAGTGCACTGAGGGAAGATCAGAGAATAATGAGGGATAACAGGGGTTTGTCCTTGTCCTGCAAGAGCAGGACACAGGCTGGCTGACCCCTGCAGAAAAGCAGCTGGTGACAAGCAGTCCCGGAGTCCCAGAGTCCCGGAGCATGGCTGTGCGTTGTTCAGACCCAGGCAGCTCTTTCAAACTGGGAATGGTGCTGAGCATGTCGTGCTGCTGTCCCCTGCTCCTCTGTGCGGGAGGGTGCTGGGACAAGTGTGGGTGAGCCTGGGCTCTGCTATCTGTGTGCCTCAACAGGCTCAAACTTATTCCCCAACTTCCCTGTGGTCCTTGCACCTTCTGCTAACGGGGTGATGTGTCTCTAGCCCAAGGGGCCCGCTGGCCTCTCCCACTGGCTCTGGGATGAGTGTGCTGGAGCTGTTCCCCTGCAGCCCTCTCGCCCCATGGGCAGGGTAGGGGAACCTGGCCAGACCTGCCCAGGCTGATCCCTGCTCTCCCTTGCAGACCGCCTGCGGACAGAGCCCTTCCAGGAGGAGACGTTTCAGCAGAACTTCATGGCTGAGGTAAGGAGTGGTGCAAGTCCTCCCTCCTTCAGCAAAGGGGTGGTGGGGCGCCGACACCAGCAGCCCCAGTGTGAGGTGTGCTGGGCTGGATGGGGACCCTGGTGGGGATGGCTGGACTTGCCTGGAGAGGGTTAACACACACTGGCTCTCCCATGGCCCTCCTTGTGTCCTTGCACCTGGTCTGCGGGGCGAGCAGAGCTGGGGGCAGGCCTGGCATGGACAGATGGGGACGTGGCGCTGTGTTTTGTCACCCTCTCTCCACTGCGTGGCTGCTGGGAGTTACTGGGGATGTGAGCCGGGCTGGCTGCTCCGCGGGAGCGTGCCATCACTGGGGTGTCCTCGCCTGCCTCCTGCACTTGCCGTCGACCTGAAACACCGATGCTGATGGCAGGCAGGGAGCAGGTGAATGGGGAGAAGCCATCTACTCCTTTTGGTCCATCTGCTGCTTTTAGGGGTGGCTTTGCAATGGCGCATTGCGGGGACAGGTGCCTTTCAGTCTGTTGTCTGTGCCGTGCCCACCGCCCTTGGCATGCTCAGCTCTAAAATCAGACATATGCTTTGGAGAAGTGGGCTGGAAGGAGAGAGTCTTTCCTCTGATCCCTTTTCATTACTGGAAATTATCACAGAAGCGTTACAATGATTCAAACCAATGTGGCAAGATCAGAAACGATTGATGCCCCTTGATGCAAATATCTCAGGATGCTTCTGAGTGTTCCTGTGCTCGCCATGAAGGCGCAAGAGCAGGGAACAGTGGTGTCTGCTGGGGACCAGGCAGTCAGCCCGGGCGTCAGTGGTGTCACTCGGGCTTCGGGAGGACATCGCTTTGTGAGACACACGCTGGTGCTCTTGCACAGCCAGCAATAAACCATCTGCAGAGTTTCTAAAAATGAGAGATGATCGCTCTTTTATATGAGAGGCATTGCATCCAGCACCAGCAACTTTGGTTTCCCCCCAAGTTATGACAGATAGAGATGCATTCACTGCTGGACTGCAACTTGGAGGTTGCCTAGGGACCAATGATCGTGAGCAGATTACATTCACCCTGGGCAAAGAAAGGACATTCTTGAGCAGTAATTTATATCCTTCGTGCTTTGAAAGGGCTAATTTCCCAAAGCAGGGGGAAAATTATGAGTGAAATCAGCTCGGAGGAAACATTTAGATAGAAAAATGTGAATGAAAATGGTGAGCTCTTTCAGAAGAATTTCAGAAGCCACAAAAAGCCACAATTCCACAATCAAGAAAGAGGGCAGCTCTGGCTGAGAGCCCGTTCTGGTTCAGCGGCGAAGTGAAGGCAGCAATTAGAAATAAAAGAGCAGTTTATAACAAATGGGAGAGTGGGAGTAGATAGCAGTCAATATAAATTAGAATATATGAAGTGTAGAAAATGGATAACAGAAGCTAAAGACATCAGGGAAAAATCATGGCGAAGGACAGAAGGAAAGGCTTTTATTTAGTGTAGTAGGAGAAAACCCCAAGCTCCCAGCAACGGGATGAGCTTATTAGTAGACGGAGGTGGTAAAATGATTGATACTGGAGCAGGCATGGCAGAAGCAGTCGGTAAATGTTTCGGTGCTGTCGCTGGAAGGACGCAGGCGGATGTGCCAGGACCGGGGGATGATGAAGTGTGTCTTTGTCCAACGGTTGGCTGAACAACATCTGCTAAAGATGAATGTCAGGCTTGAAACTTGGAGTCCTCCGAGAGCGGGTAGGGTGTGGGGCACGGGGGAAGGTGCTGGGGGTGCAGGCTGGGCAGGAGGGGAGTGACGCAGCCCTGCGCAGAGCCTTGCGAAAGCAGCTGGTGGGGAGGTCATCTGGCAGAGACTTAAGAGATGGGAGGGCAGTTGGAGTTGGGTGTCCTGAGAACAGTCCAGGGGCAGCGTCTTGGGGCCGGAGCACCGGACGGGGAATGGGAGGGTTTGGGAGATGTCCCCGCTCTGCATCCCCTGGCAGTCGGATCTGAGCACCGGCCGTGGGGGGGAGGCTGGTGGAGGGGTGCAGTTGTGCGTTCAGTCTGCCGAGGGAGGATCTGTCCTCTCTGCCTTTTCATCGCGTTGCTTTATAAATCCGCTGATGATGCTTTTGGCCCATGTACCATCCTGCGGCAATGAGCTGTGAGATGCGAGCAGCTGCTGCCTTTGGTTTGAGCGTGGCATCCCGTCGTTCCTCCTGATGCCTCCTAGGTCTTGTGTTAGGGAGGAACATCAAACATGGCTTTACAGCTTTTCACCACCAAATCTGGCTGTTCACCCCAGTCTCCCCTCTTCTCCTGCAGCAGAAGGGTGGGCTGGAAGCCCTTGTTGCCTCTGGGCAGGTATTTCAGAGCCACTGGGCAATTTAGTGCTCCATTTGCCAGCTCCAAAAAGGAGCAGCCCGAAGGGCTGGGGTCCCTCGGGATGTGACGTGGAGACCTGCGAACGCTGCAACTGACTCCTGTGTCTGGGTTTTCAAAAAGACGCCGGACAATCAGCGCTTGGTCACAGGAATGAATTGAGGGCTGGGGAGAGAGCCCGGCATCGAGAGACTTGGAAGGGAAGAGCTCTGTCTAGCTTATCAGGGAGAAAATTGAGAGGTGCCTTGATTACAGTGCGTGAGGGTCTTTACAAGGAGAAAATGCTGGTTAGCGAAGGGGTCTCTTTAATCTTGTGGAGAGCAGCAGAGCACGAGCCAGGCACCGGGAGCCAGAGCCAGGCAATTTAGAGCTGGGATGGAGGCACTGGGGTTTGCTCGCGCGGGCGATTAATGATTGGGGCACGCTCCCAAGGGCGGCGGTTGATCCTCCATCTCTTGATGTCTCCAAAAGTGGGCTGGGAGCCCGCCTGGAAGAAAACCAAGTTGCTGGGCTCGGTCTGGGGTGTGCGTGGTTGAATGTCAGTGAGCAGGAGGTCAGGAGGAGAGGGCTGATGGTCCCTCCAGCCTCTCCCTCTGGGAGACCGGGCTTCACGTTGTGGAGGTTGGGTAGTGGTAACCACCACCTGGCTGGAAAGGGATTGTGATGGTGTGGCACAGGGCTGGTGGGATGCGGGAAAGAACTCCACAGCTTTGCTCGCTTCCCAAACCTCTGCCGCATCCCCCGTGGAGAGGAAGGGATCTGCCAGTCCCCCAGGGCAGAGCTGCGCAGCCGCTTGGCTTAAAGCGTGCCCTTTCCCTGGGCTTGCGTGCACTTGGCTGTCAGGGGCATTTTAACTAATCACGGGGAGTTTTCTAGCAAAGCCCTGGGAATATTTATACGTTTAGGAAACGATGCTCACACACACAGTTTTTGGCAAGGGTTCACTGCTGAGCAGCTGCCTGGGCTTGGGCAGAGCTGGAGGGAGAGTGGCGGCCGCGTGCGAGCTGAGGCAAAGCCGGCAGCTTTTATTGGCAAGCCCAGGGGTTCACATCATGAGGGAAAAGAGTAGGCAGCCAGAGAGAGCTGAGTGCCTCAGGCTGCCCCGGCACCCTTCCCAGCAGCCTAGGACCCAGCAAGTTGGGGGGATTTTGTCCCCAGGTGTCCCTCTGGGTTGCAGAGATGACCCCACATGGCAGCGTGGGGTGCCCACCCGTGGGTTTTGAGAGTTGCCCCAGCCTGGCTGTGTTCGATGTTTCATGACACCAGTTCTGCCAGAGCCAGTGGTCTGGCTCCGCAAGGCGAGCAGGGCCAGAGGGCCCATGTGACGCCGTGCCCCCCGCTCTGGGGAGGGCAGGGACAGGTATGCCAGGGACAAACTTGCTGATACCATCAGTGCAAATATAGCCCCCGCACCCCAGGATGCTTTGCCCTGCGTATTTTTATCTGCCGTGGCCGGCACATACGGGGGCGGCTGCTCCGTGCCTCTGCAAGCCGAGCGCGGGACCTCAGCAAACAGGACGCAGCGGGTTCACGGCTCGACCCCGGGGCCCGCCGAGGAGGAGGAGGATGTGCCATCAAAACAAGCAATGCCGGAGAGGAAGATAAACAAACAGGCGGCTTCCAGCGCGGCTCTGGCCGAGGGCGAGCGGGAGCCCAGAGCCGGGGCTGGCGGCAGTGCCGGCAGCGGTACTGGCTGACGTCAGGGCGCCCGGGGGTCAGCGTCCCTCTTATTGTTCCCCACCAGGGCTGGGACGGGGGCCAGGCGCCCGTCCTGCGAGGGGACATGGGCCAGCGGGGCAGGTGGAGGGCGGCCGGGGTGTGCGCCAGAGCCATCGGCCATCACTGCGCCGGGGCCCAGCCAGGCACCTGCCTGCACGCTGCCTGCCTCCAGCACCCTGCCTGCCTCCAGCACCCTGCCTGCCTCCAGCACCCTGCCTCTCCTTCTCAACAGCTGCTAAAAATAAGCCCCGGGGAGCGGAGCTGCCACGGTCTGGCCGAGGGCGAAGGCGGCGGTGGGCCGTGCGTTCTGCAGGGTGGGGACGGCATCCCTCAAACCCGCACCAGCCGGTGCGGCGGGGAGGATGCGACCCTTTGGCTCCTTCCAACGAGGGATGTTTTTAATTAGCTCAAGGTAGCTGCGGCTTTGCAACTGTGACTGGGCCAGAGGGGGCCGGCGGTGTGAGCATGGCACGGGTTGCTGGCACGCAGGGTGCACGGCCCCGGGGAGAAGATGCTGCGGGCACTCATGGGGCTGGGGAAGGAGCCGGCGGCCACAGAGCTGTTGCCAGCAGGGCTGAGCGCTGCAAAAGTTTCAAGGTCGCGGGCAGGCTGGCTTGGGGCAGAGGCGGCGGCGTGGGGCTGGCTTTTGGGGACACTCAGGTGAGCGGAGCAAGCTCTTGTGTGCAGCCAAGCGTCTGTGCTGCGCTCGCCCAGCGAGACCCGTGGGTGCCTGCGTCCTGTACTGGATTGGGGCCACCTGTGGGGTCCTTGCTTCATTCCTGAGCGAGCCGTGGTCACCCCATCTCACCGCTGCGCTGGAGTGCGGGTCCCGTGCGAGAGCAGGGGCGTGCAGGCTGGCACCGACGGGCGCCAGGGGCAGAGTCTGATGGCTGAGGGGGACGGGGGCCAGCGCTGCGTGACCACAGTGGGGCATCTGGGGAGGAGCACGGGCGCTCATCGCTGCGTGGGCACCGGCCCCCCGCGGTGTTTCCGTGGAGGCGCGTGGCGGGCAGCGCTGCGGTGTTATTTATTTATTTGCCGAGGCCCGAGGAGGTGAGGGGGGCCCGGCCAGGGCGCGCTTTCCGGGCCACCGCTGGCAGCCACAGGCCGCTTGCACAAGCAGTGAGTCAGCGGAGCTGCACGCTGCTAAAACCAGACTTGGCACTGGTGCCCCAGGCAGCAGCCTGCCCAAAATAGTGCCCAGACTGCGGGCAAGGAGCAAGCCCCCAGCAGCCGGTCTGGGGCTGGGCTGGCTGTGGCTGCTCCAGCCCTCGCGTCTGCTGGGGATGGGGATGTGCCGAGGCAGCAGCGGCTGCTGTGCCGGGATCCCCGTGGGGATGCTCCTGCTGGGGAGGTGGGGGTTCACAGCCCGAACCCCTGTGACTGCAGCCATGCCTGGCTGCGGCCTTTGCGGAGAGCCGGTGGCACCTGGGCCAGGTACGGGCAGCTGCCTGCTTGGTCCCAGCCCCGCTTCGGCCTGGCATCACCTGGGGGGTTGTTTGGGGATGGAGGGATGGACGAACACCATCACAGCCACGCTCCCTGGGGCACTGCGTGGCCCTCGCTCTGCAGTGGCACATGGTCTGGCATGTGCAGGGAGCCATCCCTTAGAGATGGAGTCTTCCTCAACCTCTTCATGCCATGCCATGCCATGTAAGACTGTGCCATGCCATGCTGTGCCATGCCATACCGTGCCATGCCATGCCATGTAAAACTGTGCCATGCCGTGCTGTGCCATGCCATGCCGTGCCATGCCGTGCCATGCCAGGTGCCGCTGCAAGCAGGCAGAGGGGTGTCACAGGCTGGTTGGCAGAAGGGCCCAGAGCATGCGTGCATGGGCACCGGCTACACTGTTCTGCCGAGGAGCAGCTCGGCTTGGGGGATGATTGATCTCGTGTCAGCAAACGGTGGTTTGAGCCAGTGCCAGGCCTCAGCTCAAACAGGAGCATTGAAGGGGGAGAGCCCCTTCCCCCTCCGGAAAGCGGAGCAGCAATCCCCCCGCTGCCGCCCCCGGTCCTGCTCCCACGTCTTGGGCATTACTGGCCCCACGGCCGCAGGCAGCTGCCCGGCCCCAGGGAGCGTGCAGGCATCTGGGGTCCCAGCCTTGCCAGGCTGAGCTTACTGGGGCTGTGTTTGGGTTAGAGGAGGGTAAAGGGGGGATGCGGGGCACTGTCTGCCCCTCGTCGCTGCTCCCCGCAGCCGCCTGTCCTGGCCCTTCAGCTCAGGATGTGGCAGCAGCTCCTACAAGCAAAGGATCTTTTGGGGAGGAGAACAAGGTGGTACTTTGATGGGGCTCTAAAGGCACTGCTCTGTGTCAGCAAGGGACGTGGCAGCTTCTCCATCCCCAGCTGATGGGGTCTGGACTGGGGTGCCGCCATCCCTGCCAGCTCCGCAGGCCACGGGCAGGGCAGAGCAGCAGTGCTGCCTCTGCCCCTGGTGCTGCCTTCCCTGGCTCCTTACACCTCAGCTGTGCCCGAACCAGGCTGCCAGGTTTATTCACCATGTCCCTGCGTGTTCTGAGCCCTTTGCCAGCTACCCCCATATCCTCTGCTGTGCCCCTTTTCCTTTGAGGTCCACGGGCAGCTTTTTTTGGTGTTTCTGAGAGCTGCTCCCTCCCTATCCCTTGGGCCAATGCCCCTGTAGACTCTGCCAGTCATGCAGAGGTGGTACCGAACAGCTGGGCACATCTGGGCAGGCAGCAGCACCCGGGGAGGAGATGCTCTGCACCCCAGGGAGCACAGCCATCGCATTCCTGAGGCTGCCTGCTCCCGCTCCGCTCGGACCTGCGCGTCCTATGTATCTGCGTAAGGAAACAGGGCCATTCATGTGTTTCTCTCTCTATTTATACCTCTCCCTTTCCGTATTTAGTGTGTGCGCAGGCAGAGGGGGCAGCAAACGCCGGGGCCACTGATGTTCTTGGCTCCAGCGCCGGCTGGAATTTCGTCCTGGAATGTATCCTGAACCGCTCTGAAAACACGAATAAATCTCTGTGTGTTGTGTGCATGTGTGTACACAAATATATAGACAACTTATAGACACGGAGCCATATAGGGCATTTGTGAGCTTTGCTAT
This sequence comes from Opisthocomus hoazin, assembly GCF_030867145.1. NCBI lineage: Eukaryota > Metazoa > Chordata > Aves > Opisthocomiformes > Opisthocomidae > Opisthocomus > Opisthocomus hoazin. The sequence goes on along the minus strand of NC_134422.1, from coordinate 18,682,689 downwards.
TTAAAGGAAGGAGTAGTTAGAGGGCTTTCGGCAAGGCGAACACCTCCGGATCAAAAGGATGCAGGACGCTCTGCTAGTGGCCAGGCACCTTGGGAGATAGGTGGCCCTTGCTTTGTCCTCTCGAGGGAGCTGAAGCCACCCCGTTGGCAACATACCCAAGGTAGCTTGCCCAGGCAGCCCCGAGCAGTGCTCTGATCCCCCCTGGTGCTTCGTTTCATGAAGGTCTCTGCTCCCTGCTCTCCAGTTTCCCAGTGAGAGCCCCAGGCTGCAGAGCCTGGTGTGCAGCTGGTTGCCGTAGGGTGAGGACATCAGCCTTTCCGGGGTGCAGGATGGCCCAGGGCTGCTGGAGGGTCAGGGGTTGCCTCCTGAACATCAGCTCGTGCTCAGGGCTGTTGAGGAAAGATGGCGATGTGGAAAAGGAGAGAATAGCGAGTTGGGTAGCAGGTCCCAAGTAGGTGCTTGGCTGGACTTCTGCTGGTGGAGCATCTGGTGCTCACAGCTGTCTGTGAAAAACGATGAAAAGGGGAAAATAGAAACTGGGTGCCAGATCCCGAACAGGATACTCGGCCATGCCAGGAGGGCAGCTCCTCGGGAGGTGCTGGCAGCTGCCTCACCGGGGATGCTGGATGAGGCCCCGGCGGCAGCACCGCTGGGTCTCCCAGCACCCCTTGGCCGGGGAGCGGGCACCCCGTTTAGCCCAGCTCACGGTCATGCCAGCTTCTTGTCTTCTGGGTGCTGAAAAACCTGATATTTTGGGCTAAAAATGCCCATGTTTGGTCTCTGGCCAAAGGCGATGTGTTTGTGGGTGGGGGAAATTGGAGCAAATTCCTGCTGCGAGTCCTGCACGTGTGCGCGGGCGTGCGGATAGGGGAAAAACAGTTTTCCTTTTGAAAAAAAGCCCTGCTTATTTTTATACAGAACTCCAGAAGGGCTGAAGGTGGAAACTTGGCCTGTCAGCAGCTGTCACAGGGGAGCGGGTCCCTGCCTGAGTTTGGGGGGAAACCACAGCTGGGTGTTAATGGGACTGTTAATGAATTAATGTTGGCTGCTGGGGGCTGGGGGGGGACCTGGCTCGGCGGGGCATGCGCACACGGAGCCCTGCGCGGCACATGGGCTCTGGCTCCTGGTGCGGCTACAGAAAGCCCCAGCTCTGGCAGCCATGCGCTTGGGGAGGTGTGAGTCCCACCGTGCAGTCACGTCTCGCTCTCCGGGTTGTGGAAACGCTTGGAAGTGTGGCCCTGTTGTGGGGGAGAGGGTCACAAAATGGAGAGCACGCCTGCAGCCAGTGTGGGTCTGTTGTCTTTTGACTGTGGCCATCTTCTGCCTGAGCTGGTGGTATTGCTTAACGCTGGGTCTCCTCAGCTGCTGAAACCAGATCTTTAGAGCAATTTAAAGAAAACAGCAGGGAAGTGAAGTCCCCCCCTCCTGGGTTTATTGATGGGGTGGAGATCTTGTGCTGCTCAGTCAGTGCAACATCTGCAGCAGCGCTGGTGTCTGCACACACTGCCCATCTGCAGCCCTGCTTGGGGTTATTTCTCTTGCTGTCTCCCCCAAAATGTGGAGGAGCACCCGTGAGAATGTGGTGAGCACAGCCATTCCCATGCTGTGGGCTCAGCAGTACATTTGCACACATTTCACACCCAGCTTGCTATGGACAGCTCTGGAGGAGGAGGAGGTCGTGCTAACACACTCACCCAATGCCAGCACAGTAGGGGTGCAGTGGGGCTGAGGGATAGCACTGTAACCTGGTGGGACTGGAAATGAGAGAGAAAATGCGGAGAGAATCTGGGAAAGAGAGAGCAAATTCTTCTCCATGGACCTCTCCTGCTGCATTTTGCTTCAGGCTCTGTGGGTGAGATCTCAGCCATGGGGAAGCCTGTGGCATCTCCTGGGGTTTCACCCTCTGGTACCAGACAGTTGTTGAACCAAGAGGAAACAGTGACCATCCTGAGAGAGGGATGACCGTGCCGAGGAGGAGATGACGATGTCAAAGAAGGGATGGCAGTGCTGAGGAAGAAAAGACCGCACCAAGGAAGGGATGGCCATGCTGGGGAAATGAAGGCCATGCTGAGGTAGTGATGACCATGCCTAGCATTGAACTGTGGATGGACAGGCTCCCCAACAGACGATGCCGTTATGGACGGAGACAGAGCCTCCTCTGCTGGAAGGATGTTTGGAAGAGCCTGAGCTCTTGGTTGCTCCTCAGGGATGCTGTGCTTGCACCCAGGCTGCAGATGCTCTGCCAGCTCTGCTGTCGGGTGTCTGTAGGTGGGTGCAGACTGACCTTCACCTCAGTAAGGAAACCTCTCTGGGCTGTCAGACTCAGTACCTTTCCCGGGACCCTGTGCTGGCCCTTCAGGATCAAGCTCCAAGTGTGCAGTCAACATCTGCCACCCAGTGCCAGACCTGGCCGGTGGGGCTGAGGACCTGGAGAGGGCAGTGCCTGGGTTCTTCTCGCAGCCCTGCTCCTTGCACAGGTGGGGTCTGCACAACCAACCCCCCCACGCTGGACAAGGTCCTTCAGAGGATCCCAAATCCTGTCTTGGAGGGGTTCTGAGTCTCCTCTGTGCCTGGCCGCCAGCTCTTGGGGACCGGCTCCGGCTCTGCTGGGCCCAGAGCCCTTCCCAACCCCATCCCAGACAGACGGATATCCCAAAACCCACTGGTCCCAGGGGCCTCCGCTCTGGGTCCCTCTGGCTGAATGAGGTGGTGTGCGTGTGCCCAGACTGTCCCCTCCTGTGACTGTACAGTACACACGGCTAAATATATGTCTGTGCAGATACAGGAACTCAGAGGGAGCTGAGTGATGCTCCCTTTCTATACCTCTTTTCATGGGGAGAGCTAATGAGATTCATGTCATTAAAGGGCTGATGTTTTGTGGGATGGGAGCCTTTTAAACGGGATGTGTCCTGGCTTAGTCATGGCAAATATTTACCAAAAAAAAAAAAAAAAGAGAAAGAAAAAAAAAGGGACATACCGTATAAAATTAGAGTTCTGAAAATAGTATTTAGAGCAAGTGAGAGAGAGGAACCTAAAACAGAAAATACAGCCCAGTCTGTTCAGGAGTGAGGGGAAAAAGAGAGAGCGAGGGAAAAAAAAAAAAAGCCAGAGATAAAACGAGAGAAACCTCGGCAGTAAAAACAGCATCTTGGTAAATAGACTATTAAAAAAATTCTGACCTGCTTTATGGCTTTCTTGGCTGCCGTTCAGCTGTGCTGCCCTGGCCGGCACGGAGGGAAGGTAGGAGCTGGCGTCTGTGTGGATGCTCAGAGCCCCGGGACGCGGCTCCCCCCGCCCCAAGCAGCCGCGCGGGGCGTTAAATTTAGCCACATAATGATGGCCCTGAGGAGGCAGCCTTTTGTAGCCACACTGTAATTACTGCCTCGCTTATAAATTTTATTTTTCTTATTATGTTTCCTCCTCCGCTGGGGAAGGGGTGTGGGGGGTTCTCCCACACCCCCATCAAACCCGCAGCTCTCCGGGGAGCGGGGGCTACCGCTGCGGGGATGGAGCAGGTCCATGGGATGGAAGGGAAGGCGGGAATGGCTGCCCAAGCCCTGCGCCGCCCTGCGCCGCTCCCCTGCCCCAATACAGGGCTCAGTCCCGCATTTGGGGGTGGGGGAGGCGTTGAGCTAACCCTACGATGGTAGGGTCACCGCAGCCCAAAGCGTGAGTGTCTTGCCTGCCCTCAGCGTTAGCATCGCCCTCTCGAGATTCTTGGGAGGTGGGCTTCTGCAGGCAGGACCAGGGGATCTGGAGGGGCTGCGAGCCCGTGGCACAGCCAGGCTGGGGAGGCAGCCGGGACCCCCACCAGATGTAAGGAGCGGCCGTCGGTCCTGCCTGGCGGGTCACTGGCTCCAGCCCTGCTCCTCGTGGAGGTGGGAAAGGCGAAAAGGGCGAGGGCTGGCCCCAGCCCACTGCTCCTGCCGGGCACAGGACACAGGGGACGGCTCCTCTCCGAGCCGGTGCAAGTGTGGGGCAGCTTCAGGCCTGGGAAGAACGTGCCAGAAAAGGTCTCGTTCCCCTCTTGTTTTCCCAAAACAAAGGAAGCAGCCTTGCATTGCTGGAAGTCGCGTGCTCGGGCTGTGCTGGCTTGTTATCATCCGATAACCCGGCGACCCAGGAGCTGCCCTGCTCCTCACCCGCCGAGCCCTCACTACGGGATGCGAACAGCTTCCTCATGAGCTGCCCTTTGCCGAGATCCGTTTTCCGCTCGCCGGGCTGGGGGGGGAGCAGCAGCGGGGGCTGCCGTGGTGGCCTCGGCCGGCCCCGAGCTCACCGTGTGCCGTGCACCATGTGCCTGGCAGGAGCCCTGCCCGTGCGGGTGGTGGTGGATGGTGAGGGCAGAAGAAATGCCGTGGTGGCAGGTGCCTTGGAGTGGGCTGGGTGCTGCCATCCCGTGCGGGGCATGGAAGATTTGGGGCTCTGCTCTATCTCGCTTTGCCCCATGCAACTTCCCCGAGAGCACTGTGGCCAGGCTCTGCTGCGAAGCAGGGTGGGCAGTGTGCAGGGCTGGGGGCCGTGGTCCCTTGGGGCACACGGTGATGCCTGCAGGGCAGGGACCCTTGCAAACCGCTGAGGAAGGCTGCGCAGCACTGGGACTGCTTGCTTTCCCTTCCAGCTCTGCCCCTTCTCCCAAACTTATGCCCTGGGGAGGGCACAGCGGTGCCAAGGTGCCGCAAGGACTTTGGTGGGTCTGATGGTCAGAGTGATGTTCATCTGTCGCTGTGGGGAGGTGTTTGGGGGAGCATCTGCTCGGCAGAGCTGTGCATGGGGGACATGGGACCACAGCAGTCCCACCCAGCTATGTCCAGGGGAGCTGGCTCATCCCAAAGCAGCCCCTTTCTCCTGCCATGTGCTATAAGGGCTCTGTTCAGCACTACGATGACCCGAGGCAACCTCCATCCCTTGCTCAAGTGCCCGTTTCAGGGCAGGTGGGACAATACTAAATCAACTCCTTTAAAGCCTCCCGATCCGCAGCCCCACGGACGTGCCAGTGCCCATCCCTTCCTCATCTCCTGCGGGCACGCCGGGGGCTGGCGTGGTGGCTGGCCGCCCGGGCGTGGGGCTGCCTCGGCTGCTGGCCAGGAGGCTCCTGGCCCGGCTGGGTCCGTGCCCCGACCCCCCGCCCCACTGCAGGGCCCGTGGCTGGTGCCGGGTGCCAGGGATTCAGCACCGAGGTGGTCACGGGAGCCCTTGGGGACGGTGGCCACTGCCTTGCCGATGGTGGCTTGGGAGCCTGGGTGTAGAGAGCGCCGGGGACCAGGAGACAAAGTGCCCTTTCAGCCCGAGCCCTGGAAAGATGTGTGTGCACGCACGGAGGTTAATGCCCTCAGCCCGGAGGAGAGGAGAGGAGAGGAGAGGAGAGGAGAGGAGAGGAGAGGAGAGGAGAGGAGAGGAGAGGAGAGGAGAGGAGAGGAGAGGAGAGGAGAGGAGAGGAGAGGAGAGGAGAGGAGAGGAGAGGAGAGGAGAGGAGAGGAGAGGAGAGGAGAGAGTGCAGGCTGGCTCCATCCCCACCAGGAGCCGGGAGCCAGCCCCGCACGTGTGCCTCTGCGTGTGCCTGCGTGTGCCTCTGTGTGCAGGAGGCTTATGCATTTCCGTCTCGGTGTATTTATGTACGTCATGTGTGTGTCTTACTCATCACCATGTTTTTCTTTCCTTGTTCTTGGGTCTTTCCCCCACCCCCGCCATGGATCTATAATTCTTATGGCATCTTATTCTTTCCTTTTTTTTTTGTTTAAATCTCCAGTTTTGGAAGTTGCTGGCTCCTTAGGAAAATAAACTGTATTTTTAGTGCTTGTCTGCAAGGCTGCTGATGCCGCCTGCTGCTGCTCATAGCTTACTCACTATTTGTTTAAGCTTTTATTTTCCCCTTCGCCCCGTGCTGGGGCGCGGGGGCAGCCAGCGGCGCACTGGAGCTGAGCGGAACGGCGGGAGCGCGCCGAAGTTGTCAATGAGCAAAAGGCAGCTCCAGTCTGGCCTTTATTGAGGTCTGGGCTTGCGTAGCGCTGGAGCAGCCTGCCCTGTAATCAGCCAGCCACCAGAGCCGGCCAGCCTTGTAATAAAGCAGCTCTATATTTATTTGTTCTGTTTATACCCTGCTCTGTAATAAGTTGGGAGCCCTCCCCACTCCCCCCGTTTTCTTTGGGAAGCTCCTCCGGGTCTCCGCAGGGATCTGCCGTCCCGCGCGCAGCGGATGCTCGGGGCCCCGCGTCCCGCGAGCAGCTCTGGCCACGTCTGGGCCACGTGCCTCTTGCCCTGTGTGCCCCACACACCCCGTGCCCACCATCCCCATCCTCTGCCCGGCATCCCAGCCCCGTTCCCTCACCCAGAGAGCCCCCACAGCTCTCCCGGTACCCTGCATCCTCCGCATGGCCCCTTCTCCCCATCCCCTCGCGCTGCTGCTGCCAGCCCCCTCCTCCCCCTCCCCGTTTCAACCTTGGGTCTTTTTAAAGTGCGTTCATTAAAGGCAGCTCAGTTGCCCTTTCCCTGGCGAGGCTGGAACACTGACAGCCTGTTCGCCCGCGTGTCTGTAATTAAACTCAATCTCTGGGTGAATACAACAATGTGACTGCACAGAATAATTCCTGGAGATCCTGACGCCGAGGAGGAGTGTGGCCTGTGAGCGGCCCATTCACGCCTGCCTTTCTATAAATACTTTACTATGTGGCACTAAGAAAACTTCAAGCCCTTTACCCCCCCCTTTTTTTTTTTATTAGTGCTACATAATATAGTAATTGTGCGACTAGAAGGTCCCCCCTGTGCCTGCCTGGGTTCACGGGCCTGGGTGTGACCTCACGCTGCACCGGCCGAGCGCGGGAGCCTGTCACCGTGCCCAGGGACCATTGTGCCAGCCCCGGGGCTGCCAGCCTCGCCGAGGGGACACGGATGGCCCAGGCACCCTCCAGTCCAGAGCTGGGGGGATGCGATGGGGATGCTCGGGCAAGCTGAAGGGCTTACACCCCTAAAATCCTTCCCGGTTGTGTCTCTGCTGGCAGCAGTGCTGTCCTGGGAGGAGTGGTTGCTGGGGAGAGATGCAGATGGATATCGGGGCGGAGGGAGGAAGGATGGATGGGGGGGAGCATCCCTAGATCCCCATGGACCTCAGCGTGGCTGCTCCTCAGGTCCCAGCCTCGGAGCTCTCTGGCCCTGGGGTCCTTGGGAAGCCCTGGGGCAGCTGCTCCCCAGGTCCCATCCTGCCCTACCCTCCCCTGGACCTTGCTGGTGGCATTACTGGAAGGATGTTCATGCACCTCCAGCTCCCTGGTCAATCCTTCCTCTGTCTCTATAAGCTTCATCTTCACAGCTCTGTTTAAAGCATTACTGGCCCAAGTGGACGCTGCCAGCTTGGGCTGCCCCTTGCCCAGAGAGGCTGGAGCCAGTCGGTGCAATTTTCCCTGGCCGCGGGGTGTGCCAGCCCCACGCACTCCCCTGCTCCCCAGGCAGCATCTCTCAGCTCGCTCGCAGGGTCCCACAGCCACACGTGCCTGGCATGGCTGCAGGTGCCGCGGTCACAGAGCTGTCGGTTCCCTGCCCGCCTGGCTCTTCCTCCCTGTGTTTCGGGACCTCAGGGTTGCAGAGAGCGGGGCTCCTGTCCCGCTCTGCCAGGCTGCCGGAGAGCTGGGGCCAGAGCCTGGGGACCTGGGCTGGGGACGGGTATGCCGCCCTGGGGCTCTGCCAGCTGGGGCATGCCTGGCACGGTCCTGGCAGGGTTGACATAAGGATATCGCTGCATTTGCGTGGCCAAGAGTAATATTAGATCTTTGCGCTGCATAGATGTTCCTGAAAAGCCACAACGGACGTTAATATTCATGAGCCTCATCCATATTCATGTTGCATCCCTTGACTGCGCGGCCCCTGCGTGTTTTTCACCTGCTTGGCAGCGTGGTGCCCGGAATGGTGGCACCACACAGAGCCAGAGGTGCCAACCCGCCGCTGAGCATGTGGTGCCGGGAGTGATGGCCCTGGGTGCTGCCACAGGCTGAGCCCTGGGGTGCTTCTGCCATGGGGATTTGGGGGCTGGCTGTCCCTGGGTGCTGCCCTGTTTTGTGGGCACCCAGCTGAGCTTGGCACTGGGCAGACCCATAGGTAGTGCCCAGAAGCAGGGACGCTCCAGTTTCCCTTCTGTCCCCTGCTGCCTGGCAGTCTCCAGCCCCTGCATCCCTGTCTCTTGGTGGGGCACCCCTGAAATCTGTCCCCCAAAAGCTGCCCTGAGCCACTGAAAGCCCTTGGCCGGGTCTGAGCCTGTTGATGCAGAGTACCTCAGCCCCCTGTAGCCCTCCATCCCATCCTCTCCATCCCTCACCCCTCCTCTGACTGTTCTGCTGCCGATGTCCCCCTGCATGGCTGCCTAACTGCTAACTGCCCTGCTTCCCGGATTTATTTTGTAGGACAACCCAAAGTCCCCCCCAGCATTAGGAGCTTGGAGCCCAAAGGAGACAGCCTGGAGGCATTTGCATCCTCATCACTGCCACAATGTTGGGAAATGAGTGCCCTGGGTGTCAGAGCCGCAGGGAGGTGGCTGAAGCTCTCCAAGCTGTCCCACAGCTCTGTGGGACAGCTCAGCGCTGTCACAGCATGCCCCACAGTGCTGTGGGCTGCCCTTGCACCCCAGAAGCACCAAACCTTGCACTGCACCCATCCTGTGCCGGGCTGTGACCTCTGTTGGTTGTAGGTAGAAGGGGATGGGGTGAGCAGAGCTGGCAGCATGCGCTGGCTTGGCTGGGTATGGCGGCTGGCTCTGCAGTGGCAGGCTTGGGGACGTGCCATGCACTGGCTTGTGACAGGGACACAGCAGATGCGCCCTGTCTGGGGTCAGTGGCTCGCTGATGGCCCCTGCAGCTCCGGCACCGCGTCTCTGCAGCCTTGGCACTGCCTCCCTGCAGCCATGGCACTGCCTCTCTGTGTTGTAGGACCATACCATCATAGAGTGGTTTGAGTTGGAAGGGACCTTTACAGGCCATCTAGTCCAGCCCACCTGCAATGAGCAGGGACATCTTCCACTGGAGCAGGGCTGCTCACAGCCCCGTCCAACCTGACCTTGAACGTCTCCAGGAATGGGGCATCAGCCACCTCTCTGGGCAACCTGTGCCAGTGTTTCACCACCCTCATTGTAAATAATTTCTTCCTTATATCCAGTCTAAATCTACCCTCTTTTAGCTTAAAACCATTGCCCCTTGTCCTATTGCAACAGGCCCTGCTAAAAAGTTTGCCCCCATCTTTCTTAGAAGTCCCCTTTAAGTGCTGAAAGGCCAGTGCACTGCATCTCTGTGTCCTGGGCCTGCATCACTGCAGCCCTGGCATTGCATTTCTGCACCCCAGCTTCGTATCTCTGCAACTCCAGCACCATGTCTCTGCATCCTGGGCGCTGCATCTCTGCTTCTCCGCATCCCAGGCACTGCCTCTCTGCAGCCCGGGCATCGCGTCTCTGCAGCCCTGGCACTGTGCTTCTGCGCTGCCCTGGCTGCAGCCTCTGTGACAGGGATGCTGCTGGGCAGCGGGGCTGGCACCAGCGTTGTGCTTTCGCCCCTGTTAGTGGTGCGGCGAGGAGCCACGTCGGGGCTGTCACGCAGCAGGGGTGCCGGGTGGAGTGGCCAAGGAGCTTTCCCCGATGGCCACAGCATCAGGACCGTGTGGGTTAGGAGCAGGGACATGCCCCGGGCTGGATCCTGCCCTGGGTTTCCCTGCTCCATGCTCCCTCCATGCTGACAGCTCTCAGGGTGAATGGATCAGGGCAGATGAGCGAGGCCCCAAATTTGGGGATTCTGAGCTTTTTTTCTGCTTTAGGAGTGCTACAACAAGAGGAAAGGTTTCAGTGGGAGCAGTGGAGGGCTGGGTGTGAGGTCCAAGCTCCCCGCACATTGGTGAGGCACGACAAGAAGGGCTGGAGCCAACTGGGTGCTGCCCAGCATGGTGCAGGGAGAAAACAGCGTCAGTGGTGACAGCAAACTGCCACAGCTCACCTCCTCTCGCATCATTTATTGCTCATGCCTTGGCAAGGGCCCTCTGTTTGCCTATTCATTTATGATTTTACTGCAAAACTGGTTGATACTAGAGATTTTCCTAAAACCTCAGCTCTCAAAATGATGGGATTGTAGGACGAGGTGTCTGCTGTATAGTGTCAGAGGGGCTCAGCTGGCTCGTGGCAGGTAGATATGACAGGATGCTGACGGCAGCAAGGCTCTGCTTGCTGGTTGGCGTGTCCCTTTGCCCACGTCCTCGCGTCACTGCCCCTGCAGAGGAGGGCATGAAGCCCAGCAGGCTGGTAGAGGCCCCCCAAGAGCTCCTTGTGCTGTGGGCCTGTCTTGGGAGCACTGCGTGTTTGGGGTTGCACCCGTGCTTTGCATTTGGCCTGTGCCCTTGGAGGTAAAGAAGTCGCTGGCCCTAGTTGGTGCCGTGGCATCTTCTCGCGCTGACACTCGCCCTTGGGGACGGGGCAGCCCTGGAGGGACGTACAGGTTGCTGCATCTCGGGGGCTGCTGTCGGCTGCTCCACTGTGCTCAGCTGGTGCCAGCAGTGGGATCAGTGGTTATGTTCCCACTGCTCTTAGATCCCTTCTCTGTCCTCTCATCCCTCGCTTTAGGCTCCCGATGGCTCTGTGGCGTTGGTGCTGCAGGCGCCTGCTGCTCATCCACAGCAGAGACCTCTGTGCATCTCCCCTCTCCAGCCTCCCGCTCATCACTTTGGCAGCTCGCCTTCAAGCTGCCTACACTTCAGGGGTACCACTGGGGTCTCCCTGCAGCCAGGCCCCCCTGCCCCTGCCTGCAGCGAGGGTTCGGGCTGCTGGGGAGCCGTGGCGAGGCATCCCCAGCCCTGCGCAGGGGTCTGTCCATGCTGCCCCACGGAGAGGTGCCTCTGGCCCGGAGGTTTTCCACGGGCGCAGGTCTCGGCAGAGCCGCGCAGCGTGGAGCCGGGGTGCCCTTCCCCTGGCTCCTGGCCGTGCCGGGCTGTCTGCGCGGCTCCCGGCACTGCTGCCTCCCCTGCCTTTCACTTGTGTGTTTTTACGGCTCGGAGGGAGCCGTCCTGCCCCAATTCCCCGTGTACTCCTAATTTCATAGTTCTCTCCATATATCCATATATATCCATACAGCATTTGATACAGGTTTTATGGGCATTTCCATACGTTTTACAGACACAGCCATTACAGAGCCAGGTTTCACCGGAGAAACCTCAGGGGAGCGGAGCACTGAATCGCCTTAGTCTTGGCCCCAGAACAAGGCTCTCTTCTCTCCCTTGCCGGGGCTCCCGCTATCAGCGCTGCAGAGGGCAGGGGGATGGCGGGGGGCTGGCGGTGCCTGCTGCGAGAGCCGGGATACTGCCCGCAGCCTCGTCCATCCCGCTCCTTGTGGCCTCGTCCCGCAAACCGAAGGGCTGTCACCATTGCTGCTTGCTCCCTCCCCAGCTGGCTGCCACTGGCAGGGGGACTGCCTTGGGCTGGGCTGCTCAGTGCAGGTCAGGACCACAATCTGCATGGCCAGGTTGTCAGGATCCGGCCTGCTGGCCAGCCTGTTGGGCTGTGTGTCCGGCTGACTGTGGGGACTGGAAGGCCTCAGTGATGGTGTGAAGGGTGATGCCATCCTGGCTGGCAGCACGGTGATGCTGCCACGCAAGGCTCTGGAGCATCCCAGCTGCCGTGGTGTGTGCAGAGCATCCAAGCTCCAGCAAAGCAGCCTCCGCCTGGCAGAGGGGCAGAAAATGGATCCAGGTGCTCTCCACACATTTTGGCATGCTGCGGAGGCTGCCGGCACTGCAGTAGTGGCTGCTTGTGTTCCTGGCACAGGGGGAAAAGCCTCAAACCTCATTTAAAACAGAGCCAGGTGACACACGCCTTCATCACCACAGCAGTCAGGCCCTGGATGTCATCCCCGCGATAGCCTGGATGCCAGGCTGCTGAGCACCGTCCGCAGGGGAGCATGGACTGGGGCGAGCGGCAAAGGGATGAGCCCTCCTTCGGCACCCCTGGCCCAGTGCTGCATGGTGGGGGCAGACGTGACGGCACCTGGTCCTGCTTTGGCTTCCTGCTTCTCCCAGCCTCACTCGGCACCGACGCACCCAGGAATTTTCCCGTTTGCAGGGGAAATGCCCACTCCCACCCAGCACGGCCTCCGGCTGATGCCACGGGGACTGCTCCTCGCTGCTTGGCCATCCCCAGTGTGGCCATGGCATCATCCAAACCGGCCCTGCATAGGAGCAGCACCCCGACTCAGCTATTAATAGCAGCTCCCCTCTCCCCTTTTGAAGGCTGGTGGGAGCCCAGGGTCCGTCCCTCTCTGTTTTCTTGAACAGGTCCTGAAAGCAGGAACCATTTGTGGCTTCCCCGGCTGGCGTGTCACTCCTTGGCCTCCAGCATGTGCTATTTTCTGTGCTGTTTACTGTTCTTCTGTGGGCTGTCAGGTTTCCGCGCTGGGGCAAGGCTTGTAAATGGGGGGGGGGAGGCAGTGAGTCCGCATGGAGGGGCTATGGGAAGAGGGGGGGAGGGGGGAGCACAGACATGGCCTTTATCGCAGCCTAGGGGATGTGTGGCTCATAAATCCGACCCAGGCAGATAGGGGATAAATCATCCCTGCTTGGGCACTGGTGGTTACCCATGGTTAGAAATTAACTTTGTGTTGGATGGGTCCCAGGCTGTGGGATGCGAAGGGGAGGCTGCTCTGGGCAGCGTGCCTCCCGCCCGGCCGGCCCCGGAGCCGGGCTGCAGGCAGGCGAGCGGGTACCCGGTGCCCTGGCCCGGGCAGGCAGCACTGGCAGGTACAATTAAAAGCCACAGCTGATGAAGCAAACGGCCGGGGGTGGATGCTGTGGCCGAACCTGTGCTATGGGTGATGATGTCCTGGCACTCATGCCAACCTGGATGGGCTCTGGCGCCTCGATGACTGGCTGTAGCCACTGCATGAGCCATCCTTGGGCTGCAGGCATGCTGAGAACTGGGAGACACTGGTCTGCATGGGAGGGGACAGGGACCTGAGGTGCCAGGGAAGGTGGCAAGGTGTGCGAGCGGGGCAGGAGGATGGATGTGCTCCCAGCGGGACTGTTCTCTCTCCCCACAGCTGCAACTCAAGGCTTGGCAGAGCCGGGACCCCCATCCTGATGTCATGGGGACACGCAGGCTGGGGCAGTCTCCTGCCCCGGCTTTGTGCCTCCAAGGGTGGGAGGAGGCAGTGGAGCCCATGGACCCCTGTTTCCCTTCACCTCTTAGCTGCAGCATCCTTCTAGCCCCAGTTCCACCTTCTCCCATCCCTGGGGCTCCCTGCACAGCCTTCATGAGCATCCCCAAACCCTGCCCTGTGTACCACCAGGACTTCCCAGGGGGCTTCTAGGCGTGTGACTGCACCAATCTCTTCTCCATCTGCTTAGGCCAAGTGCCCACTGCTGGGATCATGCCACCCTTGGGGTCCTGGAGTACCCATCAAGGGGAAACAAGGCACAGGGCTGGTGGGGACACCCCTCCTGCAGTGGGTCTCCAGGCAGCTGGCTCAGCTCAGCTCGCTCCTGGCCCGCTCTCTAATAGCTCCCCAGCTTTCCTTTCTAACGAGGCTCTAATTGGAAGCTGGTTGTGCTTCCCTTCCCCTCTTCTCAGAGCTCTCCAGTCCCAGTGCTGCAGGGCGATTAAGCTGAGGTTTTGGGTTTTTTTTAATACGGCAGAATTATTTTGGAAGGGCCAGGATCGTTACATGACGGGCTTCTTGAAAAACCCCAGGCTTCGCCTTTCAGACGGGGCCTTTTCAAGTGGTTTTGCACAGTACACGTCTCTGGGCAGCGACCGTCTCGAACAGTTACTGTTAATTATAGATGCCTCTTTCCCGCTCGCCCATTACTCAAAGGATTTTTGTGTGTTTTAACAGTGTTTTACATCAGCCTGAAAAAGACTCTATTCAGTATTTCCGAGAGTTGGAACTTGGGCATCCCCTGCTGTATGTGTTGTGCTCTCCTCCCTGCATCCCCCGGGCCAGGGACTGGGCAGCCGGCACGGGCACAAGCCTTCCTCCCACCGCCCGGCCGGTGCACACACTGCTCTTGGCGCGAGAGTTGTGCCTGCTGCCTGCACACCCTCTCTGAACCCCTCTCCTGGCTTTGCATAGCCTCGGGTTTGCACGCTCAGCTCCTCGGGACTATGTCCTAAATCCATCCTCCAGCATCCCTCTTGCACGGTGAGCACCGCTGCCCGCTGGTGTGTGCTCGGCTGGGCCCTGTGCCCGCTGCCCTGTCATCCTCTTTGGCCGGGGAGTGAGGGACAGCAATAGCCCCGGGCACACTGGCCTCATCCTGGTCTCCTTGGGATGCGCAGCGTCCTCTTCTCTCTTGCTGAGCCCCAGGCTGGTGTGTTCCCCTTCATTAGCATGGGAGGTGCCTCCCCTGCGCTGTGCACTGCATAGCTGGGGTTGTTCCCCGGGTCCTTTGTGCCACATTTACCAGCACTGATTTCATGCCTCCTTCATTGCCCCGTTATTCAACAGTAGTTTGTTGCACTCAGCAGTTTTTCTGACTGCCCTGAACAGTTTAATATCAGTGAGAAATGGTGTTGCCTCCTGTGGCACCCCAGTTGTGCCCTCTGCCTGCAAAAGCCACCATTTACTCCAACTTGCCTCCTGTGCTTTACCCTACATGTAGGCTGCGAGGAGGGCTTGCCTCTTCTCCCACAGCAGCTGAGCTGGTTTACCCTTGGGCTCCTTGGGGAGCCACCTTGCCCTAAGTATTTTTCCAGTCCCGCTTCATCCCCCAGTGTGCTCAGCTGGGCATGCTGGTCCCTTCTGAGAGCTCTGGTGGGTTTGCAGGCGGTGACTTCCCACCACAGAGCAGTGCTGCACCTTCTCTTCAGTCATTTCTGTCACTGGGGGCTTTTTGCCCATTCGGCTATCGGCTGCTGGTGTTTCTGCAGCTCATGAAGCCTTCCCAGATGGAGGACTGAGCCCTGAGCTCTGGGTCCTTCTCGAGAGATGGGAACCCCCCAGGATGTGCTGGGTGCTCTGTGGAGTGGGCACAGGCTCCTGGGCAGAGCAGCATGCCCGAATGCTGGTGGGTGCCCCTGCCAGACAGTGAGGCTTTGGTCAGTGCAGAGGTTTGGAAGGGTTGGATGATGAGGGGCAGCTTTGAGACTGCTCTGCCCGTCCAATTTCACTGGCCCACAGGGGACAAGAGCTTTGCTGGGTGCTCCAGGGCTGTCCATGAGCTGCTGGCTGCTCCCCTGAGAAACCATGACCTGGGGGAAAAAGTGGATCCGGCTCATCCTCATGCCCACCATCCATACTCCTTCAGGTTGGAGTGGGGACTTTGGGGAGGGTGGGGGGCAGCTGGGGGCAGAGTGGTGTTGTCAGTAGAGAGGGGGGGATGCACCTCGTTTGGGCATCTCCGCAGCCTTCGTCTCCTCCAGCTCAGCGTATAGGGCACTGTGGTCAGGCGCATTTATAAAGCTGGTAAATATATCGGCAGAGTTTGTGTCCCCTCGAAAGGTCAATATTTGTGCAGAGTTTAATTTTAACTTAACAAGCAGTTGTTTGCAGAGGCTGCCCTGTTTGTGCGTGTGCTTGTGCGCTTCCCCGTGGATCGATGCTCGTGGGGAGGCGTGCGAGCGGCTCGCGTGCGTGCACCGACTGCCTGGGGCGCAGAGGGGGTCGGTGCAGCTGCCCACTCCCGGAGATGCTCCAGATGCAGGGCCAGCACTGTGCGGTCCAGAGGACAAGGACCAGGGTCTGTGGCTGAGGCTATAAATGCAACCCACAGACCTCTCCGGGAGGTGACAGCGGGCAAAATGTGACCCGTGTGGCTCTGAACAGCAGCCGGTGGGGATGGTGGCTTTCCCAGCCTGTTCTGACCGGTGCCCTGGGCTTGCTGCAGGCAGCTCTGTGGCCGCGCGGCCCCCGGCCTTGCCCCTCCTGAACCCGTGTGGCTTTTGTGGCTCTCACCCTTTTTCTGGCAGCATGCGTCTCCGAGCTGAGCACATCGTTCAGGCCCATCCCAGCGTGCAGCGCTGGCTTTGCACCGGGCTCCGAGGGCTCGGCATGGGGTCCCGTGCGCAGCCGCTCTGAAAACAGCCACAGTGTTTCTCCCAGGGCTCTTCCAGTATCACCACCCAAGGGGTTTTATTCCGCCCTTCCACCCTGCCGTGCGAAGCAAACCTGTGTCCCACACAGACCTGCAACGCCTCACCGAGGCTGGTGGCTCCTCTTTGAGAGGTCTGGAGCTGAAGTGCCCAGCGCTGGCAGGGGAGACGGGAACGCTGCTGCCCTGGTCTGCACCCAGGCACCCGAGACCTCTGTTTCTGCTACTCCCAGAGCCCTTCTAGCTGAAACACCATGCTGTGCTTCACCCCGGGGCTGGCCACGTGTTCCCAGCTGAGCTTGGGGACAGGCTGTGCATCTCACCCACCCCATAGCATCTCACGCCATGAGGTGGAGGGTGGGTCCTCGCGGGTACCCGCAGTGCGTCCCAGCGTCCCGGGGCAGGACGGGACACCGGGTCGGGTCCAATACCCTCCCACAGCCTTTCTTTCTGCTGGCACAGAGTGTGTCGTCTGCGGGAAAACGGGGCAATAACAGTGGGCACAGCACTGGCCAACAGAGTTTTCCCAGTCTCCCACCCTGGGGACAGCAGCTTGGGGACACTGGGGGGGTGCCGTGGCCATCGAGAGGCGGCAAGGCTGGGAAGGAGCGTGCCGTCCCCGCAGCGTGGCCGATGAGGCTCCGTGTTTTGCAGCCCGCCTTGTGGGCGCTGAGGTTTGGTTTCCCTTCTCTCGACTCTTTTCCTCTTCCTCGCCAGGCCCCGGGGCTGCCGACCGACCTCAAAGGGAAAAGTGGGCTGCGAGGGACAGCGGCGGGGACGGGCAGGGGTAAACACGGGGCTGGGGCCGGCCAGGCGGTGGGTGATGGCGGTGAAGTCATGCCGTGACGTCAGCCCTGCGGCTTTGGGGACAGCCGTGGTTAGGCTGCCCGAGGAGGGGCGGCTGTTTTCCTGCAGCTCCGCCGCTCGCTCCCGGTGCCCGTCTAACTTATAAACTTTAATGGCCAGTTTAAAAGGTTCCTGCCATGGGCACCTTGTTGCCAGTTTTAGGTTTTTAATTTGGAAACTTTCCCCTCTGTGGTCAGGGGAGGAAGGCCTTGGGTCCGCTCGGGGCCAGTCATCAGGACACGCGGGTGCCAAAGAGACGGTCTAGAAGGGCTCTGTTCCTGTCACTGGTGTCGGGGCAGGGTCGGCCACGCCAGCGCCGAGGAGGGCGGTGGGACATGCGCTGTGCGTGGGGCAGATGGGCTGGAGGAGCCCCACGGTCTCTTGCACTGCCCATGTGTTGGTGGAATGAATTTATCTCCTCCTCGGCCGCTGGCAGGGGGATGCCAGCAGCAGCCACCTGCTCCGGATTGACGTGGTCCTACTCCCCCACCCCGGGGGTCACCACAGCTTTGGGCTGTGCAGGCAGCATCCTCACCCCGCAGCCCTTGGGAGACACCAGGAACCCCCACATCCCTGCTCAGGGGGGTGAGGAGGCATGGGGCTACAGAGCAGGGTGAGGAGACAGGGGGCTACAGCCACGTTTGCACCCGCAGGTGCCCGGGTCCTCATCCCGGCTGTCACGGTGTGGCCTGGTGCTCTGCTGTTTGCCTGTCTCATCCCCCAGCTGCCACCAGCACTGCAGCGGTTGTCCTGCCCCATGGGGCTGTGAGTGGTGGGTGTCTGTGCTGCAGAGACCACCGGAGGGGTCTGCCTTGTCCCCCGCCGTGTGGTCGCTGAGGGCTGTAACCCCCCAGCCCCATCACAGGGGATGCTGGCATCCCTCCCTGCAGCTTGCTCTTGCCGTGCCGCAGCCGGCAGAGCTGGGGTTGGGCGCAGAGCTGTGCCTCTGTGTGCTGCTTGGCAGGAGGAGAGGATGGGGGGCGGCACTTCGGGAGATGCTGAGGGTATGGCACTGCTGCTCTGCCTTGCTGCCCACCTTCCCTGAAGCCCTCCAGCAGCCCGCGCGAGGTGTCAGTTGGCGGAATCATGTTTCACCAGTGCAAGCTCAGTTCTCCTCTGCCTGCAGTGACTCAAGAGGCACCTGCAAATGCCCGGGAGCTGCTGGGTGCTGGGACGTGGGGCCGAGGCCTGACACCCTCCCCTGCAACAAGGAAACCAGGCTACAAGCTTGAGGGGAGCCTCTTCACAGCCTTTCCAGGCAGCTCCGGAGAGAGCAGGAACATCACCCCCCCAGCTCAGCTGCAGCCACCTGGGGTTACTGATGGTGGGGCTCCAAGGAGTGACCATGGCTTGGCTGGGTCTCTCCTTGTCTCCAGACCAGTGTGGTGGGGTTCGTCCATATGTTCTTGCTGTACATGCTGGGTGTCCAAGGGTGCTGCATGCAGACTGGTCCCTTCAGTGCAGGTTGATGTGGCCGTGCTGTGAGCCACTGCGGCTGGCTGGGTCCTAGACCCAGCTGGGACAGCCCACCTAGAGCATCTTAGCTATTAGGTGGGTCCAGGACTTTTTGCAGACCTTGCGGGGGGTCCAGGGAGCTGCACGACAGAGAAGAGAGCTGGCTTGGCAGGCGTCCGCATCCCAGGGGCTGAACTCCCCCAGGGTGGGCACCCAGAGCACTATAAATAGCACGCGGAGCCAGAGGAGCAGAGGAGTGGCCCTGGTTTACCAGCGCTATCATACCATGGCTTTCAAGTGGTTCCCCTGCGTCTTCCCCATGAGCCAGTGGCACATCTGCGCTCAGCCCCGGCGCGGGGCCTGCCGGCGGGCTGCCTCCGGTGCCGTGCCACGTGCTCTGCGGCCGCCGGAGCTGGTGCCGCTCGCCAGCCCCAGGGCAGCCCTGCCGTTGCCAGCCCTGTAATTGATTCCTGCTCTCCTGCATGGGTGGAGGCTGCAGATGTGCAGCCTGGTAGGAGGCAGCAGGCTGCGGGTACCAGCTCCAGGAGCCAGCCTGGGCAGGGCGAGAAGCAGCCCACTCCTCGCCTAGGCTTTGATGTGTGTTTTGGGAGCTGCGTTTTGAGTTCTCATCTGTTTGGAGAGGTGGTCTATCAGCCGTGGCTCCTGTTTTGGGGCTGCTGGAGGAGGTGGGATTGTTGGGGGGCAATGAAACCGCTCCCAGAGTGTCACTGTTGTTACTGCTTGTGTCAGGCTCATGTTTTACGATGACGGCAGCTGACAGCAGTTCAGGGGGGGCTGTAGAGGTCCCTCATTCCCCTGAGGCTGCAGAAAGACCTGGCTGGGGAGGGAGCAGGTCCTCCTGCACAGCGCCCTGGCAGCTCTGGAAATTGGGCCTTCTGGCCAGGCAGAAGCCCCGCCAAAGGCTGGGGTCTGGCAAGGGAAGCAGGGGCAGGAGCGAGCACAGTCCAGCTTGCCAAGTCCTCGGATGCCTTCAGGGGTGGCAAAGAGCAGGGCCATGGGAATGGAAGTGGTTTGAGTCATGGAGGAGGATTTTCTAGCCTGGCACTGTATAGGGGACAGTATATTGGAGCATGTTATTACGGATAAGGTTAAAGAGAAACCAATTTTTAGAGTGGAAGGTGATGGTGTTCCAGAAGAGAGTGACTGCAGATAGGTGAGGATTGACATGAGCACAGGGGAGCAGCAAGCGGGTGCCCTGGGTACCTTTTTTCCAGTGCTGCTGCTGACAGATAGTGCTGCGTGGAAGAAAACGCCCAGAAAAATAGGGATTAAAATGGTGAGGCTTTTAAAAAACCCTGTATTTAGCCAAAGGGCATGGTTTTTCTGTCTGGAGATGGCAAGGGGTGGGTGAACCCTTGGGAGCAAGGCAAGCCTGAATGGAGAGTGCATCATGACGAGTGGGCAGGGGGCTGGAAAAAGCCCGGGGAGGTCTCTGCTCCTCATGGCCCGGGGGGGGGGAGCGGCAGGGCTCGGAGAGTCACACTCCCGGCACAGGCTGGGATCCCTGCCCTTGGAAACAAGGAGCGACTCGGGCTGCAGCGGCTGAACCTGGCAGGGCAGAGATGGATGGGGCTGTAGTGGCAAGGGGGGTCTGCTCGCCCGGGCAGAGAGACGCAGCGTGGGGCAGGGTTGGGGCCACGGTTCTCGGCTCCCCCAACCGTCTGTGTCCCCCCAGGCAGCACCGCAGGGACCCCATCCCTCTCTCCGAGGGCTGAGAGGGTGAAGGTGCCCTGACAGAGTGTTTTATTAGCAGCAGGCGCCTGAAACCCAACCCGTGGCCCAACAATCCCTCCCCTCACCTGGAGATGAACCCGGGTTGGGGGGCACGGCTGCACAGGGTCAGGCCCCGCCGGTGCCAGGATTACCCGTGCCGTAACCAGAGCGGGTCCCCGGCAGCCTGACGGGCTGGTCCTGCCGCGGCGACAGGCGCATAATGCCTGATTTCACAGCGCCGGCGTGCTCTGTTTGCTCATGGCAATGATCCCTCCCGCCCTGGCTAGCTCCAGCCCCTGGCCAGACCCTGACCTGCAGCTCTGTCGGCTGGGATTAGGCACAAGATTTAGGCTAAGACCTCTTTGCTCCTGGCTGGAGCAGTGACAGAGAGTGGAAAGCCAGGCCCATCATCTCTGGAGATGGAGCTCCTGCCCTGTCCTCCGTCCTGTGCACAGCAGCTCCCAGACCTGCCTCCAGAGACAGGGCAGGAGAATCTCAGCTCTGCAGGCAGCGCCGGGGCTTTGCAAGCATCATGGTACTGCCATGGCTGGGAGCAAACCCCATGCAGAAGAGGAGGAAAGCAGAGACTCCCCCATCGTTCCAGCTCTGAGGTGGTCCATGAGATGGGCACAGGTCCCTGGGCTGTCTGCAGCGAAAAAGGGGCTTCTCCCAAGGGATGGAGCTGAGGAACAGGAGTGGTCCATGCAGAAGGGCTCTCCCCTTTGCTGCCTGCAGCCTCCCTCCCACAGTGCTCCTTGCTGTGCCCAGACAGCTCGTTCAAGCAAAGCCGTGGCTGGGAGGAGGAGCTGTGGGGCAGCACAGTGTGGGGCAGATGCAGCCAGCGTCCCCCTGCCCTCAGCTCCTCCAGGCAAGGGGCCGGGGGTAGTGTGACAAGCAGATGAGCAGTGATGCCCTGCGGGAGGGCTGGGGCTGGCTGCCTGGTGCAGCCAGTGCCGGGGGAAGCAGAGCAGGATCCCTGCAGCGGCCAGGGATGCTGTGGCACCCTGGTAAGCACCGATCCTGAACTTGCAGGAGTGCTGTATCTGTGCCTCCCTACTGCATGGTGCTGTGCCCGGGCTGAGGATACCCATCACCTCCTCATGCAGTGCACAGCCCTGGCCAGCCCTCCGTGTCCCTACCAGCTTGCTGTCTCCCAGAGCGTCGCTTCCTGCTCGTCTCCCCGGACCCCGGCTTTGTTGGTTGAGCTCATTTAGCTTTGACGAAGTTTGTAGCGCTGGAATGCAGAATGGCTGCTGGCCTCCCTCCAGCCTAAACATCCCCACCCCGTGGTGCGACAGGAGCTGATAAGGGTGAGTGCTGCAGCGGGCAGGTATCTCGTGCCCAGCCCGCGACCTTACAACCACACAACCTTGAAGGTTGTCATTTATCTCACACGCGTGCGTGTGTGTGTGTGTGTGTCTGTATGTGTCTGTGTGTGTGTCTGTGTGTGTGTGTGAGCTGTCTCCCATCCCCAAGAAATGTTCTCAGCGTCTCTGGTTTTCTCTCTGGGCCAAACCCACATGCACGTTGCCCGAGACCGACTCCGAACAGACTCCTTTGATGAGCAAGGCTTAAATATATATTTGGCATTCCAGCGGCAGCGTGCCGAGCACGGCCGAGGGTGTGAAAGTGTTTGCTTGACAAACTCCGGGGGCTCTCGCCTCTCTGCCGGCCCTGGGGACTCGCAGAAGAAGAAATGTCAAGGAATTTTTCACCTCTCTGTTTTGTTTTGTGTTTTTATTTTGTTTTCCTTCTGAGAGTGCATTTTTAGCTCTGGTGAAAGGTGCCTGATTGACAGCCCCAGAGACTGAGTCCCCTCTCTTTGCTGGGGACAGGGACAGAGGGAGCAAACATCCCACCCCGATCCCACTGGGGAGAGGGAGCAGCTCTGCGAGCCTTGCGCTGACCCTGGCGGCTCCCGTCTCCTCTCCGCTGGCCCTGTCCCCTCCGTGAGCCCAGCGCTGTCACGGACAGATTTGGGTACCAGCAGGATGGAGATGTCCTGCATCCTAGATGGCCCAGGCTGTGGTCTGCTCTGAGCCGGCCCGTTTGCAAAGAGCCTCTGCCTGCACAGGGCAGTGGTGTCCCAGTCACAGGGTCATTTGTCACTGCTCAGCTGGCCCCAGAGAGCCCTCCGCCCCAGCACTGTGCCATGAAGACGCCCGTGCCCATTGCTCCATGGAGGATTTCCCAGCGAGCGTCTCCACGTGCCACAGCACCAACCTGGGGACCGTGCTGGCCCCCAGGCACCCTTGGGGGTGCAGGGAGGTCTTGTCACCCTGTGCCTGTGCCGGGGGAGATGGAGCAAGTGAAGCGGGAGGGTGTCTCCGTGGGCAAGTTGCAGGTGGACGGGCTGGATGCTGGCAGCCTCCTAACATGGTGTGTGGGAGGCACTGGGGGTGCGGAGTCAAAACCACCCCGATCTTCACTCGCCCCTCGGCTCCTTCTGGGCTGCAGCCGGCGATGGGGCAGGGGAGGCAGCTCCGTCACCAGTTCCCATGCAGCGCGGGATCCGTGGTGGGGCTGGGACGTGCAGGGCAGAGTGGGGTGCAGAAATGGGGCTTTGGGCTTGGATGTGAGCCCAGGGGTCTGTCCTGCGTGGGGAGGAGGAGGAGGGTAGAGCCTCCCCAACCCTCCAGCCACTGCATCCTGCGCCCATGAGAAGTGGAGAGGGGGGACCCTGGGCAGCGGATTCGGTTTCAGAGGCCATGTCTGCAGTGCCCGCTGCAACGGGGCAAGATCCCGACCGGCTCTTGGGAAGGCGGCCGGGGGAGCTGCGTCTGTGTGTTCCCAGCTGTCCCCAGTGTAATCCCCGACGAAAGAGAATCCCCTGCCCTGCTGCATCCCTGTTGTCTGGTGGCAGCACTGCCTGGCCCTAAATCACCTGCTGCTCCCAGCCTGATGGATCACCACGGAAATGGGGGTGCTGCCCCCAGGCCAGCGGAGGGAGAGGGTCTGGAGTCTATGGGGCAGGGGTCCGGACTCTGGAGGCTGCAGAGCAGGGATTAAGATGCTGGGAGTCTATGGGGAGAGGCTTGGTGCCCTGGGGACTGCAGGTCAGGGGTTGGTACCCGGGGGTACAAATTTTGGGGCAGGGATTGGGTGGCTGTGAACTGTAGATGCTGAGACCGTGATACGGAGGGACTGTGGAGCAGGGCTGGGGACCCTGGGGGCCATGGGGCTGGGGGCAAGCTCTGTCTCCGGGGCAAGGGCAGGCTTGGCTCAGGCTGCCGGAGGTTTCCTTCCCGGCCCACTGAAGAATCGCTGGCTTGTCTGGCGGAGCATGGACCTGTGGATTTCCTGGGCAGCGAGTCCCTTTCATGTGGCCGCTCGCAAACTCTCATGACATCACCGGGGGCTGCTTCTCCCGGAGACAAACCCAGCGCTTTTTAGGGGTTTGCCATCCCCCCCCGCCCCAGCCTGTGTGTTTTGGCCGGGGGGGACCCGGGGAACCGCGTCCAAGAGCGGCAGCTCTGGCAGGGAGATGGTGTGCAGGGCCAGCGGGCGGGGGGAGGGCAGCGCGTCCACCCCCGCCCCGAGCTGAATAAACATGGGCTGGCCGGGGCTGGAGGGGGCTTTTCCAGGCTGGACCACACCCCGGGGGGCTATTTTTTGCCATGAATGAAGGGGCTGTGTGTTCGCAGGGCAGCCTGGCCTCCTGCCGCCGCTGCTGTGCACGGAGAGCTCGCCTGACACTCAATACTGTTGCCTGGCCGGCGACCAACATCTGCACTGAGCAGCTGGGCACTGCCTGGGGACACCTGGGCACCGGCACCGTCTGGGGACACCTGGGCACCGGCACAGCTGGGCACTGCCTGAAGGGACACCGGCGGGCTGCCGGGGCTGGGAAACACCAGCTGTCACAGAGCGAGGGGAGGTGATGGTGGCTCGGTGGCAGTGCCAGCGGTGGTGCCAGGGCTGCTGGGGCATGTCGGACCTGGGGAGACACCTGAGCCAGCCTGGGAGTGAGCCCTGCTGCTCCCCTGCCCCTGCTGCAGTTTTGGGGGATGATGGGGCAGTGTCCCCAGGGCCTGCCCATCCGGCTGCGCCCACCCTTGGGAGAAACAGCAAAGCCACTGCCTCCTGCTTCCCGGCTCTGTGCCCTGTTAGCTCAGCTAATCCCTTGTGTGCCGGGTTTAGGGACACGCTGGGTGCAGCATCCCCATGGGTCTCCCCCAGTCACCCCCAGATTTTGCTTCTTAAGGGATCTTCAGGCTGCTCTGCCAGTCCCCAGGCCTGACCCACACTCCTGCCGCCTCCGCCAGCCCCACTGCCCCACGGGTCCCAGGGGAGCCGTGAGTATTTGTGCCCATGAATGAGTGGCCTGTCCTCTCCGGGTGGAGCCGGGGTGCTGGATCCCACCCCTCGCTGTTCCTTATCGCCACACAGCATCCTTGTGATTCACCAGGTGTGGCTCCCTTTCCGTCACCCCACTTAGCAGGAAGTTTCCTGGCCAGCCCCCCGCAAGCCCTGCGCAAGAATAACATGCCAGGATGAGCTGGCTGGCCTTCCTGAGCAACCCTACAATAACAAACCAGTGCGATGTGTCCAGCTTTCCTGGGCAGACAATAATAAACCTGCATGAGCTGGCACGCTTTGCGAAGGAACCCTACAATAATAAGCCTGGGTGATGTGTCCGTATTCACCAGGCACCCTACAATAACAAGGCAGTGTGAGCCATCCAGCTTCCCTGCAAAGAAGAGGGTGCCCTGAGCTGTCCCCCTGGGACAGGAGGGACCCTGGCCACTAGGGCTCCATGTCTTCTGCTCCTGAGCTTGCCCAGGTCCTCCCCTGCCTGCATTGGCACCTGGAGAAGGCACCCCGTGTCAGTGGTGAGCCATGTTGGCGGAGGTGATGCCCGTAGATGCCATCAGCCTGTGGCTTTGCCTTCCTGGAAGTCAGCAGCAAGTCCTCACAGGTCCTGGAGTGCTGGGACCTGCGGCTCTTCAGAGCATCCTCCTCGCCCAGCTCTCTTGCCAAACTGATACCCAATGCCAGCTGCCCTGGTGGCTCTCCTGCTATTGCCCCACAGGCTTCTGGACTGGAGGACAAGTGCCCATGGTCAGGCTGGAGCTGGGGGGGCCACCAGCAGCCACCTCCAGCCCCTGGGCAGCCATGCCCAGCTTCCTGCAGGGTCTCCCAGGCAGGGAGGCAAGGCTGGTGCCTGTAGCAAGCGCTGCTCAGCTGGACCCTGCTCTTTTTCAGGGAGTTTGTTGGCACTTGACCAGCAGGAGGTCTGAGACGCCCATGGCTTTGCTGGGCAGTGTGGTGGGATGACCTCTCTCCGAGTGCGATGGGGTAGGGGCTGTGCCCCCTGGGGGCTGGAGCCCCTTGCCCCCCACCAGCCCCTGCCAAGCCCCAGGCTGCTCCTGGTGGGCTGGTCCTCGTGTGACTGGGGAGGAGATGCTGCACCCTCCTGCCCTACCTCTGCTCTGCCGCTGACCCTCCTTTCCCTGGGATTTATCCCTGGGAGCTGGAAGCAGCAGCAGGAGAGCAGGGCAGGGGCAGGAACCCCCCCAGCATCCCCACAGTGGCGGAGGGGGGGGACCTGCATCCACCCCAGCACCGCAGCGGCACAATGCAGAGCCCCCCGCTGCCGCCGCAGCCCTGTGCTCAGTGTCTGCGAGAAAAGCTGTAACCCAAGCCGCGAAAACAGCGCAAGGAGAAAAGAAAAGGGTATTGAGCGGCGGGGCTGCTGCGGTCGCCGGCCGGCATAGACTGCTGGTTGTTACGCGGGTGCCTCGCTTGCAAAGGCTGCCTTGATGAAGTGCGAGACAGCACTTACGGAGGGACGCGGGCAGGCATTCTCGCTCCATCTTCCGCTCACAGTGCCGCTCTTTATGTGCCTGACATTTGCTCGCTGGAAAGGCCCCGATAGTCGGGGGGAAAGCAAAACATTGCCCGCAGCGGGGCCGGAGCAGCGTTGGGAGGAGTGCCGTGCCGTGCCGTGCCGTGCCGGGCTAGGTCGGGCTGGGATGCTCGGCCGTCCCGGCCTCACCGCCTGCTCTTCCCCGGGGTGACCCCTTCACCTCTCGGCAGCTCTCCGGCTGCCTTCCCCTGCTGACACGGCTTCCTGCCAGGTGTGCTCAGCCTGGCTCCCTGCCTGGGAAGCCCTGGCCATCCTGCCCTGCCTGCTCCACGGGCGGGCTGGCAGCTCTGGCAGCTCTCCTCGCTGCTGCTGCGGCACGTCCCCGGGAGCGTGCGTAGTAGGGGGTGATGGGGACCTTCGCCATCCGCCGCTGGGGTACGCGGTGGCCCAGGGACTGCTGGAAGCTGGGGTGAACATGTGCGAGCAGGTCCAAGGGCTGGAGGGGCATCAGTGTTCAGTGTGGGGCAGCTCGGGGTGCCTGGGGCAGCTCTGCTCAGAGAGGGAGGGTCACCGCCCCGCCGAGGGGCTGAGGTGGGAGGCCAGGCTGGTGTGTCCTGCTCCACCCCGGGGGAATGAGCTGCCCCTTTCCCTGCCCTTGATCCCAGCTGGAAGGGAGCAGTTCAACCCCCTCCACTTCTGTCCTCCCGCAGGCAGATCCTGGTGGGATCCCTTGGGCCAGCGCTGTTGGCAGAGGCAGGGTGTGCGGCTGGCGCAGATGGACGCTCATCTGCCCGGATTCCAGGGTGGATCCCTCCCCAGCCTGACTGACGCTGGTAGGACCATGGGCAGAGATGCCCACGCGCATCCAGCGAGCCACGCCAGCCCCGTTTGCAGGAGCACGTTGTGGCAGGGGAGAGCACCGAGGGCAGCCTGGCCATGAGGCATGGGAACACCCCGGCCATGGAGCCCTTCCCCTGCCCGCCGCGGGCTGCCACAGCATCACTGGGCTTCGCCTCTGCCAGCGCGGCGACGGCTGTGCCCATCGCTGGAGAGCCGGCACGCCATTCCCGGGCCACCGCTCCACCACGCCGCTTCCGTGGAGCCCGCTGGCGGGGGGAGCCCGGGGAAGCCATGCCCCCCCCAGCCCACGCTCCTTGGCTCCCGGCCCCAGCAGGAATTATTAAGTGTGCCCCTGTGGAGCATGTGCTGAGGCTGGCCACGGGAATGTGGGCAGATCTGACATACAAGCCGCAGCAGCCAGGCTGTAATTTCCAAACAGGCCCCGTTCGCTCTGTTTTCCAGTTAAAAATATATTAAAAAATAGGAATGTGGGGTTTGTAGTGAAGAATGTTGGTAACCGCTTCGAACGTCTGGTGTGATAATGAAAGGGTCAGCCCCCAGCTTTGAGCACGACCGATTTAGACTCTGGTGCTTGGCACCGGCGTGGGGGCCCAGCACGGTCCAGCCTGCCTGCAAACCCCCCCCCCAGGCCCAGGCTAGGGGAAGGTGGTGCTTCTGCATTGGTGGCACAGTGCTGGGCTGGGCGATGTGCCCCTCCTGCTCACGCCGTCAAGTGGACACCCAAATCGCCATCGCGTACGGCCTCTTGAGCAGGGAGTCTGGGCAGGGGTGGGTGGAGGCAGGATGCCTGGGAAATGGATGCAGTACCCTGCCCACCCCTGGCCCTGCCGTCCCCCCACGCTGGGTTACAGCCCCACAGCAGAGCTGTCCGGGATGGGGGGCACCAAGCGAGGCTGCAGTCCAGCTCCCCGCGAGCCGCTGCAGGGCTGCCGGCGAGCACGGCTTGCTCCTGGCGCGAGGTCAGGCGTCTGCCCCGCTTCACCGGGCAGCCCCCCCCGGCTGGCCTAATCGCAGTTCAGGGTGTGCGGCGGAGTCTCCCGTGCTGCTGCCGTAGCCTTGAGTCGCTCCTGATACCGGGGCATCCCGCTTGGCCTTGTGGCCAGGTAGTCATAACACGCGCGGCAAGCCGTGCCAGCTCCCCGGGCATCGCTCCCCGGTGCCCGGCGAGCCACGTGGGCAACCCGGCCAGCCCTGCCCCGGGTCCCAGCTCTCTGCTCCTGCCGCTCCCCGGACTGCTTGGCATCGTGTTTATCCCAGAGACGGATAATCAGAGAAAAACAAGCCACCGGAGGCCAGGGCTGACGTTGTGGTGGGGACAAGTTGGCTGCAGCGGGGTTCAGCTTGGGGATGTGCTGGGGCAGCGTGGGGCAAGGAGGGAGGGGAAAGTCACCGGTACCCAGGGCTTGTCCCCCACCCAGCCCCTTGCGGGGACACCTCCTTGTCCCCCTCAGGCTCCGGGGCCATCAGGTGGCCGGTGGCTGGCACAGCACGCTCGGCTCCCTGCTGAGTCACGGCTCTGGGGGAATTGCGTCCAGCCCCGCTTATAAAGCCTTTTCCCTTCGGAGCTGCGAAGCGCAGCCCTCCCATCCCGGCACAGCCCAGCTCCGGAGCCCAGAGGGGCAGGGGGTGACCAGTGACTCCCAAATTCCACCGCGGGCTTGCTGAAGCTGGGCCCTTCCCTGGGGCATGGGCGGCAGGTCCCGTGCACCTGCAGACCCCTGTGCCGCTTTGGATGCCCGTCGCTCCCAGGGGGACTGGTGGGACTGGGCACCCGTTTCCCAGCACTTCCCCAGGGTGCCACCTCGGCAGGGGTGTGTCTGCCGGTCTCAGGGACACCGGACGGTTACAGAGGCGGTGGGCACGCCACAGCATTGCCCCGTCCCCAGGGACACCACGGGGATGCTGTGCTGGCTGTG
This sequence comes from Opisthocomus hoazin, assembly GCF_030867145.1. NCBI lineage: Eukaryota > Metazoa > Chordata > Aves > Opisthocomiformes > Opisthocomidae > Opisthocomus > Opisthocomus hoazin. The sequence goes on along the minus strand of NC_134422.1, from coordinate 18,654,033 downwards.
GGCTGCTGGGGCTGTGCACCGAGAGAGCAGTGGCCCTGCCCGGATCCCCGCTTGGATGCTGGGAAGAGCAGCAGCCTGGGCAGCCCCGGGGCTCGGGGAATGTCCCAGGTGCCATCCTGCACTGCAGCCTGCGTCCCGGCTGGGTTGGAACGGAGCAGAGGGGAGGGCAGCACCCTACGCCTGGGTGCAGCCTGCTCCATCGCCCTGGCACTCCCCAGGGACCCCTCGGCGGCAGGGAGAGGGGGTGGGCAGCAGGGTAGTGTCACCCAGGGCTGGGTGACTCTGCAGGGGACTCTCCTGCCCTCCCGGGGCATTGACCCACGCAGTGCTATCTAGTACACTTTGCTCACTCCACCACGGTTCCCGGCTTTCCTGGGAGCTGCTGTTTGCTTTTCTCTGAATTATGACTCCAGCTTGTGCCTTTGATCTGGGCTTTGTCAGCCACCCGTTGCCAGCCCCTCTCCTGTCTTTGAAGTGCAGTCGCCTTCCCAGCCTCGGACGCTGCTTTTGCAACCTCGGGTGCAACCCCGGCCCCATGGGGCTGAGACATCCAGGGCAAGAGCATCCACAGGGTGTCTGGGGTGCTCAGCATCCCTCCTCCTCCCTGGGACCTTGTGATGGGCCAGTGTGGCTCAGGGCTCGGAGGCTGGGCAAGGAGGCACTGGGAGGTGTGTTTGCCCAGTGGCAAGCAATCCCGGGGATGCTGGCAGAGCGCTGGGACCAGAGCACCACTCCCTCCTGTGGCAGTGGGCAGGGACACAGGAGGTCCTGCACAGAAGCTGGCCAAAAAGCAGGCCCTGATGGCATGTGTGTCCTACAGCTAAGGGGCCTTTCATGCCCGCATGTCCAGAGGGAGGGATGAGACCTGTGGAGAAGGCGCCGCTCTGGACACCAGCCAACCCATCCTGGCACCAGCCCTGCCCTCCCTCCCTGTCCGACAGGGAGCAGCAGGGGCGGGGCTCAGCCTGCCCTTTCTGCCACTGGGAAGCCACAGCCAGGCTTTGGACTCTGGCCTTGAGCGGGTCTGAGCGTCCCCATCCGCTCCCCGCTCCCCAGGCCCACAGAGGATCTAACCTTATCTGTTACACTTTGTTCTCCTGCTGTCTGGGTGTGGAGCGGAGCAGAGATTAGTGCACAGACCTTTGCCACACACACACACACGCTGCTGCACCCCCAGCCACGCCTGCACCCAGCGCCATGCTCAGCTACACGTGGCTGCGTGTGACCCGTGCACACACGCATGCTCATGCTCACCCGCACCGTGCCCCACACACCACCTGCTCCAGGGCACGCACGCGTTTCCCCATCCCTGCACGTGTTTGTTTGCCGGCTGAGCGCTGCATTCGGCTCCCAGCAGAGCGTGGCGCTTGCCCAGCCTGCCGGTCTCCCTGCCGCGAGAGCCAGGGTCCCCCATGCACATCGGCATGGCCCACAGGGCAAGGGTGGCAACCCGCAGCCCTGGCAGGGAGCGCGGGTGGGAGCAGAGGGGCTTCCTTGCGTCAAGAGATGGAGACAAAAATGTGCGTGGGGAGCTGGGAGCTGCTCTGGCAGCCTGGGAGCAAAGCTGGGCATCCCTCGTCTCACCGCCACGTCGCTCTCGTTCGCCGTGGGGCCAGCGGGGACAGCTTGTGCTGCCCGCAGAGACGTCACTGGAGGCAGTGGTGGCAGGCAGAGGTTCCCTGTCCGCACCTCGTGCCGAGGTCCTGCCCCTGCCCGAGGCTCGCTGTCCTTATCGGCCAGCCGCGGTTCCTGCGCTGCTCCCGCCGGGGAAGCCGCAGCCCTTCCCGTGCGATCTTATCTTCGGGGTTTCATGAATGACTCGCAAGGCTCCGCAATCTGCCTCTGAATGAGGCGAGAAGGCTGCCCGCCGGCCGGAGCAGCTGGGCGGGTGTGTGCACACGCGTGTGCGTGTGTGTGTGTGTGCACATGGCTGGGGAGCAGCCGCGTCCTGCCCAGTGACAGAGCTGGGTGGCCCAGCGAGCCGTGACGTGGTCCCTGGGGTGAAGCAGATGGAGGTTGATGGGCAGAGGGATGCACAGCCCCTTCATTTAATAAATGCTTATAAATATCTCAAGGGTGGGTGTCAGGAGGATGGGGCCAGACTCTTTTCAAAACTCAAACTCTGCCCAGTGACAGGACAAGGGGCAACGGGCAACGGGCACAGACTGAAGCAGAGGAAGTTCCGTCTGAACATGAGGAAGAATTTCTTCCCTCTGAGGGTGATGGAGCACTGGAACAGGCTGCCCAGGGAGGTTGTGGAGTCTCCTTCTCTGCAGATATTCAAGACCTGCCTGGACAAGGTCCTGTGCAGCCTGCTGTCGGTGACCCTGCTTCAGCAGGGGGTTGGACTGGATGACTCACAGAGGTCCCTTCCAACCCTGAAAATTCTGTGATTCTGTGACTCGCTGTCCCACTGCGGCACCGTGGCAGGGTGTCCCAGCAGAGCCGGCTCCTGACAGGGTGACGGTGCCTCTGCTCTCTCCTGCAGAGCCTGCCCCAGATCTGCGGCGCGGCAGAGGGCCAGGCGTTCGCCTCGGCGCTGCAGCAGCTCTACACGGCAGTGACACAGCAGGAGACCAAGCAGGCTCAGAAACGGCAGCGCTCAGGTGAGGAGCTCTGCGGCCGTGGGATGAGGAGAGCCTGAAGCACCCAGCCTCCCTGCGGCTGAGCCCCCACCCCGGGGGGGAGTGCGGCCCTGGGGGCAGCTCACCCCACGCAACAGTGGCCCCCTTTGCTTTCCCACGGTGGGCTGAGCTCCCCCACCCAGGTGCTGATCCTGGTGTGGGTTTGGGCAATGCCCTGTGCTCCCTCATCTCAATCCTGAATTCCGCCTCTTTCTGCTGGTGCCAGAGGACGCCGAGAGCCCGGTGCCCGCTGCAGAAACTGAAGAGCACCCCTGTCCTCTGCCTCCATCCCAGGAGGATGAAACAGCATCTTCCAGCGAGGGAACCACGGTGAGTGCAGCTCTAGGAGCAGCTTCTCCCTACCAATGGCAGGAGGGGGCCTGTGCCTCCCATCACTCCCCGCATCCCAGCCCTGTACCCCTCCAGGATGGGCTGGGGGGTCTCAGCTGAGTTCCTAGCCCATCCTACCCCGTGCATCCTGGCTGGGGAGCGTGTGGGTCCATTGCACACGTGTGTGTCTGGTTTGCACAGCACCATGGGGGTGTGGGGGGGATCTCACTGCTTTCAGATGTGCACACACCCTGCTGAACCCCCAGGCGGGACTGACGCTGCCTCCGCTCTCATTCCAGCCGGCCTCTTCCCCAGCTCAGAAGCCACGGCTGCCAGCGGCCAAGGCCAAGCCGAAAAAGGCAAAGGGACTCTTCAGCTGAAAGGTCGCTGCCACCCACCCCGAGGGTTTCTGCTCCCCCCAGCATCGGAGAGAGGCAGTGCAGAACGCCCATGTGTCCTCTGCCTCCCTGCCTGCATCTCCCTGGCCTGGGGCATGGTCCCCTCCTGAGGTGTCTCCAACTGGGGTGATGGGGCATCTCCTCTCTGCAACAGTGTCTCAGGAAACTCTGCTCTGCCTCTTCCCTGGTGTAGAGCTTGCCCAGGCTGCCCCATGATGGAGCCAGCGCTGGACCCGGAGGCGGTGGGAGGGATGCTGCCGGGTGGGTGTGGGGCAGCAGGGACTCCAGCAGGACCGTGGGGTTTGGCTGCTCTCACGTGGGTTCTCAATAAAGTGCTGGGTCTGGGTGAGATCCCTCTCCTCCTGCTCTGTCCCCCCTGGACACACAGTGTCCAGGCAGGGGTGAAGCCCCCAGTGCTGCTGGGTCCCCCTGAGGCCAGTCCCACTGTCCTGGGAGCTTGCAATGGGTCTGGACAGTGAGGAGATGAGAGCAGCTCATTGCTGTGGGGCAGGATGGCAGCTCGAAGGCCATGCCGTGGCTCACCCTGAGCAGCAGCAGCAGCACGTGGAGTGGGCACAATGTGCTGGAGGGCCTGGAGCCCACAATCTCTTTGTCCCACGCTGGGGACACACCATGTGCTGGTGCTTGGAGCCAGGTGAAGGCCCTGTAGCAGCGGGTTGGCAAAGGCTGCCTGGCTGTGCTGAGGACCACCCTCCCTATGCAGGCAGCTCCCCCAGGGTTAGTGGGCAGGTGATATGGGGTTAATCCATCTGCTGGCCTCCAAGGGGCAGGGGACAACCAAGCCACTAACACACTGAAAGCTCCCAGGCCTGGGAGCAGCCCTGGAGTAGGATACAGATGCTCCATGGGCACAAAGCACCACCTCTTCCCCTCCACACCCTACCTGTCTGTCCGTCTGTCCGTCCATCCATCCATCCATCCATCCATCCATCCATCCATCCATCCATCCACCCACCCACCCACCCACCCACCCTCCTCTTCCAGCCCTTGTCTCCACATGCTTCCTGTGGGGCTGGGACCCTGCTCCTGTACCCAAGCCAGGTCCCAGCAGAGCAGGCAGAGAGCCCGGCAGCACTGCTGCAGGCAGGCAGGCAGCAGCCTGCGGTGACGCTCTCCTGGGGCAGGGACCTGTGCGCCCAGCTGCCCTGCTCCCCGGGGCTGGGCCAGCTGCAGTGACACTGCCGGCTCTCCCGGGCGGCAAGGGGGGAAACAAAAACATCCAGAGCAGCCCCTGTGTCTGTGGAAGGGGAATGAAAGGGCCTTTGCTGGGCCGTGGCCGGCCAGTCCCAGGGTGAGAGCAACCAGTTGCTTTTTATGTTTCCTCTCCAAGGGAGCAGCGTGAGGGACAGGGTGGGTGGTGGGAAGGGGAAGCCACCGGATGGGGGGCTGCGTATCCTGCCTTCCCCCATCTGCCAGCTGCTTGCCCTGGCAGCTTTGGGTCTGCCTGCCAGGCACTTGCCCGAGGGGAGGTCCTGCTGCCGGCTGGGTAGGACCAGGGCAGTAGTTTGGCAGCTTTATGTTTCATGTGTCTTCTGTCACCGGGTTGTCTCCTGGTGGAACCTCTGCTCCACCCATGTGGGCTCCATCTCCTGGTCTGGGAGCTGCTCTGTTCCAAGCCAGGTCCCCCATATCCCTGTGGAGTCTGGGGTTCATGCTGCTCCCCAGTGTAACCTGGGACCTGCAGGATGATGATTTACCACCCCAGTGAGGGCATTTGGTTCATCTGTCTCCTTCACGGCTGATGGGACATCACATGGGGGGTGACACGTTCCTATCCCAGCTGTGCCAGTGGCTGGTGGACCCTATAGGGGAGCGGGTGGTGCAACCCAGCACCTACACCACTGGGTTGTCCCAGCTGCCAGCTGCACCCAGGCCATGTCTCTGCTTCTCTCTGGGGTGCTCAGCTCAGGGTAGCCTGTCCCTGTCCCAGGGATGCTGCAGGGGCAGAGCTCAAGAGCCCTGTCCTGCTGCAGAGCAAGTGGCCCCAGGGAGTCCTGCAGCTCTGCGCCCAAGGGACAGGCGAGCACCCCGGCAGGCATGAGCTGGGGGTAAAGACCTGCTTCAGGGACAGATCCTGCTGCTCTCACCCTGCTCCCAAGGCAAGGGGCTGCAGGAGCATGGACATGGGGGTAGATAAAAGCAGGAGAGTGAACACATCAGTGGGAAAAATAGCTCTGCTGATGCCCCCCAGGCCACTGCAGGGACCCCAGCCCCCAAGACTCCAGCACGGGGCTGCCGGTGCCTCCCTGGCCCAGGTTGCTGCCAGGTCCGAGGAGTGTCACTACTCATTGTCCCATCCTGTCCCACTGGGATCTGCTTCCCTGTCCCCACCCCCTCCTCCCTGGAGCCGGCTGGATTTGAGCTCCCGACACACATTAAAGGCCACAAGTTCGGCCTCAGCCTCCATAAATTTGATTCCATAAATATTAGTTTTTGCGGGGTTTAATGAAGCCGTTATGCCGGGCACGGCCCAGCACCCCGACCCGTGCCCTTAATAAGGGCTCTGTGGCCTCGATTAAAGGGACCTTTCAATCGCTGTCAAGTATTTTTAGAAAAGGAAAAGAAAAAAAAAAGGAGGGGGAGAGAGAGAGAGAGGAGAAGAAGACGACCAAGGCAGCGAACAGGGAGAGGAAAATCCCAAACCCGTCCGGTGCAAAAATGGAGAAATAGCACCACCTAGACCGCATCGCCCGGCTCCGCCGCCCGCCCGCCCCGCGCAGCCCCGCGCAGCCCCGCGCCCCCGGCCCCGCAGCCCCGCAGCCCCGCGCCCCCGGCCCCGCAGTCCCGCGACCCCGCCGGGGTGGCTGCGGGGCGCTGCCCGCCCGCTCGGGGCAGGGGAGGGGGGATGAGGCCGAGGTGCGGGGCGAGGAGGGACGAGGGTGCGGCGGGGACGAGGGCGGGGAGCGGTGCGCGGTGGCCGGGGGTCCCGGTGGTGCCTTGGGGCGGCTGAGCGGCGTGGGAGATGCTGTGGGATACAGGGATGGGCGCTGCATCTCCCCCACCTCCAGCGGAAGGTGCCCCTCTTCCCACCAGCTCCCAGAGAAGAAATACCTCCACCCCCCCCCCCGCCAGCAGAAATACCCCCTCACCCCCTGGTTAGGCAGACGCTGCCACAGCCTCCAGCCCCCTCCCCACACACCCAGCCCTGGCTGCCCTATCCTGCCTGGGGCTCCAGTCCCACCTGGCCCCACATGCCAGTGGGATTTGCCTGCCAGGGACGTGGGCTGGCGTTGGGAATGCCGATGCTGTGGGCAGCAGTGGGCCCTCAGTCTGCCTGAGCCCCCCTGGAAGGGGTTGCAGGGAGCTGGGGCGGCGTTCCCAGCTGTAAAGCCACCCCTGCCATCAGCTGAGGGCAGTGGGGCTGGGGCAGGACCGGGGGTGCTTGGAGCTGGGTCAGTTCCCGGGGCTGGAACTTCACTGGCACAGAGCTGTTAGCGAGCGGGAGTCATTCTCCTGTGTCCCACGTCCTGTGCAGGAGCTGGACCAGCCCGGCAGGTCCCTGCTGCATGGGGAGGTGACGGACTCTGCACCCAGTGACAGGACACTGTCCCCGCTCGCTGTGACCAGGGCTGATGCAGGATGCCGGGGTCCCTGCGTGGGTAGGAGCTGCTGTTATGGACAAACCCTGTCTGCAGCCCCTGTCCTCCGTGGGACGCGTGTGTTGTACCAGTGAGGGCTGGGCAAGGCTGCTGTCAGCCCAGAGCTGCTGGGAGGGGGACAGACGCATGTGACGTGCACACTGCAGGCTGGCAGCCTGCAGAGGTTGTTTGGAGGTCTGGGTTTGGTCACCAGCAGCCATAGAGCAGTTCTGCCTGGGGATGTCCTGCGCCCACTGGACCCAGCACCACCCCACTCCCTGGTGGAAGTGATGAGCAAGGTGGGGAGCTGGGCTCACTCTTTCAGTGGGAGTACAGGCCAAGCAGGAGGACACTGCGCACCTAGCCCAGGCTCCAATTCTCCTGCACCCGTGAAGTGCAGAGAGCTGTGTCCCTTCTGCAGCCCTGGGAAGCCAGGGGCAGGGATGGGCAGTGGTGCTGTGACACGTCCCCTCTGCACTCTCTGCTGATGGTGCACTTAGGGATGCTCTGCTGGAAGGGTCAGCTGAAGAGATGTGGAAGCGGGGCGGCCCAGGGCTGCTGGGCAGACCCTCTTCATCATGCACAGGAGTAGCAGGACAGCCTCATCATCCTGCCCAGTGGCAGGATTTCATGGAGGCTTTGGGCACTGGTTTTGCATACCCAAAAACCAGTACAAAAACCTGATGGAGTGTGGCTGCAGAGTACGTCAACCTGATGGAGACACCTCAGGCCAGCTGCACTTCGCCTGCTGCAGCTCCTGCAGAAGAAGTGGGCCACTGGGGCCACTGGACAGCAGCATCCCAAGCTCACCAGCCTGCACCCCTCTTGCCCAAGCTGCTTGGTCCCGCTGAGGCCAGCACAGCCCTGCAGCCAGAGCTGGACTTCTGGCTGGGCTGTTCCAGCCTGGCCTCTCCGCGTTTCCCTAGGAGTGACCCATGCCCTGTGCCCACCGAAGAGCTGGTGAGGGGACATCCCAGAGAGAGCTGCGTGTGCGGGGGCATCCCAAGGCACTGCCTCACCTGAGAAGGTCCCAGGGAGCAAGACAGAGTGCAAGCAAAGCCGTGCCGGACCCCTCCCCAGCATGCAGCTGGGGGAGAACCGGGGGGGCCCGGCAAGCCCTTGCTCCTGAAATCAGGGTGTTGTATTTACTTTCCCCTTTTGGCAGCTAGAAGGGGAAGCCCATCCCAGCCCCTCATTGTTGTCTCAGCGAGTTAATCAGATGCCATAATCCTGTTGTGGAAATATCGGGCCTCCCTGGAAACAATGGGGAGCGAGAATATTGTGGTTAAATTTCAACCAGCTGCCTCCCTGCTCTGTTTGATCCCCGCCCGCAGGCCCGGGCCCCTGGCGAGCAGGCGGCGCGGCAGGGGCCGGAGCCCCGGGGGTGCCACCCCGCACCCACGCCGCCGCGGGGGACCCCCCGCGGGACGCCCCGGGGTTGGGGGGGGGGGGGGGCCGCGGCGGGACAGGCGCTCCTCGGGGCGGCGGCGGGGCTGCCTCGGGGGCAGGTGTCGGCGGACACCCCCGGCGGGGTGGGCTGCGGGTCTCGCCCGGGGGGAGGAGGTTGCGGGCGGCCCCGGGGCAGGTTCCGCGGGGAGGAGGCGAGGGAGGGAGGGCTCTGGGAGGCTGGGACACGGGCAGGGTGCGGTCCTGGCGGTTCCCGGTCCCGGATCTCTTCAATTTCCCCTCTCACTCCTGCCCGGGGAGCGGAGGCAGCGGAGGCAGCGGCGGCTCCCGCTCCGGCTCCGGCCCCGCCGCGCTGACCGCCGGCTCTCAAACCGCGGGGGGCTCCGGCAGCGCCGAGCCCCGCGCCCCGCAAGCAGCCTCTCGCCTGCCAAAACAAACGGCCCTTCGCTATTTATTGCCGCCGCCGGGACACGGCAGCTCAGAGCGGGCCGACACCGGCCCTGCCGCACCGGGCAGCCGGAGCGCACCCGCGCCGGGCACCCGCCGCTCCCCGCCACCGGGCACCGGCACCTGCGCCCCGCATGGGGAGCCCCGGGGCGGGCGGCGGGAGCGGCGGCAGAGCCTAACGGGGCCCACCGGAGCCGCCGGTCCCGCGGGCCGCCCCGGGGCCGCCGGGCGCGCCATGAAGCCGGCGCGGCTGCTGCTGCTGCTGAGCGGGTGCGCGCTGCTGCTGGCGCCGGCCGTGCGGGGCTGCGGGCCGGGCAGGGTGGTGGGCAGCCGCCGCCGCCCGCCCCGCAAGCTCATCCCGCTAGCCTACAAGCAGTTCAGCCCCAACGTCCCCGAGAAGACCCTGGGGGCCAGCGGCCGCTACGAGGGCAAGATCGCGCGTAACTCGGAGCGCTTCAAGGAGCTGACGCCCAACTACAACCCCGACATCATCTTCAAGGACGAGGAGAACACCGGCGCCGACCGGCTCATGACCCAGGTACGGCCCCGCCGCCGCCCGCTTCTCCCCCCGCGCCGGGCACCTGCAGGAACCGGGGGCTGCCCGGGCCCGCCGTGCGCCCCGCTCCTCCGGGGTAGCGCCGGCGGCAGCGGGGGACCCGGCCCCGCGGCTTCCCCGTCCTGCCCCGGGGATCCCGCTGCTCGGCCCCGGGCTCCCGGCAGCGCAGCGCGGGCATCTCCCTTCGCCGGGCACCGTGAAGCTCCGCTCCTGCGGCCGGGCTGGGCGCGTCGGACCGGGGATGGCGGCACCCCGTCCCCCGGGATGGCAGGACCCCGTCCCCCGGGATGGCAGGACCCTGTCCCCCGGGATGGCGGCACCCCGTCCCCCGGGATGGCAGCATCCTGTGCCCGGAGTCGGCAGCACCCCGTCCCCGGGGATGGCGGCACCTCGTCCCCCGGCATGGCAGGATGCCGTGCGCCGGGATGGCAGGACACCGTCCCCCGGGGTAGTAGGACCCTGTCCCCCGGGATGTCAGGACCCCGACCCCCGGGATGGCGGTACCTCGTCCCCCGGGATGGCAGGACCCCGTCCCCCGGGATGGCGGCACCTCGTCTCCAGGGATGGCAGGACCCCGTCCCCCCGGGATGGCGGCACCCGGCCCCGCTGCCCCTCGGAGCCGGTGGCACCCGTGCCTGCTGCACCCCGAGGTTTGCCCTTGTGCCTCCCCGAGCTGGCAGCACCCTGCCTTGCCGTACCCCAACCCATGTCCCGCTGTCCCCTGAGCTGGCAGCACCCTGCCCTGGTCTCCCCCGAGCCGTGCCGCGCCGTGCCGCGCAGTGCCCTGGCCTGGCACCCCCCTGGCCTCGCCCCTCCACTCTGCCCGTGCCGTGCCCCAGTGCCCACTCTTCCTGCGTGTCTTGCGTGGGATGGCGGAGGGTGCCCGACGGGAGCTGCGCACGGGGATGGGGACGGGGACAGCCTGTTATTGCCTGTGCCCGGTTGCAGTCAGATTAGCAGAGCGTTGGGCCAGCGGGAAGGAGGGGTGGGGGGGACAGAGGACGGCAGCGGAGGGGGGGTGATGCTGGACGAAGGTTACTCTGTGTTTTAATATTGCCAGGAGAATGCCTGAGGGTTTAAGGAATGCAGATAAGGAGACGCACGGCCTTGCTAAGAAACCTGGCCACCAGCCTCAGCGCTTGGTTACAGCCCGAGGGAGCTCCCGGGGGAGGCAGGGGCGAGAGCCGGGGCTGCCCCGCTGCCCGCTGCAACCCCCAGTCTGGGGCTGGCGGGCGGCTGAGCGTGGGTGACTGTGGTGGCAGGCACTGAGGTGACTCTGGCCATGGTTTCTGACTGGAGGTGTTGGTAACAGCGGGAGGAGAAGCTGCTTAGGTGCTGGCTTGACAGCTCTGCAATGCCATGTGCCCCGGGGGCAGGTCCCTGAGGGCAGGGGCCACAGTCCAGGGTGATTCTCAGGCTGGTAACTGCAGCAGAGGGACCGAGCCCCACTGTAAGGCAGCACTAAGCTTGCGGAGTTGCACAAGTCATTGCTGGTGACTGGAGCCCTGTTGGGCTGCAGCCTGCATCCCCTGGGGAGCAGCCTCAGGGGTACTGGGGAAGCAGTGAGCTCCACTGGTCCGTGCATCGGGGAAGCAAGTGACATCGTGTTGCTTGAGCTGGAGGCAGGAGAGTGCTTCTGACTGCATTTGCTTTTGACAGTGCTTCCACCACCTGCCCTAACCCAGCCAGTGCACCTCGGCACCCCTGGGAGAGGGAGGACTCCATGTCCCACCTGCCAGCCCCACACTTCCCACTGTCCCGCTGCCTTGTTGGAAGAGTACCTGGAATCTCCCTGGTCTTCTTCAATTGCCCAAATGAGGCCTTTTACACCAGCAGGGTCCCTGGCCACCACACGTCCGTGCACAGATGGGTACCATGGTGCCTCGGGTAGCTCTGCAGGGAATTGTCCCCACTGCGATGGAGGTGTCATGACTTCTGGTAGATTTATGCCATCCCACAGCCCTCTGGGCTTGTCCTCTGGTCCCTGGCTATGGGAGACGCCCCCAGACATAGGAGCTCTGGCTCTGGCACCATGTCGCATGTTGCTGTGGGTTGGGAAAGGCCATTGACCCAACTCCTTGTCCCTTCCCCCAGTGCACTGGCTTTTACTGCTGTTGACTCACTTGAAACCTGTTTTCTTTCCCCAAGTCCAAGGGTCTGGGTGTCCCAGGCAGCCGGAAGATGCCGCCTGCTTGGGGGGGTGGGCAGTGCTGCTCTCTGCCCGCCTTTCCTTTATCGTTTCATCTTCCTCAAGAATTCCAGTGTGTTTGCTCTCGCTGGTCCCACTCGGAGGTGCTGAGATAAGGCTGGAGGCAGAGCCCGCCTCACCTCTCCCCGGCAGCCTGGCCCAGGAATGTCCCGGGCCCCCTGCCCCCAATGAGTCCCAACCCCAAGCCTCTCCCTACCCTAGCCATCACCCCTTGAAGACACTGTTTGCCCAACTGGCATGGAGACCATCCTTGCAGTGGTGAGGAATTTCTCATGGAGATCTTGGGATAGGACTCTTGGCTCGCTTGGGAGAAACCTCACCCAGAGGGGGGAGAAGATAGTCGGACCCCTTTTCTCCTGGCCAGGCTCTGGACACGGGGGTAGCTGTGGCCAAGCACGCTCCATCTATAATCCCTCTGCTGAGACTGTGGTCACACCTGAGTGTCCTGCGTACCTCCCCTGAGATGGCCCTGGGGTCGTTGTGGACGGTGCCCTGTCTTGAAGCTGTGCCTTTCTTTTAGACATGCTGCCTTCCCTAAAGGGGTTTGGCTTTTCCCACAGGGCACGGTCCTGTCTCCAGTCTGGATAAGAGCAGGGAGGTGCCAATGTTTGTCAGTGAGGGGAACATCTCTGCTCAGCCCAGCCCAGCCCAGCATCTCCACAGTCTCTACCATGACATGCATGGGACAGCACAGAGCCACCCAGCTCAGCATGGTGGCATGGGACTCCATCCTGCATGTGGCCTGGGGGTCCCCACTCCACACACTGTCACCACCCGCCTTTCCCCCAAACCCTGCTATATGCCTGTTGCACGGGTTTCAGCCTCCTGGCTGGGCACCAAAACAGCACTGGGACTGGCAAGCCATGGCCAGGGCTCAGTGCCACATGGCTGAGCTGGGACATCCCGCTCCAGCCTGGGCCCCGCAGCGCCCGAGGGATGTGGTGGCATTTCCACATCTTTGCCATCACCTTAGGAGACCTTGTGCTCACCCCCGAGCAAGAGGTGCACTCGGGCAGGCATGGTCAGCCTGGTTCCTGAGGATGCTGTAGCCCTGCTGGGAAGTGTGTGGGGGACGAGGCGGGCTCTCCCTGCAGCCCCCGGCAAGCACAGAGCCTGCAGACGGCCCTTGCCCACGGGTTTCTTGCTCCCTGCCTACCTATCTGTGCAGGCAGCAGAACCTCTGGGCAGGCAGTGCCCGTCCCTACCTGCTCCCTGCCCATTGCTGCCTGCTCCTTGCCCATCCCTGACCATCGCTGCCCGTTGTTGTCTTCTCCCTGCCTCCTCTGCCTGCTCTTTGCCCATTCCCACCTGCTTGTCCTTGACTATCGCTGCCTGCTCCCCGCTTATCACTGCTCATCCCTGCCTGCGCGCTCCTCATGGCTGCCTGTTCCCTGCCCGCCCGTGTCTGCTCCCCACCCGTTAGTACCCGCTCCCTCCCTGCCTGTCCCTTGCCTGCTCCCTGCCCGTTGGTACCTGCTCCCTGCTCGTCGCTTCCCACTCGCTGCCCGTCGCTGCCTGCCCGCCGGTCCCTGCCGGTCCCTGCTGGTCCCTGCCCGCCGGTGCCCGCTGCCCGCCAGTCCCCGCCGGTGCTCTGACACCTGCTGGCCACCACCGGCACAGGCAGGGACGCTGCCCCGGGCACGGAGGGGAAGGTGGGACCTGCGGGCAGAGGAACGTGCAGGGGACAAGGCAGCCCGGGTGGGGGGGGTGTCCCGCTAGGAAAGGGTGGCCCTGCCCCAAGGGCTGGTGGCAGGCGGTGTCCCCGGCGGGGGGGAAGGGGATTGGGAGGGCCTCGGGGTTTGTGTGTGGAGGACCGAAGGGCTGGCAGTGAGGGTAGGAGGGGTGCCCGGAGCAGGGTGCTGGCGTGGGAGCGGCAAGGGGATGCCCGGAGTGATGGCTGAGGGATGCAGAGGGGCATCGGGGGCTCCCTCCCTGCCTCCAGCCGCGGACCCCCTGGCTGCTCTTCTCTGCGGGGTCCCTGTGGGGCTGGGGACCTTTGGAGTTGCTTGTGCCACGTGCCAAGTGGCACCACGGTGGTGTTGGACGGGGACAAAAGTCACCCCCCCCCCCCCCCCCCTCACCTGGCAACTGTTTGTCCAACACCTTCCTGGCTTATCTCCCCACACCCAGGGAGCCGTGGGACAAGGGCAGAGGTGCTCCCCCGCCCCACGCAGGGCAAAGGCCTGCCTGGCACTGCCCTTCCCATGCCCAGACCCTGCCAACCACAACAGGTTTCCCTGAGAGCAGCAGTACCCACTTTCCCTTGGATGGAAGCAGGTGCTGAGGGGTAGGGTGAGGGACCAGCTTTTTGGGGGGCAGCTCCCCGTGGAAGCTGTTCTGAGCCATTTCTGAGCCCGGGGGTGTAGCCAGTATCAGGTTCTGTAGCCCTGGCTCGTGCTTGCCGTGACGGTGTCTCATGACCCACGACATCCCATGGTGAGGAGTTCCAGTGCTGAGCTGGACATCACACAAAAACATCCCCCACTGTGGCTGTTTTCTAGGCAGCTGCCCAGTGGTTTCACTTAATGCTCCCCAGAACTGGCCTCATGTATGACCATGAATGCTCTGTCCTCCACCCTGATTTTTTTTACCCCTAGCATCTCCTTTCCAGGCTGCACAGTCCTAGTCCATTCACCTGGCTTCATGCAGAAGCTCCTGTACTGTTTTTCCTCCCTCCCTTTTGCGGCAGGGGAAGGGGCCAGAAGCGCGGGCTGTACTTCTGCATGCGAGCGCGCAGGGTCTCGGCCCCTCGCTGAGACGCAGCTGTGGCTGGGGGAAGCGGGCGGCACAGGGCGAGGCGGGGAGGGCTGCAGAGCAGGCGTTCGGAGCTGGCATCCCTCTGCTTGCTGGGAGGGGGGACGAGGCAGGGCAGTTGCCTTGCTTGTGTGACCTCTGTGGCCACCAGGTCTGGGGCTTTTGGGACACGCTGCTGTTCCTCAGCCCTGGCTTTTCAGGCCGTGTGGCGGGGGAGGTGGAGGGGGCTTCACCCTGTGCCCCTTCTGCTCCAGCACCACAGACCTCCTGGGCAGGTTTGGCGTTTCCCCCATGAGCAGAGGCTGGATGAAGTTATGAGGCTGCCTAGTGCCGTGTGTCCTTGTGCCTCAGGACTTGAGGTGTGATACCAAGCAACGCTGTGCTGAGAACTGGGCAGGTTGTTTCATTTGTGCCTGGAGACAGTGCTGGGGACCCTGGAGGATTCCCCCCGGCCAGGAGGCAGCAGGGTCTCAGCTCCCGCAGCCTCCTCCTGCCAGCTGGGAGTCCCCAGGGCAGTGCTCGGCAAGGGAGGTGTCAGGGGAGCAGAGAGGGCATTTCACCCCGACCAAGGCTCTGCTGCCCGACAGGCTCTTCAACAAGCCGGGAAGTGGGAGAGGGATGGAGGGGGAGACAGGTACCCCAATGGGGTGCACACCCTTGGGAGGTGCTGTGTCAGACAAGGGGGTATCGGGCACCGCAGGGAGTCTGGAGGACGTGGGATGGACAAGGCGCCGGCATGTTCTCAGATCTTCCTCTGCTGGACCAGCCCCCAAAGGGTCTGAGGATCCAGAGACGCTGTGTGGAAGCGTGGTGGGATACAACCTGCCAACCAGGCAGCTAACCTCCCCCTCCAAAAAGCTGTTACTGACTCTGCCCCTGTGCCCTGCAGCGCTGCAAGGACCGCTTGAACTCCCTGGCCATCTCCGTCATGAATCAGTGGCCGGGGGTGAAGCTGCGGGTGACGGAGGGCTGGGACGAGGACGGGCACCACTCGGAGGAGTCTCTGCATTACGAGGGCCGAGCTGTGGACATCACGACCTCAGACCGGGATCGCAACAAGTACGGCATGCTGGCTCGCCTGGCCGTGGAGGCTGGCTTTGACTGGGTCTACTACGAGTCCAAGGCGCACATCCACTGCTCCGTCAAGTCAGGTAAGGCCGGGGGAGGAGGCAGTGAGTGGGGCCGGGGGCCAGCTCCCCTGCTGCGGCATGCCCGGGGAGCCTGGCTGGCTGGGTGGGGGGCTCCCGGGGGGGTGCTGGCCCTCGCAGCCTGAGTTCCCTCTTTGGGGCAGACAGTCGGGTGGGAAGTGAGTCCCACGCCCGCGGCCAGCCGTGCCGTGGGGCAAACTCCCCATCCAGCTCCCACGGACCTGCAGCCTGACCCACCCTCTCCACCTGCTTCCTCCTCCCACCCCACGTCCCCTTCTCACCCGGCCTGTCCCCCCATCTGCCCCTGCCCTTGCAGTCCCTCGGTGCCCAGCTGCTCACGCTCAGCCCCGACTGGCCGGGGCGGGGGGACAGGGACACCCGGGCAGGGACAGTCCAGGGTGCCCTGGGGTCAGCTCTCTGCTGCGCGGGGTCTGTTGCAGAGGGGTGCGGAGCTGCAGGGTGCTGGGGGCAGAGGTGGCCGGACTGGAGTGCGGGACGCTGGGGTCACTGGTGGCATTTGCTTCCCCCCATGCGGTGCGGGGAGGGAGGGGGGGACGCACAACGCGGCTGCTTTCGGGCCCTGCCCGTGGCCGGGACGGGATCGCGTGGGGTGCGGGCCCCCCCCCCCCCGCAGCCCGGGATGCCGCTTGCCCGGCTGCGCGCAGCAGAGGGCAGCAGCGGCCCACGCACCGCACCGGCCATGTCGCGACAGGCTGGGAAGGGTCCTGCCTGCGCGTGGGCTCCGAGGCAGCCCCCCGGGGCCGCACCGTGCTGGCACACGCTCGGCCGTGCCGGGGAACCGCGCCGGCACCGGGCGCGCACACGCGTGGGGAGCGTGACGTGGCGTCGCACGCGTGGCCGTGGACGAGCCCGCATGCCCGCGTGCCTGGCGTCGTGCCAGCGATGGCTCACCCGCCCTGGCCCGCGTCGCTTCTCCCCGGGGCTCGGCTCCCACTGCACTCTGCCTGTCCTACCGCCCTAGCCCGCGGCCAGCGGCCGGACACCCCCAGACGCCAGCCTGCCCCCCCGCGCTGACCCGCTCCCCCGTGCCGATGCCAGGACGGGCCCAACGCCGGCCGGCTCGCCGCAGAGAGGGAGCGACGCGTCCCCAAAGAAGAGGGACGAAGCGTGGGCGAAGCACCAGGGCTCCTGCGCCTCAGGGTGCCCCGTGAGGCTGGCCGGAGGAGTGGGGCCGGGCTCCGAAGCGAGGATCGTGACCCCAGAGCTTTGGGGTGGCCAGAGGAGTGGGGCTGTGTCCCTGGAGAAGGACGGAGGCTCTTGAATCCTGGGATGCTCCCCTGGACGGACTGAAGAGGGATGCCGTGACCCAGGCAGCAGATGGGGGCCCTGAGGCCCTGGAGGGCTTCTGGAGGCTGGCCACAGCCCCCTCGCTCCGCAGCGGCTCCTGGGGGCTCTGAGTCCCCCATATTTATACCCAGGGTCATGGGGAGCCTGGGGGTGCATGGTGGAGGCTGTGGGGTGCATATCCTGACCCCCTCAGAGCAGTGTACAGAGGGCAGCCGGGCTGCCCATGCCTCTTGGTAAATGGCTTTTATTTTTGTACGGATGGCCGTGTGGCCTGTTGTATGTATTGTGTCTCCTCGGGTCCCCCCCCTGCACCCACGCACCTCTCCATGCCCAGTGCCTGTGCCCCCCCACTTCTGCCAGGTGCCCTCTCGCCCTCCTGCCAGCGGCTCCCCACGGCTCTGCTGCCTGCCCGGGGACACGGGGTGCAGGATTTGGGAGCTGGCCTCCGGGGCAGGCACGGGGCGGACGCTGCACCTCATCTGAGCAATAAAAGGATTCTGTCCCAGAGATGGATGCCTCTCTTCATGGGCCTGGGGGCTGGGATCTGACTCTGCCCGAAGCTGGGGGGGTATGGGGGGCAGTGCCATCTGGGCGGGGACACTCAGAGATTAGATGGGGGCACTGGGAGAGGGTCTGGGAGCTCGAGGCTGGGCCAGGAGCAGGACCCTAGGGGAGATGCCCCTGGCAGATGGTGGGAGGGCATCAAATAGACCCTAAAATGGGGGTTGCTGGGGCTTGGGGGACCAGGGCTGCTGCGGGAGCTAAGCACCACTCCTTGGGAAGCCAGGCTTCCCCTGCTACATGCCAGGATTGGCCCCTAGTAACATCGGGTGATTTGCTGCACCTTTTCACAAGGGGAGGTGTAGGACCACCATCCCAGGGAACAAGCCCTGGAGAGTTTGGGTGCTTTACCCTGTGACAACTGCTAGCAAAGCCTTGCCCGGGAGGCTGGTGGCATTTTCCTGATGATGGCTGCGGGCTGTGAGACCTCCCTGGAGCTCAGAGAAGGGGTGGGCTGGTGTCAGAGGCACAGGGAGCATAGGGTGAGCAGACAGGAGCAGGGAGCGGGGTGGAGGGTGCTGCAGTGCTGGGGGAGGGCACCGCACCCTGTGCCATTCCTTGCAGCATCCTCCCCGGCAGTCCCCAGGCCCAGCGCTGCAGGGGATGGGGATGCTGTGGGCAGAGTGCGACGCGGCACTCTGCTCCTCAGCCTGCCACAGGCTCCGGGCTCTGACTCCCCCTTTTGAGCTTTAGGTGCCCCCAGCACTACGTTGTGCGTTTGGGGCTGGGGCTGTACCCGGCAGGTTTCGGGACCCGGCTCATGCAGAGCAGCCCCCGTGCCCTGGCACCGCAGCAGTGAGCAGGTGCTGCCACGCATGGCTTGAGCCCCCGAGTGCCACCCCCAGTGACATGGTGACGGGGGGAGCAGGCGCCCAGGGAGGCTGGATTGGTGGCTGCTGGCACGAAGGGGACCTGTGTACGTGGGGGATGCCAGGACAGGGGTATCCCCGGGTGGGCAAAGCCGGGCAGCCTGGGAGGGTCTCTGTGCATCGTGGAAGGGTGATGCTGGGGGTCTGGCAGATGGGTAACTCTCCTGTCCTCTCTCTCCCCGCGCAGAGCACTCGGCCGCCGCGAAGACAGGGGGCTGCTTCCCTGGGCGGGCGCTGGCAACGCTGGAGGATGGGGCCCGGACACCACTGTGGGCACTGCGCCCGGGCCAGCGGGTGCTGGCGATGGACGGGGCGGGCAGGCCCACCTACAGCGACTTCTTGGCTTTCCTGGACAAGGAGCCCCGCGCCCTGACCTCCTTCTACGTCATTGAGACGCGGGAGCCACCCCGGCGCCTAACCCTGACACCTACCCACCTGCTCTTCGTGGCCGAGAATGCCTCAGTGCCCGCCGCCCACTTCCGTCCCACCTTCGCCAGCCGCGTGCACCCCGGACATTTTGTGCTGGTGGCGGCCGGGGGAGGTGGCTTGCAACCCGCCGAGGTGGTGGGTGTGCGGGACCGGAGGGATGTGGGAGCCTATGCCCCGCTGACGCGGCATGGGACGCTGGTGGTGGACGGTGTGGTGGCCTCATGCTTCGCCCTGGTGCAGGAGCAACA
Source organism: Opisthocomus hoazin (assembly GCF_030867145.1). NCBI lineage: Eukaryota > Metazoa > Chordata > Aves > Opisthocomiformes > Opisthocomidae > Opisthocomus > Opisthocomus hoazin. The sequence goes on along the minus strand of NC_134422.1, from coordinate 18,635,146 downwards.
TCTGGCGCAGCTGGCCTTCTGGCCTCTCCGGCTCTACCACAGCCTGGTGGGGTGGCCGGGGGAGCAGGGGGACGGCGTGCACTGGTACTCGGGGCTGCTCTACCACCTGGGCAGGCTGCTTCTGCCCCCTGACAGCTTCCACCCACTGGGGGTACCCCGGGCAGAGAGCTGAGGGTGCCCCCCGGCCGCGGCCGGCGCTGCTGGTGGAGGTGGTGGCTGCGGGGCGGCTCACCGGGGGTCAGCACCCCCCCCCCCCCCCAAAGCTGGATGCCCATGGGAAGCTGCCTCCAGCCCTGCCTGCTCGGGGCGCAGCCACCTCCCCGTTGGGGGGCACCAGGGCTCCCTGCTGTGCCTCCTCCATGCCCACCGCCCCCTCCTCATTCCCTGTTCCTGGGACAGGGGGGAGGCACGAAGGGTCCCCCCCGGGCATAGGGGTGCCCCTGGCTGGATCCACATGCTGCTATTTGTGTGTGTGCGTGTGATGTTCGTGTGCGTGTGCAGAATTAGCTAACGACGGAGGTCTGATAGACGAGGGGGAGCAGGCAGAGGAGAGAGCCCCTGGCTGCAGGCTGCTGCCGCGGGGCTCCCAGCTTGCCTGCACCTGGCGGGGAGGCTTTGGGAAAAGGGGTCCCAGACCCTTTGCTGGACAGCCCAGGTGGGAGGGTGGGCAAAATCCCATCCCCACCCCTGGGAGGTGGCAGCTGGGAGGAGGGTGACCCAGGCACTGGGACGGTGCCTTGCCCTTAGCCCTGACCGTGGGTGCAGGGGGGCACCCAAAACCAGCTCCTCTATGCCTGGGTGCCCGGGCATGGGCAGGGCTGGAGGGGCTTGCATGGCTCTGGCACAAGACCCATGACTTGGAGGCTCAGGTGGAGCGAGAAGCTGGGCAGCAGGACCCCGAGCTCTGCCCAAAGGCAGCACCATGGTGGCTCGGCTGGGCATGCCCGTGGGGACACTGTGACAGCACGGGGGGCTCTGGCTGGCAAGAGGGGGCTGGAGAGGCAGTCGTGTGGGCAGCAGGGTGTGAGTGCCAGCCAGGCATGGGCATGGACTGGGTGGGAGAAGGGGTGGGGAGAGCCGGGGCTGCAGCCCAGGCCTGCCAGAGCAGGGGGAGGAAAGCAGCCAGGGAGAAAGCGCTCCCTCCCTTGCCTTCCTGGCATCCTGCCCCGACCTAGCTCTGCCCAAAGCCATGCCTTTCCCAACCCAAAGCTAAAAACTCCCCAAGCTCCAGACCCTGTCTGGCCTGACCTCCCTAGCACCCCAAACCCTCAGGGTAACTCATTGCTGCTCACCCACTCCTGGGACTTGGGGGGGGGGGGGCCCATCACAGCTGCAGCCACGGTCCCCCCCAGATCCTAGCTAGAGCCTCAGCCTCCCCTGCCTCCACATCAGTGAAAGTGAGGGGGCTGGGGGGGGGGGCTGTGACCCGAGTGCCCCCCTGCAGCATCACGTGTCTTTATTTATTTATCTCCTCTTTGTATGTACCATGGACGGGAGGCAGCGTGGGCGCGTGCAGGGTGAGACGGGAGCGGGCACAGGGGAAAGCTGTTTGCTTGGGGAGGGTGATTTTTTTTTTTAACAAAAAGCAGAAATTATTTAAAGATTATTTTAAAGCACAGTTTTTATGGTGATTGTTGTCCAGGGCGAAGTGAGAGAGAGTGAGCGCGGCCAACGGCAGGTGTGTTTTTTGTCTCTTCACTGGATGTAACTTTCCTGGTCGGGGACACGGCCCAATAAATCCATCGTCTCCCAGGTGGGCGCTCCGAGCTCTGGTGTGGGGAGGGCAGGCAGGGATCGGGGACGCTTAATGCCCATCATAAATGGGGCAGACAGTGACAGAGGGCATCTTGCTCTTCTCTAGGAGGAAGATTTGGCCACCCTGGTGCCCCCCACCAATAAGGGTGAGCTCTCCCTCCCCACTCCCCCATACCCAGGGGAGGTGGGCAGCCTCCCATGGGTAGCAGGGAGGCTGCAGGAGCGACTCAGCCTACATGGGACCAAGCTGTCACCAGGACCACCTGGAAATTAGGGCAAAAGGGGCAGGACACAGGAGGGACAGCCACTGTGGGACTGCTGGGGACACATCTCCATCCCAGTCTGGGCCCACCACCGCAGCATCAGGCCATTCTGGGACAGCCTTCCCCACCCTCTCCATCACCGCAGCACCCACTAACCCAGTGCTCCCAGAGAAGCTGGACCTCCTACCCTGCATGTTGGGTGTCCAACGTCACTTCAGCCTAGCGCTAGCTCTGCCCCCTCGCCCCTTGCCAGCCTTGTCCCCGCTCCACTCCATCCCCACGCCAGCAGAAGGGACAACCACAAGCCGGCACTCCACACAGCCACCCCATACCTGTCCCACCCATGGACCCATCTGTGCACCCTCTGCCCCATCTCCAAGCTGTCCTGCCCCTGTCTCCTGGGGGGCTGGGAGCAGGATCCCCCCAGCGCTTCCCCCAGACCCCACAGCATGGCGAGTGTGGAGCAATTCAGCAGCCGGCTGTCAGCGAGGGCCCTCATCACCACGGCTAATTTAAGGGCTCTGCGAGGCGGCTGAGCTAATTTAATTAGGTTCTTATTACAGAGCAGGACAAATTGGTCCCCGGGGGGCCGTGGGGTCAGGCCTTCGAGAGGCGCTTTATGGAGTGAAATTTCAATCAGGCTGCCATCGCAGGCGTGGGGGGGGGGGGGGGAGCTGGATGCTGGGGATGCTTGGGAAGAGGATGTGCCCTTTGGGGTGCCCCATGGTGCTGCGGGCAGCCCGTCTCCATGCCCAGGTTTTTTTGGTATCTGCGAGTATGGGGAAACAGCTCTCTACCTTGTTAGGAGGATGCTGCAGGGTACCAAGGGGTTGCTTTGGGGTGGAAGCAGGGAAAGTGGGGGGTCCTGGCTCTGGACCGGCCTGAGGTTGGTGAGAGGAAGGGAGTGACCCATAAACAAGATTCTGGGCTCTTTCCCCTCCTGAAGCCCCATGAACTTCCCCATAGCCCTGTAAAGCCCCACAGCAAGGATGCTGAGGACGAAATGATGTCCCGCTGAGAGACAGGACTTATGGGGGGGCTCTCACTTTCCTGGATGCCCCCCCTCGCCAGTCACTCAGCCCCGGGAGAGCCAGGGCAGCCTGGGGGCTGCCCCACTGCCCATGGGCACCTGGAGCAATCCCATCTCCCAAGGTGCCAGTCCCGGGCGGGGGGGGGGGTCCCACCGGGGTCCCGGCTGGGTGATGATGGATGGGGATGCTGGTGGGTGGCCGGCAGAAGGTCCGGGCTGGAGAGTACCACAATGGATGTCTCTCCATCAATTTGTCCTCATTACCATGCGAATGGTGGGCGGGAGGGAGAGGAAGGGCATGTGGCGGCAGGAGAAACCCCCCACATGCTCCCATCTGGGGCAGCGTGTCGTTCCCCCCAACCCTCCAGCCCTGAGCGTGTTAAACCAGCGCCAACACGCACCCCTCCGGCCCCAAATTCAGGGGAGGAGAGGTACCACCCCCCATTCAGAGCCTTGAAAAGGCTACAGGGCCCGGCGCTGTTAACAAGGGGGGACGCTGTCCCCGTCCCCGCCTCTCCCGTCTGTCCCTCGCTCCTCGGCCTTCTGCCGTGGCCGCGCCAGCCAGCCCCGCTGCCGGCCCCGGGCTGGCACGCTGGGTGCCGGGGTCCTGGCAGCCCGGGGGAGGGGGATCGGGGGTTCAGAAAGGCACCCCGAAAGCATCTCCTGTTTGCCGGGCAACGCACCTCCGAGCGGCGCGGGCAGGAGGCGGGGTGGGGACCCTGCGGGACTCCGAAACGCAGTTTTCCCCGCGGAGTGGGGGACGGCTCCGGGCAAGGTTTGTCCCCATCACCCCGGGAGCCCCGGGCCCAGCCATGTCCCCACGGCCTGGGTGGTGACGGTGACTGAGGGGGGTCACCCTGAAATATCTGGGCTTGCGGGCATCGGTACAGCAAGTTGCAGGGATCCTTCTCCCGGCGAGGGCAGACAGACCCACAGCCGCCCCCCAAAAAAGGCCCGGGGGAGGCTGCCCAGCCCAGCCCGGCCCCGCACGCTGCCAGCGTTGCCCGCAGAGGGAGCCCGTACCAGCCTCTCGCTCTCACTTCCATTATCTTAATTTAGCTTAATGGCTTTTCAGAGTGCTGCTGCTCCGGGGGCAGCGGCAGGACCCTGCTCTCTGTAGCTCTGTTAGTGGGGGGGGTCCCAGCGCCCTGGCCCAAGGCAGCCCCAGGAGGGTGCGAGGTGCGGGTTGCGGAGCCCAGCCCGCGCCCCAAACGCCTCCGCCACCTCACCCTCTGCCCCGAGCGCCCCCACCTCCTGCCCCTCTCTCAACCGTGGTCCCCGTGTGTGGACAGCGTTGGGACCCCCCCACTGCAGGGGTGCAGGCCCCCCCCCCCCCCCCCGGCAGCTTCCCCCAGGCGGGGACGGAGGTGCTTTAGCAGGCAGCAGCCTCCGGGAGTCACACCGCAGCCGCTGCGCCCGTACAGACACGGACAGACAGACGCACACACCCACCCCCTACAGACACCTTTCTCCCCCGGACACACACATGCCCACCACCACACCGGTCGGGCTTGGACACCCCCCGGCTCTCAGCAACACCATCCAGCCCCTCAAATGACTGACTTTCCAGCCCGGAGACTGCATAACCCAGGCAGTGTCTGGAGCACCCGGGTGTCCCTGACCTCTGTCCCCCCACCCCGGGGACAGGCAGGGGGATGTGCACATGGCCCATGGTGACAGCATGGGGACTGTGAGGACCACAGGACACTGGCACCCTGGAGCAGTGCCCACCTCTGCAGCCATGCCCACCTTGCATCTCCCAGGTGCAGAGAGCACCCCGGACCCGTGGAGGGGGCAGACAACCTCTCCCCCCAGCCAGGGAGAGCCCTGCCAACCTTCCCGCTGGAGGGGCACCCTCTAGCTCCCTCTCCCACAGAATGACACAGCTAACACACCAAAGCCCACCTTTCCCTGCCTCTATCCCATCCCTGGGACCTGCCGTGGGTCCCTGCTGCAGGATGGGCAGAGCTGGGGGTGATGCTGGTGGTCCCCCCCTTCTCCACAGGGAGGGCCAGGCTGGGGCCCGTGGGGGCCTCTGGCAGCAGGCATCAGCTGTCACCTTGTGCACGGTCCTGTTACGAGACCGGGGGCTCCCAGTACCACGGAAGCAGCCAGCGGGACACGGCCCCGGGGGAAACCCCGCAGCCATGCGGCTCTGACCTTCGGCGAGGGGCTCTGGGGTGCCCTGGGTGGCGGGACAGGGGGTGTGTGAGTATGCGCCCGCGCACAAGGGACGAGTAAGAACCTAATCAAGGTCCTTTTCCTTAATAAATCTTTCGTCTTAATCCAACGCCCTCCTTCCTGCTCTAATAACTGCTGGTGCTGGGCCCCACAGCCGCAACAATGCGGCTAATGGAACGATTTATTTTCATAATGGTGCTGGTGGGGAGAAGGGGCGGCCGGGGTGGGGGCAGCACACTCTGGGGCAGGAGTTTCTAATTAGTGAATGAAATTTGATGTAAGGCTGGAGGAAGATGGATTCGCTGCCTGACAAGGGGCCTTTCAGCTCATCAAAGCGCCCGAACAGGGAGGTAAATTAAATTATTTCTAATTTTTCACTAACCTCCAGGGAGTCACCCTTCCACCAGCAAAAGGTGTGTCCGTTCCTGAAATGAAGAGATGCTTGAAAGACTGAAATTGAGTGGAAAGGATTTGGCTCTGCGAAGGGATGGGGAAGATGGGATGGGATGGGATGGGATGGGATGGGATGGGATGGGATGGGATGGGATGGGATGGGATGGGATGGGATGGGATGGGATGGGATGGGATGGGATGGGATGGGATGAGGAGGGACAGGCTGCCACTGATTTTGCTGGAAGTAGGAGGAGGCAAAAGGTGGTGATGGAGGGCAGAGTTGCAGCTGGCCAACAAATAAACAACTCCAGGGACTAATAACTAATTTTCAGCAAGTTTTCCAGCCATTCCTGTCACCTAACCAGACCTGGAGCAGGGCTGAAAAACAGCCGGTGCTGGGGTGGAGCAAAGCAGCACTTGGTTTTGAAGGGATGCTTGATGCTGAAGCAGGCGAAGGGTCCAGTGCAGGGCAACGCTTCAGCAAAGACCTTTGCCCTCAGGGCTCTGTAGGATTTGAGGCCAATGCCAGTGATGTTAATACTCATGGCCTGAAAGCTGTTTTGGGCGTGCGCAGTGTTTGTTTTTCTAAATCCCCAGATCCCAGAGTCCTGTGGTGGAGACTCAATTTTTACAGAGAATAAGTGCACTGCTTCCTAGCACTTCTGCACTCCTGCCTGCAGAAGGACCTTGCAGTGCCAACCTACCACTAGCCCAGATGGCCCCAGTACCAGAGTGGAATTAAAAAGGCTTGGTGTTATGGCTGCAACCAGCCCCTGGGTCTCCCTGGAGAAGGGACCATTACAAGCTGCCCCAAAAGCACCCGAGGCTGTCCCACAGCTCCCCTCCCTGCAGGGCTAGAGGCGCCTGCAGTCAGGTTCCCGAGGGACTTTCCATATGAAATCATGATCTGCATTTCCCACAAGATCCTCTGCCCTCCTAACCACGCTCAGCACTGCCGAGCAGCTGCGGTCGCAGCACAGACCAGGGAGGGAAATAGGGGGAGTAGGGGAGCTAAGTCTTATTGCAAGGGGTTGATGAGGCATGGGGGGGGACACGGAGGCCCTGCACCAGTGCCAGAGGCTTGCTGCAGGCTGGGCAGCACGGTTCCCTCCCACAGTTGAGCTAGGTGGAGCTGGGACAGGCGCAGAGCTGGCTGTGCTGACCCAACACTCCAGGAATTTAATTTGTTTAATATATTCCCTGGGAAAGAAGAAAATAAATAAGTGGCACCTTGCGTGCCCCCATGTCTCACTCTCGCAATGGAGGTGTCAGCTTAACGAGCCGAAGCCCTCAGCCTGATTAACCAGCCACTGCTCCTGCTAATAGGGAGCCGGCAAGCAATGTGATTGATGTACAGAGAGCATCAGCCCCCGCAGCCTGGCGCTGGACTGGTGAACAGGGGGACCGTGCCCGCCCCAGCCCCCTTGATCCTGCCCTCTGCACCCAGGTCAAGGGCAATTCAAAGCGTCCCTCTTGCCCTGGGGCAGATCATCCTGCCCCACCGCTCTGTGGTGTAGGCAGGGCCAGGGGAGATGGAGCTGGGGCTGTTTTTGCTTCTAGAGGCAAAGACATGCCTGTGGCTTCCCACCGGCTGTGGGACTGTGTGGCAGCTCCTCAAAATAGGATCTGAGGACCAGGGTTCTGCAGAGGGTTTGCACTGAGTTTTAGGTCTCAGCCATGCTCTTCCCCATGGGCTGGGGTAGGGATGCCTGGGGACACTGAGGCACAGGGATATGCTGGAGGCCATGGTGACAACCTGGGGGGATCCCATGAGTCTTGGCAGCTCCTGCAAGGCTTTATCCACGAAACCCTTTCCCAAAACCTTGGGAAAAACCCGAAGTGTCCCGACCCCCGCCTTGTCCCATCTGCCCCTCATTCAGGCCCTTCTGCAATCCTGCTTGCCTGTCCCTCCATCTGTCCTCCCTCTTCTCGGGGTGTCCCTGGGTCTCACTGCATAGATGTCACCCATACCCGCCTTCCCTGTCCCACCGCATCACCATCCCCTGCCAGGGGAAAGGGTTAATCAGCAGCCAGGGAGACAGGGTAATAAATGGCCGTTATCTCGTTAATGAGCTGACATTAATTAGAGCCCAAGGTCCTGGGAGGAGCAGCTGATTTATCCAGTCACCCTGGGAACAGGTTAGGAGCTGACTCCATGGAAAGGCCATTAAGAGGGAAGAGGGGAGGTTGTGCTGCTGGAGGGGTTACCCTGTACCCATCCCTGTGCTGATTCCTCCCCCGTCTTCCCCAGACCCCAGCCCTGGCTCCCTTCCCTCCCAGAGGGCAGCTCTGGTCTTGGGACAGGACCCAGTGAAGCAAAAACTGAAGATTCTGGAGGTCAAAGGGAAAAACAGGGCTGGGGGATCACCCCAAGTGCCCAGCAATGGGGGTGCCAGGGGGACGACAGCCTGGCTGTGCCAGGGACTTGTGGCACTGAACACAACGTGCTGGGACACAGGCTGTGGGGATGGGGGCACAGAGAAGCAGCAGGAGCAATGCTGTGCATTCCATCACTTCCTTGCTTTCCTGGATGATGCTGAGCTATGGGAGATGCTGGCTTTTAGTCTTTCCCCTCAAAAGCCAGGGCCTGGGGTGAAGACAGACATTTGAGGCTGAGCCCAGGTGCTGCCAGAGCTTGTTTTGGGGACAGTAGGGTGCAGGAGATCTCTGGGTGGGTGCTGTGGGCTCATGCAGTTTCAGGATCTAAGAAGAAAGGGGTTGGGGCTAATGGGACTGGAAATGCAGCAGTCAGACCCTGGATCCTTGCAAGCAATGGATCTGAGCTGACTTTGTGTCCCCATCCCTCCAAGCCACGCATTTACAGTAGGACAAGACATCTGTGCCCAAGCCTGAGCACCTCTGTAGTGCGTCGCTGCGTCCCAGAAAGCCAACAGCTGACAGAAGGGAACCTGAGGGTATTCCCTGCCCATCCCCTGTGGCCGCATGGCCTGATCCTGCAGGGTGCTGGTGCCATGTGCTGGGATCAGGTGTGACACCTCAGAGCTACGCTGGCTGTTTCTGCTGGGGACAGGCACCCTCCCTGCCCTGCAAACCTTCCTGTGCTGGCTTGCCATCCCCTTGCTCCATGATCGGAGCTGTTAACATGTTTTTCTGCTCAGCCTTGCCACCTCCTGCCAGAGGTGAGGCTGCTTGTCTGAGGCATTGCTTGGCCAAACAAACCGTTGCTCAGGGATCGCTGCAGGAAGCCTGTCCAGGGACTGAGTCCTGTTTGCTTTGCCTGTTCACCCCTTTGCTCGGGGCAGGCACCTGGGGCTCGGTGTGGAGGGAGGTGTGAAGGTGGGGTAAGGTGGATGGGGGAGCTGTGTACCCCACCAAGCCCGTCTGGTGGCAGGGGGATGGAGCCGTGGGGATTCCTGCCTGCCAGGATGTATCCCTGCCTGTCAGGCTGAGCAGCTGATGTGCCCGGCTGGAGAACCCCTCAGGAGCCTGGCTTGGAAGTCCCCGGGGTGGGCAGGAGCAGGCAGACCCACGTGGGATTGGGATGCAGGCAAAGGACAGGGCCTGGCAGTGACCAAACACAGCACCCCTGGAAGCAGCCAGGAAGGTGGCTCTAGTGACTTGCCTGGCACTTATCTCCTGCCATCACCAGACCCCTAAAGACACACAAAGAACCTTGTGAGCATTTCTGTGGGCCTCTGTGGACAGTCTCTCTGCTTCCACAACAGTGGCATGGATGCCTCTGCCAGTGTTTCTGCAGAAGGGACGGCCACCAAGCAGCCTGGGACCCCAGGGCTGGCTGTGCCAGATCTGAGAAGCTGAGCTCAGCTCCCACCGCTGTGGAGCTGACTAAGAGCCATTATCTGGTTGGTTAACAGGTCCTGGACCACCCACAGGTGACTTCAACTGTTCATTTAGCCACAAATCACCCCAGAGCTGGCAGTTTATTTACCTTCCCCACCAGCCTCCTGTGGCTTCCCAGACTCCAGAGATAGCAGGTGACCCTGCTGTGAGGGGCAGGGCAACATCCTGCTATGAGCAGTAGTCAGGGCTCCCACAAAACCTGGGACACCCCAAACTGGAGCAGACCAGGGGCTTAGCCTGCTCTGGGCTGGAGGCTGCAGAGCACAGATGTGAGTGGGACACTTCTAAAGCCTCCCTCAAGGGGGAATGGCTGGGAAAACCCCCGAGAGCAGGCTTACAGCCTGTGTCTCCAGCATCGGTGATGCTTCTGGGCTGTATTTCTCCACTAGCTGGCTTGGGATCTTTGAAGTGCTGCAAGATGACCTGAGGCACGAGAGCCAAAGCAACAAGATCAGCTGCTTCCTGAGAGATGCTTTAAACAAGGTTGTTGCACCGTAGGTCTCTTACAGAGAATTTCTAAAGACAGAAAGCTCTGGGGGCTGTGACCTGGGGAATAGTTAATGCTTAGCAAGTGGTTACAGCCATCCTGGGGACAGAGAGCTCTTTCAAGGCTTAAAAGCTGTAGCCTGGGCAGATATCAGAGCACCTGCCACCTCTCTGGGATGGGCTAAGGACACGGGTTCCTGCTCCGGTCCCTGTCTCAAAGGTAACTTCTACTGTCTGAAGGCAGAAGGTGACCCAAGCCCACCAGAAGGACCTGGTGCAAAATTGTGCATCTAGGAACAGCCAAAATGACAGGTTAGGTGGAAATCAAGATAGCTCCAGCATGGGTCATGTCTTCATCTGATGTCTGGGATAGGGACATGATCCTGGGAAAATGAAAGTCTAGTTCCAGTCAGTAATTTTTATCAGGGTATGGATTTTCCTCGGCACCCTTGGCTTTGATCTTGGAGCAGTTGGGTTTGCTGAGGGACATTACGTTGCTTCCCAAGGTGACACTGAGGAAGTGGCAGGGCTGTAAAACTGAACTGTGCTCCCAAACACTACCTGTGACCCCCATGGCTCTTTTCTGGTGACAGCTTGGGGAAGTGAACTACTGTAGATAGTGTCGTGGGTCTCTACAGAGGCTGAAAACTTGTGTGCACCACAGCTGGGTGTCTTTGGTGGCCGTGTGGGTGTTTGCTCTTCTAGTTTTACTCTTGCTGCTTGACCTTGCATGGATGGAAGTTGCATAGAGACGATCTATCTGACGCTATGGACACAGCAAAGAGAGCTCCAGTTGTCTAGCTGGGCACCCTCATGTCAGCAATAAGAGCTTCACAGTGCTTACGTACACCCACATAGATGCTGCTGTGACTGCTGCTTTCATGTGGCTGAAGGAAGACTGGGCTCTGAATGTCCAGCTGAGGCACATCCAGAAAATCCCCCCAAAATGCTTGGGCTAATGCAAGAGTCCCAAGCAGCCCTGAGCTGTGTGAACATTCCCGGTGCAGCCCAGCAAGGGATGATGTGATCAGGGCCCTCCCAGAGAGGTGAGCGACCTGAGGAACCTCACTGCTGCCTGGACAGCTTGGACATCCCACTGGTCTGCACGTGCTGGACAGGAGCAGACTAAGTGGTTAAGTGTGGAGGCACCTTTAGAGCTAAGTCAACATGTGGTACATCAGGTAGGGGTCAAACGGAGATGTTGATGGGGTGTGCTTGAGTCAGAAAGGGATGTGGAGATGGGAGAAGCAACCTGGCTCGCTCAGGGCTTCAAACTGGTCCACCTAGCTCTGTATGAGGCTCAGGAGATCTGTCCTGGACGTGCCCAAGATCTTTCAGAGCAGCAAGGTGGTGTTTTCTGGCCTGTTTCACAGAGCTGGTCACCTTGGGAGGGCTCTGCTATCACCAGGTGAGGAGAGGAGGCCTGGGGATAATGCCCTGCACCCCCAAGCCATGGGAACGAGCTGTCTCTCTGGCTGATATCCTGGGGTCTGCTACCTGTGGCTGATGTTTGAGATTGCCTTAGAACTTCTGTGGAGACCTTCCTGCGGAAGAACGATGCTGGGCAGAGGTAAGGGGCCAGGCCACAGTCATGTTCAGTTATTACAGTACTCAGATCTAGTTAGCAACCAGGTGAGCTGTCACCAGAGGGCCTGATGGATGGAGAAGAGAGTTCCCTCCTTCCTGAGGCGGGAAATGAAGCTAATCAGACCTCGGACACCTTAATCCAGCTGTGATCTGATTAATGACCCTGAAGACTGTGAACTCATCAGCACCCTGGCATCTATCACTGCCTGCATCCCGCCCCTTCTGCTGGCCACCGCCCGGCACAGCTCTCCTGCGCACAGCTCTCTGCCCTGCACAGCTCCCTTGCAGGGCCCCAGTTGTCTGGGTTTGATTCACCTCGAGGAAGGAACTCCCTCCATAAATTTCTAGATTTCTTAACTGGGATATTTCCACCCAGGCGGCTGGTGCCTGCAAAGATTTCTTGCTTGTGCTATTCAAAGGTTGCAGCTTGGCTGCTTGTACTTGCATCACCCTGTGATCAGTGAACTGGGTGCCAGCCTGGTCTGCTCATCCTTGGAGGAGTTCCTTGTCTTGGGAGAGCCTCTCTGGGGACTTCCATGAGGACAGTAAGGCTGTGACTTGGTGCTGTGGCCCAGATCCTGAAATGAGTCTCACTCAAGCCCTGCTCTCACTGCCTGACCTGCAGCAAGCACAGTCGCAAACAGTCTCAGGGCTTGCCAGAGGTTACCCAGGCTCTCCTGGACTGGCCACCTGCGTGTCTGCCACCTCATGGTGGTCACTGTGGCGGTGACTTCTCTGTTGTGCCGCAGTGCAGCAGCCACAGTCTCTGCCCCAGGTCTCAAGGCATGTCCCCTGCGCAGAGCTAACCAACCATTCCTCCAGTCCCCTGGAGCCAGTACTGGGGACTCAGATCAGTGAGCAGTGGCTTCTCCCTTGCCACTGTCGCTGTTGCAGGCTGTTGACCTGCAGCAGAAGGGCACCTCTGCTGTGCCCTCTGTTCCCTGGATGCTCTTCGCAGTTTTCCCCTGTGCTTGGGAGCCAGGCTGCTCCATTCCTCCCCTGCTGTGGCCAGCAGGTTGAGAGAGGGGATTCTGCCCCTCTGCTCCACTCTGGTGAGACCCCACCAGGGGAGTCCTGCGTCCAGCTCTGGAGCCCTCAGAACAGGAAAGACATGGACCTGTTGGAGCAGGTCCAGAGGAGGCCACAAAAATGATCAGAGGAATGGAATATCAGTCCTATGAAGAATGGCTGACAGAGTTGGTGCTGTTCAGCCTGGAGAAGAGAAGGCTCCAGGGAAAGCTTATTGTGGCCTTTCAGTACTTAAAGGGAACTTAGAAGAAGGATGGGCACAAAGTTTTTGGCAGTTGTGATGGAACAAGGGGCAATTGTTTTAAACTGAAAGAGGATAGATTTAGACTAAATGTAAGGAAGAAACTTTTTATGATGAGGGTGGTGAAACACTGGCACAGATTGCTCAGAGAGCTGGTCGATGCCCTAGCCTTGGAAACACTCCAGGTCAGGTTGGAAGGGGCTCTGAGCAACCCTGCTCCAGTGGAAGAAGTCCCTGCTCATGGCAAGGAGGTTGGACTAGATGGCCTTTAGAGGTCCCTTCCAATCAGAACCATTCTGTGAAATCCTGTCCTGCCCATCCTTGCTGCTAGGCAGGGCTGGCTACTCACGTGGGTGGAAAGGGAAAGGGCTTGGGGTCCTTCTGCTTGGCAGAGACATTGGCTTCTGTCCTGGGAAAGCAGAAGGGGATGGATTTGGAACAGGGAGAGCCCTAGAGCTTCCCTGATGTCGGAGAGATAACAGCAGGCACAGGGGTGCTGGGTGCAGAAGGGGACACTATTCCACCTTCAGTACCCTCCATCCGAGTGTGTTAATGTGGGGTGATGTTCACCCCAAATTGCCTTCTGAGCAAATCCAGCTCTGGGCTATCCATGGGGATGATTCCTGCGCTTGTCCCTCCCAGGGAGGCAGCTGGAAAAGGGCTGTTGTGTATCTGTTCCCGTACAAGGCTTTGGGGCAACCCAGTGAAGGCAGCAGGAGTCGGGCTCGGGCAATGGAAGGAGGAAGTTGTCCCACACGTGGAGCGTTTGGAGCTCTCTGCATTGGGGTGACCTGTGTGCAAGGAGCTCGGCAGGCTGGATGGATGCGGAGAAGAGAAGCCGCTGGGGTTACTGAGCAAAGAAAGCACAGGAGGCTGAGGAAGGTCCCACAAGTTCTCTTCCCCTGCCTTTCTCCTCCCTGGGCATCTGCTTGCAGCCTCTGTGGAACACGTGATACAGGAGGGTGGACCCATCTCTTGCTCAGAGAATCCAGCAGTGCTGGAAATGCTGAAGGCAGAAGAAACACAGGGATGGGAGACCCCTTTATCTGTTGTAACATTTAGGCAAGGCAATAGCGGCTGTCTCACCTCCTTTCCGAAGTGCAGCACCCATCTTTGGACACAAACAAGCAGAGGCTTGTCTGGCTGTGGCAGCGTGACACTAAAAGGTGGGACCCAGAGACAGACGGACACAGACTCAGATGAGAGAGACCACAGATGCACTCGCACGCACTCTGCCTCTCCCTGCAAGCTGGTGCCAGGGAGCCTGGGCCACCTCTTTCCCTGTTCACCCACGTCTCCCAGAACGGCCAAAGCTTTCCTCTCTGCCCTTCCCTGGTGCCACTCTCCAAGCTGCATCTTGTCTGGTGAAGATAAGACCGAGCAAATGAGTAACCACCGGCCTCTAGGCTCCTGCTCTGTTGGCATCTTGGACAGACATGGGTGATGGAGGGAGGTGGTCCCCATGTGCATCCAGCTCAGGTCCACTGATCTCATGGGCCCAGAGTGGTGCAACGGGAAATGGCGCAGCTGGGCATTGCCAGTGGTCCCCGGGGCACGGCGTGCGGAGGAGCCTGCCCGTGACCGAGCCCCTCTGCTGCCCTCCCAGCCAGGCGCTCTGCACCCCAAGTGCCTGGGGGCTTCTCAGGGCCGGGGCAGCACCGGAGCCCAGCAGGGCTTCGCCTGCGTGTGCCGAGATCTGTCTCGTCTCCAAGTCTCCTCCAGCCGCTGCAGCCGCAGACCCGCTTCCCCACCGAGGGGCTCTAAGGAAAGCAGGATCGGCTCTGGAGCAGGACCATGGGCTCGGCGCCCTGGGGAGCGAGTCCTGCGGGCTGGAGGGGGGACCCCCGGGTGGGCACCAGGGGCTGGGCTGGGTTGTGAGGCTGAGGAAGGGGCAGAGCGGTCCGGGCCAGGTCCCGGAGCGTCCCCGCTGCTGTGGCGGGGGGGGGGGGGGGGGGGGGGGGGGGGGGGGCGGGGGGATGAGGAAGGTGGAGGAGGGAGGCCGGCGGGGAGCCCGCCCGGGGCCCGCGGGGAGGCAGGCCGGGCCGGCTGGGGGGGGACCGGCGCGGAGCCAATGGGGAGCTGGGGCAGGTGGAGGGGGGGGTTAAAACCCCCCCGGTGCCGGCGAGCGAGCGAGTGCCCGGGAGGAGGAGCAGAGAGGAGGGCTGCCCCCGAGGGCAGCCCCGCGGAGCGCGGCGCGGCGGGGCCCCGCGGGTGGATGCCCGCCGGTGCTGGGGCTGGCCCGGGGCTGCCCGGCCGGGCTGTGCCCTGGCAGGGGAGCGGCGGGGTGGCGGGGGGCCCGGCGGCTCCTCTCGGGGCCGGGCCATGCACAAGCCCATGGAGAAATCCCAAAACTTCCGCATCGAGGCACTCCTGGCCGAAGAGCCGGCGCGGAGCTCTCCCCCCCCGGCGTTGAGCCCCGCGGCGAGCCCCGGCCCCGCCGGGCGCTCCGACACCCCCTCGCCGCGGGGACCCCCGACCGCAGCGCCCCTTGCCCCGGCCGGCTTCGTCCCCAAGCCCGGCTTGCTGCACCTCCCCGGCTCCGGGCTCGGTGCCCTGCCGGCCCTCTACCCCCCCGCCGTGTACCCGCTCCCGGCCCTGGGGGGCCAGCACCCCGCTTTCGCCTACACCGGCATCCCCCACCTGCCGCCGCCCGGCGCGGAGCACCTGAAGGCGGCCGTGGCCGGCTCCTTCCCGCTGGAGCACTGGATCCGAGCCGGGATGCTGGTGCCGAGGCTCTCCGACTTCCACGGTGAGTGGCCCGGGGACCCGCTCGTCCGTCGCTCTGACACAGCGGGGTGCGGGTCCCCTCGGGGAAGGGGGGCTGAGCCTCTCCGAGGCCGGAGGTTCGGGTCGGGAACCCGGCGGGGGCGGTGAGCCCTAGGGGCTGACCCCCGGTGCGGGGCTCTCGCTGCTCCCGGCCCCGCGCCGCAGCCAGGGCAGGTTTGGGGTCCCGTTTGACGGGGGGGAGGGAGCAAGAGCCGAGCTCCGGAGACCTCTGAGGGCGGCGGGAGCTTTGGAATCCGATCCAAAGGGCAAAGCCTCGCGCTACGCCAGCCCGGTGCTGCGGGACGGCCCCGCGGGGCGCTGCCCGTCCCGCTAACGACCGACCCGAGCCGCCCCCGGGCCGGGCCAGCCGCGCCGGTCGCAGCTGCGGGCCCAGCACGGTCGTCGTAGGCTCGTTGGGCTCCGCCACCCCGGGCAAGGAAACGAAAATAAAGAAGCGGCTGGAGGAACCGGCACCGGGAAACGAATAAATCCCTCCCGGTGTGATTGGGAACGAAGTCGCCCCGGGATCCCCGCGGCGGGAGCCTCTTGCCGGGGCTGGAGCACGGAGGGTTGCGCGGCCGGATCCGGACCCTGGACCGGGGAAAGGACTGGGCTCCGGGTCCCTGCCCGCCGCCGTGCTCGACTCGTAGGGGCGAGGAACCGGCCCCGCGGGGCCGGTGAGCCCGGTGCCGGCCGGAACTGGGCAGCGTTCTCGGCCCCAGCCCCGGTTCCTCCTCGCACCCAAGGAGGGAGCCGGCTCCGTGCATGGCCGGGGCTGCGGGCAGGCACCGGACCCCGCACTGCCATGTGGGGAGGGTCCCGCAGGGCACAGACGGCGCAAGGACCGGCTTCAGGCTCTTGTCACACTGGGGGCTGTCGCTGGCACCCCGGCAGTGTGACCTGGACCCTGCCCTATGCTTGCAGTGGGCGACAAACGAGGAGCGGCTTGTTAATAAACCCCGGCAGAGTATCCAGATTTATTAGATGAGTTTCGTGCCTTAATAACCTTGGAGCCCACTTGCCAAAAAGAAAAAAAAAAATTTAAAAGGCTGAATAAGTCAGTTAATTAATAACAGGCTGGATGAATAACCGTGCAAAAATTGAGAATTAACGTGAAATGTCCCATTCATTGCTGGGCAGGTTGAATGGAAAGAGGCTGTTCCCTTCTGTCTCTTTTCCTGACTCTCCCTGGACTGTAGGACAGGTCCAGCTGCAAAGTGATGGTGGCACTTAGGAGTGTAGAATAAGCTTCCAGTGCTGTGGGCTTCAAACATGGCATTAAGCGCAGGAAAAAAAAGAAATTCTGTTTGTTGAGTGTGAAACACCTTCCTGCTCCTCTGCAGGGGCCACGTTGTCTTTGCAGGGTCTGGGTCTCTCAGTGTGTCTGAGCATCCGGGTAGCTTCATCCAGGACTGTGTTTCACCAGGGTGGGATCACACCATTGCACCTGCCCCTGTGGCCCTGAGTGCAGCTTCTGACTTGGATAATGTAGAGATATTTGTGCATCAAATTTGCGTTTGTATGACAGCCCCATCCCTCTCAAGTGCAGGATCTGTTTCAGAGCTGGTTGTCTCCAAAACCCTGCTGAAGGGAGGTAAATCCCAAGTCATGGGCATGAGAACAGCTTGTGGAGGGAGCTTTTGAGCTGTGCTAGGTTGCACAGGAACAGCATGTCAGCGGGTCTTGTGGGAAGCATTAGGCTGGGTTCCTGGGATACCTCACGGGGAATAAAAGCAGTCTCTAACCCAAGATCTGCTGGATTGGGCCCTGGAGAGCCCAAAGCAAGGTAGTGGCAGAGGAGACACACGGAGGTGTAACAAGGATGTCGCAAAAGCTGCCAAAGCTGTAGATTTTTAAATCAGTGACCACTGCCCCAGTCCATATCCTTGATGAAAGATGTTTGCTCCCAGTTTTGGGGAGCCCTTTGTGGTGGGGATGGTCTCTCCCCAGGCTCTCCAGTTTAGTGCTTCAGCAATCTTCCCACTGTGAGACTTGCTCCAGTTTGCTCCTGGGATTTGTCACACCAAACACAGCAAACCACTCTCCACTCTCTTTGCTTGCCTGGTCTGCACATGAGGAGGGTCTGTAGGTCGCTTTCAGCCTTCTCCTTCTTCCACTACACAGCCCAGCTGCTTCTACCTCCTTGGAGCTGGGTTTCCATCCTGACTGCTTTCAGGGTTTTCCTCCAAACTCCTTCCAAATGTCCTCTCCTCCCAAAGCACAGGGACCAAGCTGGATGCAGAGCCTGAGCTGAGGCCTCTCTGCAGCAGAAGAATGAGGCGTTGTGTGTTTGCAGCTGCTCTACCTGCCTGTACCTCCTCACAGACATCACTTCTGACTTGGGGAACTTGCATTTAGCTTGGGCTCTGTTCTTCTCTCCACACTTGTCCTCCCAGGGATCCTGCTCCCCTGGTCCTTGTTTCGTGTTATTCTCACTGCTTTGTAGATTCTGTCTTCAGACCCTGCTCCTCACCCATCTTCAGCCCCTTGTTTTAGTCCATTGGGAATGTTTGGATTCTCAAGTGTGTCCTCAGCCTTTCCTCTCGTGGTCTTGCTGCAGAGTCTGAAAGCAGGTCTCTTTGCAGCATGCCTTGTCCCTGTAGCCACCAGGACGGGCCTCAGCTGCACATTATGGATGTGTCTGGGCTCCTATTGCCCCAGTGTGCTGTCTGTGATGTGAGGATGGGGACAGTGGCATGGGTATGCAGGGACAGGAAGGGGCACAGCCTTCCCTCATTTCTCAGAGGAGGGTGGTGGGCTGGGCAGGAGCCTCCTGCTGCCGGCACAGGGTTCTTGGGCTGCCTGTGGTTCCTGTGTGCCCTTGTCCCAACACCCAGCCTAGACAGATGGACGGACCTGACTGGCTGAGGTGTTCAGAGTGACTGAACACAGGAGTCCATGCTCCTGGTGCTGGTCATGTTTAGCGCTCTGGGCAGCAGTGGGCAGATATATGGGAGAGATTCATCTGAAATCCTCCTAGGACATGTTCTGGGGCATCCCAGATGGAGGTCACTCTTGTGACTTATTTATAGAGGATTCCAGGACTAAATCATAAATTCCTTCTTCAGCTGCCTGTGTAGAGATGTTTTGCAGACACGGTCTGGCTTTGGTCTCCTGGAGACATTCACAGTGGGGGAAGGAGCAGGACAGCCCCTGAACTGAAGCCGTAAGCTTTGCAGGGATGCATTGCACAAGCTTACCCCTCTCACCTGTGTGTGGGTGAGGTAGGATGCTGGGGGGACAGTCTGAGGCAGTGGGTACCCTTAGAAACCTGACCTGGGCTTGGCTGCTGAGGTTACTCAGGTAAATGCTCCTCTGCAGAGCAAGCGGGTGCTGTGCCTTCCTCCCTAGCTGCCTCTGCGGAGCCGCAGCCAGCGCCTGGCTGCCTCTGCTGCAATGCAGCGTGAGACGGCTGGGCGGGAAGGCCTGAGCGCAGGAGCAGGCATGCCCTCACTGCAGCTGGTGGGATGCTGCTGGCCTGGGCTCCACTTCTCCTAGGGCTTTGAGCACCTCCTGAACCGCACAGGGGTGGCATTTGTCACCAGGGTGCTGTGCCTGTCAGTATTTCTGGGAGCTGTGGTTTATTTGCCCTGGCCAGCAGTGTGGAAATGCAGCGTGACAGTGGAGCTGAATGTAGAGACTTGCCTGCTGTGGAGGAGAGCTGTAGGAGTGGAGAGCAGTGACACACAGCTGCAGGCTCTCAGGAAGAGTGAAGGGTTCCCCGTGGAGCACCTGCTGCTCAGACAGCTTTCCTGGGACACTGCTTGTCTGCATCACCTGCTCACCAATTTCATGGCGTGGAGCCCAGGGCCAGATCCTGCCTGCAGCGGTGGAGAGCTGGCTGATGGGCCGTGCTGGGCTGGGACAGCGGGCAAGACAAGTCATATCAAACTGCTTCAAAAAGCAACGCCTTCCAGGGCTCAGTGGGTACATAGTGGTCTGGGGCCAGCAGGAAACATGAGCTGGAAAACAGCTGGCAAGCAGCAGTCTTGGTGGAGAAAGCAAGGGGCTACCAGAGGCAGCAAGTGCCCTTACACGTGCTGCTCTGTGGACAACGGTCAGGGCTGCCAGCAGGCCAGGAGAAGCCTCTGGTGATGACCCTGATGCTGGTGAGACCACCTGTTCCCCTGCCAGCCGTGACATCTGGAGAAACACCTCCAAAGCAGGCAGGGTGCTAATTTCCTTTCCTTTATCTGCTAGCCCACAAAGTTAAGTGAGCTGTAGCTAAACAAACCAAATTAAACCCAGTTGAGTTAATATCAACCTAGGATTACCTCTGTTATCAAGTAGACGGAACTGTATCAAATAAACCAACAATTCTTTATAAGCTTTATCTAATTATCCAGAAGGCAGCTGACTTGTAGAGCTCCTAGTCTCGGACTCAGAGGGCATTCCCAGCTCCAGACCAAGCAATTCATTTACTGATATTGCAGTCAAATGCCAGGCACCCATCAGCCGATCTGAGCCCTGTGAGGCTGAATGGTGTTGAGGCGAGCTCTGATCCTGGATGTAGGACTGGAGGAGATGGCTGAGCAAATAGGAATTCCTTTGGCAAGCAAAGGTATGATGCTGAGGCAGTCTTCTGGTAGGAGCTGGAGAAGGGGGAGAGCCTTCCTGAAGGGTTACTCTTTCTGTGGGGTGGTGGTTTTGATGAGGACGGGTTCATAGCTCAGCTGGCAGGGACCGGGGGAGGAGAGTCCTGGGGGGATGATGTCCATGTGGCAGCCTGCCACAGGACCGGGGGAGGACAGGGCTCCACCAAGCAAGGACTCCACATGGGTAGGGGAGGATGGAGCTACCCGCAGCCACAAGGCATCATTTCCTTTTTCACGGGCAACTGGAACCTACCTTAGACCCTCAGACTCCACTTCTTCCTCCTATGTTTGCTGCTTCCCCAATGAGAAGATGAAGACCCTCTTCCCGTCATACTCTCCCCATGCAAAGGAGCCAGAGCCCTTGAGAGAAGCTGACAGCGGGTCTGAGGCCAGTGATGTTGGTGGTTCGGGTCCATGCTGAGCTGCTGCCTTGGGGGGCTGAAGGTCAGGTAGATCTTAAGGCTGTGCTGGTTTGGTCTCACCCCATCTCATCTGCAGGCAAAATCCTGAATGAGTCATGGTGGGGAGCAGTGGTGATGGGTAATAGTACCTGCTGAAGGGTGTATTGTCAGAGGAGGCCACAGGTTAGGTGGCCAGCTAGACCTGTGTAGGCTGGACTTTGGACTGCTGCTGGCTTGAAATGTAGGACAACACTCCAGAAGGGTCTGAGGGATTTTTTTTTTTTTGGTCAGCACTGGGGCAGGAGGCACTTCCATGGAAGTCAGTGTCTGTACAAAGTTTGCAATAGACAGCATTGCACTGATCCCAAATTGGAGACACTGAGATGGAGAACCTGGGGCTGACAGAGGGACCATGCTCCAGCACTGGCAGTTATTTTGGATTTATTTGGCTTTAGGCAAATTTTCTGTTCTTTTCTCTGCTAGACCGATCAGTCCTCAGCATCTTACCTGAGAAAGAGTGAGTCCCAGAGAATAGGGGGGGTGTTAAAGCAAGTTGCCTTCTGGTGTCCTCTGAATCTGGACAGACTGAACTCCCCCAGTTTTGAGTCTGAGACTCATTTCTGTGCCTCCACTCTTCCCATGTCGGTCTGTAGTCGGTCCACATCTGGCCTTGCGGGAGGCACAGAGGAGCCTTTCAGCGTGGTGTGGAGGATTTCTGCGCTCCCCAGAGCCAGGATCCAGTGCCCTGGGCTCTATGCTTTGGGATGGGAATTCAGGCTGCAATGTAGTATTTTTATTTTTCTTTTTTTTTACCTCTGGTAAAGCAGCCTTCGGCTCTGAAAACCATAGAAGTCCTGAATTACTGGGTGCTGGGAAGTGGGCACAGCCTCTTCCCTTCTCTTTCTCTGAAGAATCCTCTGCAGACGTGCACAGGAAGAGGGACCCTTCCCTGATCTGGTACAGGCAGCCCATGCAGAGCAGCCCCTGCTTCAGGGAGGGACTGAGGCCCTGGTCACCCCAGTGCACCCTCCTGTCTCCGGCAGCAAGGAGGAGTTGCTGGGTGCTGGAGCCCTTGAGCAGCCAGATGCTGCCTGGGGATCCTTTGTGTTGCCCTCCCTGCCAATGCTGGATGAATTAATTTTCCTCTCCAGTTCTTCCCAATTCATGTCTGGTCTTCACCCCCGAGGAGCTGCAAGGGGTGTTAGCTCAGGCTGGCCCACTGCTGCACGTGCTGCTGCCCACGAGTCCTCCTTCCCTTACCCGAGGGGAGCCTTCCCAGGTCTGTTTGGTCTCGTGTCTCGGCCAAGGATTGGTACAGCCAGACCATCCACACCCAGCCGGGGTCCAGACAGCAGCCGAGCTCTGCAGAGCTAAGCCAGCTTTTGCCTGACATCAGTATTTGTCCCGGCAATCCTTTGAGCCTCTCATTTGGTTTTAGGCTTGAGTATGTTTTGTGTGCAAAATAACGCACCGCGTGTGTGTCAGAGCCGTCAGCGCAGCGTGCCTTTATCCAGTCCCTAGTTTAACTGGCCAGCGGCTGCAAGCTGGGTCCCATGGGCTGTCTCTCCTGGCACTGTGGGGCTGCAGGCACACCAAGCGTCATGTCCGTCCTCGCTCCCACGAGGAGCTTACTGAGCCCCAGCCCAGCCTGGGCTCTGCCTGTTTGACCTGTCCCCCCCAGCATCCAGGTACTTGGGACCAAACCCGGATGGTGATCAGTTAATGCCCCCTTCATAAATTCCTGGCTCATGCGTCACCACTGTGTTTGTGAAGGGCTTGGTGGACACCTCGGGAGATGGGCAGGTTGGGATCAAAGCTGGAATCTGAGGGCGATAATGTGGATGGTGCCCGATTCCCTGCCACGCGGGCGAGCTGGGGCGACTCTTGCCAAGCAGAGCACATCTCCGGGGCTGCGACACTCCGTCTCAACCCTGAGACAAAACAGTGGGGATGTGCTAAGGACCTTTCCTGTTAATGCCCCCCTCGTGCCTTTAGTCCCAGCTGCAAACCTCTGGGCTTGGCTGCCACTGCGATGGTGGGAGAAGCAGTAAAAGCTGAACCCTGGGGGGACAATAAAGCCAGCAGAGAGGAGATAAGCAGGGATCAAACACGGCGCGGCAGCCACCCTGCGCTGGACTCTCAAAGGTCCCTTTGTTCCCGCTGCCTCCTATTCAGTGCCGCGCTGCCTTCAAGGGCTGCGGGCGAGATAGCGGGGCTCGGGCAGCCCTGCCGCCGCAGCCCCTGGCAGTTGGGCAGCCACCTGCGCGGCCTGGCAATAAAAAAAGGAGGTTTAATTTCAGTCACAGGGCTGATCTCAGTTGCACACCGAGGCCTGATAACATATCTCACTGGTTCCTATCAGCCAGGCAATAAAGCCATTATTGCGGTGGGAGATGGTGGAAGAGACGCTCGCCTTCCTCCTCATCGTGGGCTTGCTGAGGGGATGTTCCCTGCAGCCCCACTGTCCCCTGACCCCCACCCGCTGTCTGCCCCACAGCCGCCCCGCAGTCTGGCTTGATGGGGAAGTGCCGTCGGCCCCGCACAGCCTTCACCAGCCAGCAGCTCCTGGAGCTCGAAAACCAGTTCAAGCTCAACAAGTACCTGTCCAGACCCAAGCGCTTTGAGGTGGCCACAGCACTGATGCTCACCGAGACGCAGGTACCTTGGTCCTGGGTGGATGGAGGATGGCAGGTGGGGGGCTGCACTGGCGGGTGGGAAGTCAAAGTCATGGGCCATGCTGATGCCCCTCGCTTGGCTGCCATCAGTCCCACACCCCACTGCCCCCATCGGCACCCCTTCCCAGGATATCTCCCGCAGAGATCTGCCTGGGGGGCTCCAGGCTCTTCTCTTGCGAAAGGCAACCCAGAAATGCTGCTCTTCTTTTTACCCAGCACCTCCAACTTGGATTTCAGAGACTTCCCATCCCTCCCTGCACTGTGAGAGGGGGCTGTTTGTGGGGCTAAATCTCCTCTTCTAATGTCCCAGTGCATATCCTTGGGCATCACAAGGGATTGCTGGTCCCCTCTGTCCCTGACATCCCCACAGAATCTGGGCAGGGGGGAGGGGAGCCGCCCCCCGGGTACTCCCCTCCTTGTGACATCCTCAGCATCCTCGCAGATCCGCAGCACCACAGGATGCCCCGAAATAAAGAGGCTTTGGGGGGTCCTCGGTGTAGGGAAGGTGAGGTGGTGAGCTGGGACAGGATGGGTCAAGGGGACACACTCTCCCTGGGGGCTCTCCCTCGGCAGGTGAAGATCTGGTTCCAGAACCGCCGCATGAAGTGGAAGCGGAGCCGTAAAGCCAAGGAGCAGGGGGCTCAGGCAGAGGCCGAAAAGCAACGAGGGCTCAGCAAAGCCTGCGAGAAGCTGCTGCCCAGCGAGCCCCGAGGACAAGCTGCTGAAAGCCCCGAGTTCATGGGGCACAGCCCCGATTCGGGCTTCCTGCACCGCAGCACCACTGAGCTGGGCTATGGCCCGGACTCCTCCTGCTCAGGGGGTGAGGAGGAAGAAGAAGAAGAAGAGGAGGAGGATGAGACTGATGCCACGGAGAGGAAGATCGGCTCAGTGTTGTGAAAGGCAGATGGAGCTGACCCAGGAGAGGGGCCGGGCTGCAGTGTCGGGGGTCTCTTTGCTGGCAGACACAGACTGTTTCCTGGGTGGAGCGGTGGGGGCTGCAGGGCACCTGCCCCCACCTTTAACTTATATGTGTTTGGATCCTATTTAACTCGTAATTATTCCTCTGTGTGTATCTGGGGGAATCCCCGCTTCCCCCCCTCCCCCATAAAGGTGTTATCCGGATGCCTGTGCTCTTCCTTAGGGGACGGGAGGCTCTGGCCTCCTCCTGCCACCGCGCTGCCCTCCTGGGGTCCCTGGGGAGCCGGGTGGGATCAGCAGGCTTTCACAGCTGGCAGGCTGCTGGCACAGCTGGAGGGGAGAGACCCCAGACCCTCCTCTGATGGTGCACTGTCCCTTCCCCGCAGATATGACAGGTCCTGGAGCAGTGCATCGCCGCGTGATGCCGGCTGCCCTTCGCCTTGGCGGCACGGAGGACTGGGGAGGAGGATGCCCAGGGTGTGTGCCTGCCTGCCCTACCTCCATCCTGCAGCCCTGGTGGGGTCTGGTTTTGCTGGGCAAAATTAAGCTGCCCTGCAAAACAGAGCTGATTAATTGGCTAATGCAGCGGTGCCGTTGTGATCAGCCTCGTTGCATCGCTGTGGTACTGCCCTGAAGTGAGGTGGGGACGGAGCCATCTGGGATTTAGGGAGGTGCTCAGGCTGGTTGTGAGGGCTCAATTCTTTGGTGAGCTCCTCTCTTCTTACGGCAATGCTCAAACCCGAATCAGCCACTTTCTGGGCTCATTCCATGATCCTCTTGGGGCCCTGCTCATTCTGGCTGGGCTCAGATCAACCCCTGGCAGCAGGGTGACAACAGACACCCTCTGCCACCTCCCTAGAAGCACTAGGGTTAAGTCCTGACCCTGCTAAGCAAGCAGGCTGCCTGGAAGTCCTTATAGACCTCCTGTACACTTTCTGGGCCTCCCCTTGGGGATGCTGAGCAGGCAGAAGGACCAGTCCCCCAATGCCCAGCCTCTCTTCCCCCTCCCCCGGCCCGGGACGCAGCCCTGCTTCACCACCCTGTGCACGCAGGGCTTCAGGAGCGAGTTCCCACATCCTCTAGTCCCCTCCTCTCTTCTGCTTGTCCCTGCCTGGGGGTGTCAGGGAGAGCTGCCTGCCCCCGGGACCTGCTGTGGGAGTGGGAGCTGCTGGGGGGCAGCTGCCCCCGGGGAGACCCCGCTCACCTCCAGCAGCCGGTCAGAGAGGGATGGGACAGGTAAGTGTTGGTGCGGGGCTGTCACACCTCGCAGGGCTGGGTGATGCCTGGCTGCGGCTGGGGCTGGGGGCAGCACCCTGGGCAGGGGGACAGATGTGATGCTTTTAGGACGGAGGGATGGACAGCGGAAGCAAGTGATGGGAGAGAGGGACAGATGGATGGATGGACAGACGGACGGACGAACAACGGTCCTGTGTGGGGTGACAGTGACCCGCAGCGGCTGCTGCCAGCTCAGCAGCTTCCCCCCGGGTGCGTGGCATCCCTCGTGCCCACGTCTCCTGTCCCCACGCAACCCACCCCAGGGTACGGCAGGGCCCGGCTGCCCACGCAGGAAGTGTCCGGACCCCTGGCACTGCCCCGGGGGGAGCTCTGGTCCTGGGGAGGGTGCAAGGGCAGCCTTGCTCCAAGGGGGGAGGTGTGAGCCAGTGCAGGGGCTGGGTGCTGGGAGCCTGAGATGGCTGGCGTAACACAGAGCATGAGATGAATAAACATAACGAAGGAGGGGGGTAAGACAGGGAAGAAAAGGAGAAGGGGAGTGGGAAGTAGGAAAGGATGGTGCCCAATTCCTCACCTTTGCCTTGTGGGGACAGTGAGGCAGGAGATACCCATCGCCTCAGGACAGCTGTGCCCCCCCCCAGCAGGCACACAGGACCGGGCATGGAGATGCTGACAGATGCCAGCCCATGGCTGCAGGAGCCTCAGAGCCAAAGACATCTATCACTCGTTGTACAATCTGGTCCTCCAGCAGTGGGGGAGCATGGAGAGGACCCCAGGCTGGAGCCAGGCACACCGGGGTGGGGGTGAGATGGAGGGGACGGGGTTGGCAGGGGCAGAGACAAAAAGGAGAGATGGGAAGTAACAAAAAAAAAGAGTGCCAGGAAGGAGGAGGGGAGATGAAGGGATGTCACAGACTTAAAACGTTCACCTTGATGGGCTGTGACAGGTTTAATTTCCAGAGTACACCCATTAAAGTGATGGATGGGAGGCGTTCGTCTCGCGCCTGGCGCACACGGGCCCACCGTGGCTGCAGAAGGGTTTGTTTTGTTGCTGTTATTTATGAGGCCGTTTCTGCAGGAGCCAGGCACTCGTCCAGCGCTGGGGGGACAGAGGAGGGGACACGATTGATGCTGAGGAGTTGGGGGGTGCTGATTTACGGTTGCTTAGCTGGATGACTCATGTTGTGAACGTCGACAAATGCCATTAAAGCTGCATCTCCTTCCTGCCTCTGCCCTGGCACCGTCCCTGCGCTGCAGGGTGCGGCCAGCCCTGCTCGCCACCACACTGCTACCTGTGCACCCCGGAGCGGCTGTCTGGCCCTTCCTACTGGGGACACAAGGGTCACCCCCTCCTTGAGGGACATCCAGGGCCCTGGGAGGATGCAGGAGTGACCCGTGGGGGTCGTGGTGCCCCATAGGAGTGATACCTGGGATGCCTGTTGGGCTTGTGCAGCCAGGGCTCCCTGGCCTGTGTCCCTCTGCCGGTCTTGGCCACTTTAACTGCTTTTGGCAATGGCCACAACTTATTTGCGTCGCTGACGCTCCAAGGAGCTCAGGGTGACCTGGGCCCATTAAGGTGCCACCCCATCCCTGCGCCAGCACTCTCCAGCCTGCTGCACCCCATGCCCCCTCACCCCCTCAGCATCCCCATGTCTCAGCCCCGCAGCCCCCTCACCCACCGATCCTGTGCACCTACATAACTCAAGGCACCCCGTTTGCCGAATCAGCTTTGCACCTACCACCCCCCCTGCACCCATCCTCACTGCCCCTCTCCCCTGAGCTCTCTCCTTCACCCCTGAACCCCCTGCATACCTCCATCTGCCAACCACACCCCTCTGTCTCCCTGAACTCCCCCATCACCCCCAGTCCCTATCGATCCCTGCACTCCTTGCTTCCTCTCATCTCCCCCCTGCACCCCTCCATCTGCCCCAGCGCCCCCTCAGCTCCCCCATCTGCCCCCTGCTGCCCTCCATCTGCCCCAGCGCCCCCTCAGCCCCCCACCTGCCCCCCGCACCCCTCCATCTGCACCCTGAGCACCCCATCTGCTCTCTGCACCCCCCTTTCGCCCCCCACCCCGGGTCACCGCCACCTCCCCGGCTCCGCGCGTCCCTCCGCTGCCCCCTGGCGGCCGCCGCCGGCAGCCGTCGCCGCTCCCGGCCCCGCGCGGATTGACCCGAGGCGGCCGCCGTCGTTGCTCCGGGAGATGCCGCCGCCGCCGCCATGTCCGGTCTCCACGGCAACAAGGGCCGACGCCTGGTTGCGCCTAGCGGCCGGGACCGGGCCGGGCCGGGGCCGGCCGGGACCCAAGGTGGCCCGGGCTCTCCGGGGTCGGGCTGTGCTGTGCTACGGGGCTAGGCTGGGCTCCAGGGAGCCGGGCAGGGCTCCGGGGAGCCGGGGTGGCCGTGCGGGCCCGGCGGGCGGTGGTGGTGGCGGCGGCGGCACCGGGCCCAGGCTCTGCTCCGGGGGCCAGGCAGGGTTCTAAAGGATCGGGCCATGCCGTGCAGTCATCCGTACAGGGTTTTCCGGGGCCAGGTAAGGCTGTAGGGCAGGGCTGTGCTGTACTGGGCTCTGCGGGGACATAGGGGACTGGGCAGGGCTGTGCCCTAAAGGCCCAGCGAGAGCTCTGCCACAGTGGACTGGGCTACGAGTGGGGCGAGGGGCACGGCCTGCGCCGAGGAGGCTGCTGAGCACACGGCTGCGGCAGCCCGGGGGCAACGTGGGCTGTGAGAGGCAGCCGGGGACACTACTAGGGACGCTGCGGGGAGCTGAGCCACCCTGAGCCCGAGGAGGGGTCGCTGGGGCCCTGGGAGCACCCAGGTCTTGGCAGCAAAGACTGAGTGCAGGAGCAGCGTGCGTGAGGAATTCTTCCTCTCGTTTTTCAGATGCTTGCTCAGGTGCGTGGCCAGCCCCAGAACCCTGACTGTTGTCGGAAGCGGTGCTGTGGCTGTGTCAGGAAGGTGAGCAGAGGAGCAAAGGGTGCCATTGTCGTGGGTGGATTTGCTGGGAGGGCAGGGAGAGGAGTAAAACAAAAAACCCTTTCGCCTTTGCTTCCCCCGTTCGTGACATCCTGCAGTATCTGTTGTCTGGGCTGTGGCCAGGAGGTGTCCCCTCTGCACTCCCGGAGCTTTGCCGCAGGGTGGATCCTCCCGTCCCTTGCCAGAATCGGAGACTTTTAGCGTAGAGAGACAGCTGTTAGAGTGACTTCTTCTTCCCGAACTGCTAATGTCCCCGTTGCAACTCCCTAAGGTGTCTGCAAGAAAGGCAAAGAAGAAGAAAGGCGTATTCTGGGGCATTGAGGTGGCTGAAACACTACAGTGGCGGGGCTGGGAACTTGGAAAAGAGATGATCAAACATCTGATGTTGAAAAATGTTCATGAAAAAAACCAGAAGCTGAGCTACAGGTGCGTGGGACGTTTCTTTCTGCTTCGTACTCCTCACACGCTGACTGCCATCTTCACCCCTCCTGCTGCATCAGTCACATCAGCACCTTTTCATGGATTCATCTGCCCCCTCTCTCCTGGGTGTTGAGCTGGAGACGGCATGTACACGCTTACCTAGCAGGACAGAAACCTGCTAATTCAGAAGCACAGCCTGTGTTCCTGGCAGGAGTATTTTAAATGAAGTGCCATTTTTAAAATTCTGTTTTGCTGATACTTCTGTCTGTGAGGCATTTCTAGTCTAATGAGATTTTAATTGTGGATGTACGCCAGCCAGTCACTAATGTGTCCTAAAACCATTGCTCCCAGGAGTCCCACTGGATGTCGAGCTACTCCAACACTCCCTGTGACCCTCACTGCTCTGAAACTCAGATGTTTCTACCTAATGTGTTTTGCTTATGCTGTATGACCTGCAATGTGAAATATTGTTCAAGGAAGGGGTAGGTACTTAGAGCTGGGAATGAATGTTCAGGACACCTGTGTTCTGCCCCTGTTTCTGCTGATTTGCTACCAAGGTACCCTTGGGGTCAGCTGTGTGAAGTTCTTCTAATTGTGAGGTCTGGAGGTTTTTATTCTTTATGCTCTTTTCTTCTGTCTGACTTGACAACAGCTGTGTGCCCTCAGACAAAATCTCTTGTTTTGATTTCCTTATCTAGATGTCCTTCTACGCGATTCTTCTTCGCTGTTTTTCCGCAGCTGATCACTCTGAGCCCTGGGATGTCCTTAACCCTGCCCGTTGTTTTCCGGCCCGCTGAAAAGGTAAAGTGGCAACATCAAAACTGCTCTCGGTGCTCAGGCTGGCTTCCAGGGGAGTAGCGGGCCTCTGCCTCTTCTGTCCCTTCTGATTTGTTTTCACGTGAACTGATCAGTCCTTAGGGAAGTTTCTAGCATAGAAAGACGGGGCAGCACAACCTTCTTGCTCTCCCCACACCTCCATCACCTGAGGGAGCCCTAACCCCGACTGCTCGGCAGAGTTGGCCAATAGTTATGAGAGGGATCCTCACAAAACGCATTCCCAGTTTTCCACATGCTGCTTCTGGCCACGAAGTCAGTAGGATAAGGTATTTGAATTGTCCACACCTTGTTTGATCCCGTGGAACATCAGCTGGGTGGTTTTAGTGCAGAACCTTGGGTTGAGGGACTTTTGGATGGAATGGGTTTCTTTAAGCTTTCTTTTTAACAGCAATGATTCTTTTTACCCAGCCTGTTTTCTTGATTTTCAGCTTATTCCTGGTGCCTGTCTTGGCTCTGAGTGTTGATCTCTGGCTCTCATCCACAACTGTTTGTCTTTGATGTGAATCTCAGTCCTAGCCATAGAGCATGATCATTGGGCAGATTCCCAGTACCCTGCTCTCTTAGTGTCATGATTTTCTGATGACTGTTCCGTGTTCCCTTTCTGAAATAAGCTGCTGGCCTTGTTCCATTTTCAGTGAATAGTTTGTCTGTACCACAGCAATCGCTACAGCAGGAGGCTCTCTTTCTTAGAGGGAGCAAGGACTGTGTGTACTGCAGTGCCCAAGGTCTCTCCTTACCTATGTAAGCCGTAGTCAGGAGAGCTGACGATTGGGGAGCATGGAAGACGCGTACCTTGCAATTCCTTCTATCTTAGCTGGTTAGCAGATGTCCTGGGCTATTTGTACACAGTGCTGTCAACGCTGCATCTTTAAGTCGTGTGTTATCCGCTTAGGCCTGTAGCTGACAAAGCACTTAATCAAAGAGTAACATTTCCGTGCCTGTGGAGCTCAAGGAGAGGTTGTATGTGCTGCAGTTAAGCTGAACTGGGATCTTGGAAATGCTGAAAGAAATCCATCGGCATTGTAACAGATCAGGTGAAACGAATGTGGTCTTCAGCTGCTCTCTCTGAGAGTGTTGATGAGCTCCCTGACAGAGTGAGGAGTATGCCTGAGCACCTTACTCACTGCCTGACTTTTCTGAGTGCTTCATGTGCTCTGTCCTGCACAGAGGCCTCCCCTGGTGCCTCTGTTGATGAAGTTTTTTCCCCAGCACTCTCAAAGAGGTGAAGGTGGTGGATGTTCATGGGTGGAGCTGCAGTACCTGCAAGATGGAAACTGTCTAACTGCTGTCTCCCCTTGCTTTTCTGTGCAGAGGGAGTATGAAGACAGCATCTGCTTTACGAAGGCTGAGGGCGAGTTCTCTGTCACCCTGCGTGCTGTGCTTCCGAGCCCCTGTCTGTCCCTCCCATCTGCTGTCGAATTGCCCATCTGTGCTGTCCACAGTGCCACAGAGACAACATTCCCTGTGCGCAACGTTGGGTGAGTGAGACATGGCTGGGCAGGTCCTCTTTCTGTTTTGTCAGGAATTTTACCACCTTCTTGGTGTCTCCAATGAGTGCGGCTCGTTCCAGTTGTTATTAGATTTGCTGGCTGCCTTAACAGGCAGCAAACCTCTGCCTCCTCTGAGGTCGTGGCAGAAAAGGCAGCAGAAATGGTAGTACAGGTCAGATCTTGCTGTGGGCCCATCTTGGCACCTCGCACCTGTCTGTTCCCAGCATACGCTGAGAGCCATTCACACACAGGAACTAGTTGGGGACCAGCGTGGTGTCCCACTCAGAGTATCCTGCATTCACAGGGGAGGCCTGGGCTTCTACTTGACCAAAGGCAACCTGCCCAGTGTGAGCAGGGAGAGATGAGCTACCAGCTGGAAACATTTTGGTCTTTCTGTGACCTGGCCTTTCTTCCCTTGGCACAGGAATGCTGTAGGGATGGCAGTGGAGTTGCCAATGCTCGAGCTGACCTCTTTGATTTGGAGGCAGGCAACACAGAAGTTGGAGAGTCTCTCCAGTGCCTGCTTTTTAGTTCACGGAGGTGCCTAAAGCAGTGGCAATATTCTGTGGCCGTTTAGGAGCATCGTTTAGTCATCGTTTAGGAGCAAAGATGCTCCCGGTTTCCAAGGACTGTCTTATTTTAATAAAAGCAGGACAGTAATTCAGGCAGTGCTGTGTAAAGGAGTGCAGTGAAGAAGTTCCCAGGCAAGGAGGAGGTGTACTTCCAACCATTGACAATAACCTTTACCAGCTGGAAAGTGACCTGTGCTCCCCAAAGCAGCCAGCTGATGTCGTAGGAAGGTGGAGAGGACAGAGGGCACATGTACCTTAAGCAGAGCGAGGTGTCAGCCAGAAATCATTTCAGGTGATTCATTCTCCCCTTAGAGAAATACTTTGTGCTGACTGAAAGGTCCAGGGGGTGGAGGATATGAACGGTAAGTAACACACAGCTTGGAATAAATAAAATATAAAAAGCTGATAGTATGTCATGCTCTTTGCACAAATCAAACAAGCTAAGGGAGTTCTGGAGAGTTGAATGAGGTGTTAGGAAAACAGCTCAGTCCTCTCTTCTCACCTGGGCATATAACAGAGGAACAAATGTTCATTTGGAATTAAGCAGTGGCAAATTTAGGTACAGGAAAAGCAAATCCTTCATTCTGGAGCTGATTTGTTTGCTATCACATGATGAGGCTGAGAAATTTTATGGCCATGAATAAAGTTCTTAGATGTAGTAGCTAAGATTCATTAAAGTGTGAGCAGAGCATTTGCAGAGACTGGAGACAAATTTCTTCCCAGCACCACATATTTGGCCGGATGCATTAGGAATTCTGCCATTCAACATTCGTTGCTTCACATCCTAACTGAATAACCCTGAGGGAAAGGTCCATCCTATGCGTGATTGCACAGGCAGCAAAGGACCAGTTTGTCTACTTAAAATGTATCTCCACTTCCTAGTGACCTCGTTACTGAGTTTGCCTGGGAGACACCGAGCCCTTTCTACATGATTCCTGACTGCAGCCTGCTCAACTCCGGTGCTGAGTGCATGGTCAAGGTGGTCTTTCAACCCAAGGTGGCTGCGGTGTATGATGTGGCAGCAACATGCTGGTTTGGAGGTGAAGAGAAACGAAAGAGGACTATTCAGCTAAAAGCCCTGGGTGAGTCTTTCTTGCACTTAACACTCAAAGAAGCGTGTATCATCCCTAAGAGTGGAATAGGATTCCACAAGGACACATGGAGGCACTGTGCTCTGAGACTGTGCCACAGTTGGCTCAACCAACTGATAAGCAAGTGAAGCCAATGGTTTGAAAGTGGCCTGTGAAATTTTCTAATGTACCTTTGCCAATTTGGAAGTGTGATCTGAAGAGACACTGGGTCCAATATGCCCTGTGGCATACATTGGCCAAACCAGTGCTTCTGGAGCCTGCTTAAGTTGACAGAGGGGGAGAAATGAGAGGAGTTCATTGGCACAATGCGAAAAACCTCCAGAAACTCCTGGTCTTGCCTGCACTCAGTCTCTCCTGTCACTGCTAGACAGAGCTCCAGAGGGAAATTTCTGAATTTTCTGGATGCAAGCTAGAATAAACAATGCTTTCATAAGCAAGTCCTTGCCTGAAGTGCCTTGTATGGCCACTGACAAATGAAAGATGTGATTCTGAGTTTAGTAAACTAAGGCTGGAAGGGAGCTTATTTGGTTCAAACAGGGCCAACTTTGAAGGTAGATCCAGCTTCAGAGTTACCTGAGGTTGTTCAGAGGCTTGTCCAGTTGAACATTGAATATCCAAGGATGGAGATTACACTTCTCTTTCTTAACCCAGTATATTATTCCCTGTAACAGCCAAATACCCCTACCTGCGAGTGAGTGTGCCAGAGGAAGAGTGTGAAGGTGTACAGCCTGGAAAGTCTCAGAATGTGCTGTGCTTTGGACCTGTGCCAGTGGGGACAACTGTGGAAAAGTGTGTAGAAATCCTCAACATGTCAGTGGTATGTGGAGAGGGAGACTACTTCTTGTGAGAAGCTGGCATGCTGGCACTTTTCCCTGGGCTACATGGTCTTGAGTGTGTCCCTTCATGCTGTGAAAATAACCCACGTGGGTATGTGAATAAAACAGAGATGATGAGCCTTCCCCTACCAGCCAGGCCATTCACCATTCACCCTTGCCCCCTGCCTTCCAGCTACAGTGCTGGCAGCTCATCCGCTTGCAGCATATTATGGCAGTTCCTGCCTTCTTCCCACCACATGTGGTCCGGATCAAGCAGCCACTGTCATCCTTCACATCCTGCAGCTCTCCTGCTCACCCTGGACAAGCCCATCAGTCCTACACGGCAGTTGTGGCAATCTCAGACTGGCATGCATGTATCCCAGGCAGCTGATGGATCTTCTGCTGTCCTCAGTGGACTGCAGCTTGGTGAATTGCTCTCAAAGTCAAGCGGGCTGTGTTTGAGCAGCTTGTTCTCTGTGCCAGCTCAGCCCATCCCAGCCCCGTTAAAAGCTGGATGTACTCGGAGATTGCTGACATGCATGACAGCAGCGGTGACTCCTCCACAGGCTGTGCGACTTGGGAGCGGCAAAGGCATGCTCATTTGTTGTACTGTTATTATTCACATAGCAATGGTGCTCAGCGTCCCCAGGCAAGGATCAGGACCTTTTTTAAGGGGCCTGAGGAAGCTGTCAGAGCACCAATCTTGTTTTTTTGTGAAAAGAATATCCGCAGATGAGGTGGAGATGTGGAAGGAGGGAAGGAAGTTATCTGTCTTCCCGTCCCCCTGGTCACAGCAGTCACGCTACCTTGGCCCTTGGGGACGCCTGGAGCCACCCTCCCCCCAACCGGGAGAGGCACTCTAACCCCAGATGATGAGGACATTTTGCTGCAGCCCACTGACTTCGGAGCGTATGGTGGAAGCTTGCTGCCGGCAGTGCTCCAGCAGGACAGCGTTGCAGGGGTTTGCACAGCATTGCTGTGCTGGGCTGAATTAGCCTTGACGTTCTTGGTGGTGCTTGGCTCTGCTGAAAACTGCGGTTCTTCACTGATTAGTGTCCTGCATTTGGAGCCATCCTGGGTCCTGTTGCCTGTTTTGTTAATCTATTTCTTTTCTGTTTTCAGGTTGATGCACCATGTAGGATAGAAAGAGCAAAAGATCCTCTACTTCGAGATCATGTTTTCTTCTGTGATGCGTCACATGGTGTTGTCCCTGCCAAAGGGAAGATTGTCTTGTGCATACGATTTCAGCCTCAGACAGTAGGAGAGCACAGTACCGACTATTTCACTATTATATCTGCTGGATCCCTCCTGCAGACTGTCCTGAAGGTGGTTGGCTCATGTAAAGGTACCAGAGTGAAATCCAGTCTTGTTTCCCCCTGTAGTCTTCTTAACACTGTAGGGGAAGGTCTAGTGCTTGGGGAAGGACTAGGGACTGTCACAGCCCTCAGTCATAGACTTCTCTTCTGCTGGGATCCAGGCAGTCTCTGGTGCACTGCTTGGGGTTTATACTTGCTGGAGGCAAGATGTGAGACTGTTGGAAGTGAATGTCCAACAGTTTGCTAGGACTGGTGGATTTGCTGATGAGATGATTCTGGTTTGGGAAGATGAGTTAAGTGCAGCAGTGCCTTGTGACATGTTGGCAGAAATAGGTCCAGGATCTGTCTTCCATGTTGTTGTGCTAGGTCCTTTGGTGTCCCTGCACCAAGATTCTGTGGACTTCAACTGGATCAATGTTGGGGAAAGTATGATGCAGGTGCTGAAAATCAGCAACATCTCAGATGTCCCGGCCTATTACCAGTTTGATATTGATGGCAGAGGGAGCGTCTTCTCGTTGGATCCTACCTGTGGAGTCTTGGAGGGCAAAACAACACTAGCGCTGAAGGTGACGTTTCGACCTACTCACCCCATCAGCTATCACCGCAGAGTGGTGTGCCTTGTTCACCATCAGGTATGAGAGGCAAAGGGTGGTTTCATGGCTGTGATAGCTCAGAGGCATCTTCCAGTGCAACCCACCAGGGCTGGCCTCTCTCACTGAGTAGCCCCTGGAATCTTTTCCCACTGAATTTCCATTGATACCTATCATAGAACATTTAGGTTGGAAAGAACCTTTAAGATCAAGTCCAACTGTAACCTAACACTACCAAATCCACCACTAAACTATGTCCCTACGCATCCATAATAAAAGACATCTACACGTCTTTTATATACCTCCAGAGATGATGACTCCACCACTTCCTGGGTAGATGAGGGGAGAGCAGTGGATGTTGTCCAGCTCGACTTCAGCAAGGCCTTTGACACTGTCTCCAATAACATCCTCCTAGGGAAGCTCAGGAAGTGTGGGCTGGATGAGTGGTCGGTGAGGTGGATTGAGAACTGGCTGAATGGCAGAACTCAGAGAGTTGTCATCAGCAGCACCGAGTGTAGTTGGAGGCCTGTAACTAGTGGTGTCCCCCAGGAGTCAGTACTGGGCCCAGTCTTGTTTAACTTCTTCATCAATGACCTGGGTGAAGACTTAGAGCGTACCCTCAGCAAGTTTGCTGACGACACAAAACTGGAGGAGTGGTGGATACACCAGAAGGCTGTGCTGCCATTCAGCATGACCTGCACAGGCTGGAGAGCTGGGTAGAGAGGAACCTGATGAAATTCAACAAGGGCAAGCGCAGAGTCCTGCACCTGGGGAGGAACAACCCTATGCAGCAGTACAGGCTCAGGGCTGACCTGCTGGAGAGGGACCTGCGTGTCCTGGTGGACGACAGGTTAACCATGAGCCAGTAGTGTGCCCTGGTTGCCAAGAAGGCCAGTGGGATCCTGGGGTGCATTAAGAGGAGTGTGGCCAGCAGGTTGAGGGAGGTTCTCCTTCCCCTCTACTCTGCCCTAGTGAGACCCCATCTGGAGTACTCTGTCCAGTTCTGGGCTCCCCACTTCAAGAAAGATGAAGAGCTACTGGAGAGAGTCCAGCAGAGGGCTACGAGGATGATGAGGGGACTGGAGCATCTGTCCTATGAGGAGAGGCTGAGGGAGCTGGGCTTGTTCAGCCTGAAGAAGAGAAGGCTGCGAGGGGACCTTATAAATGCCTATAAATATCTTAAGGGTGGGTGTCAGGAGGATGGGGCCAGATTCTTTTCAGTGGTGCCCAGTGACAGGACAAGGGGCAATGGGCACAAACTGAAGCAAAGGAAGTTCCATCTGAACATGAGGAAAAACTTCTTCCCTCTGAGGGTGACGGAGCACTGGAACAGGTTGTCCAGGGAGGTTGTGGAGTCTCCTTCTCTGGAGATATTCAAGACCCGCCTGGACAAGGTCCTGTGCAGCCTGCTATAGGTGACCCTGCTTCAGCAGGGGGGTTGGACTAGATGACCCACAGAGGTCACTTCCAACCCCTACCATTCTGTGATTCTATGATTCTGTGATTCCCAGGGCAGCCTGTTCCAATGCTTGACAACCCTTTTGGTGAAGAAATTTTTCCTAATATCCAATCTAAACCTCCACTGGCACAACCTGAGGCTGTTTAATCTCATCTTTGTTATCTGGAAAAAGAGACCGGCATCTCTCTCTCTACAGCCTCCTTTCAGGGAGTTGTAGAGAGTGATATGGTCTTCCTTGAGTCTTCTTTTCTCCAAACTAAACAATCCCAGTACCCTCAGCTGCTCCTTATAGGACTTGTGTTCTAGACCCTTCACCAGCTTTGTTGCCCTTCTTTGTACACCCTCCAGCACCTCGATGTCCTTCTTGTAGTGAGAGGCCCAAAACTGAACACAGTACTCGAGGTGTGGCCTCACTAGGGCTGAGTACAGGGGGATGATCACCTCCCTACTCCTGCTGGCCACACTATTCCTGATACCAGCCAGGATGCCGTTGGCCTTCTTGGCCACCTGGGCACACTGCTGGCTCATGTTCAGCCAACTGTTGACCAACACCATCAGGTCCTTTTCCTCCATGCAGCTTTCCGGATGCTTTTCCCAAGCCTGTAGCATTGCATGGGGTTGTGGTGACCCAGGTGCAGGGTGCAGAATGTTGTTGAGCAGAATCTCCATGTTGCAGGTTCCTATCAGCAGTAGAGGACTGATGTGGACAGTCAGTAATGCCTATGGGTAGGGTGAGGTGCATACTCTGTGG
Organism: Opisthocomus hoazin; assembly: GCF_030867145.1. Lineage (NCBI taxonomy): Eukaryota > Metazoa > Chordata > Aves > Opisthocomiformes > Opisthocomidae > Opisthocomus > Opisthocomus hoazin. Next base: position 18,597,456 of record NC_134422.1, on the reverse strand, counting down.
CTTCTGTCCACTTAGGTCTCTGAATTAAATTTATCTGCACAGCTGTGCATGGGACGCCTTGAACTTTCCCTCTAGTTTCAAGGAAGTTCTTGGGCCCCATGAAGACATAAAGTAAATGGCAGTCTAACATTGCAGATGCTAAGCCTTTCCCAGGCATGGTTTTGGAAGTGAGGTACTAGGATGGTGTAACACTCAAAGCAATCACAGAAGGGCAGTTTATTTTTTATAATCCTTTCCGGTGTTTTCCCAGGAACCCAAGTATGTGGACTTTTTTGGTACCTGCCATTCAGACACAGCTAAGCCAGCCATACTTCAGGCAAGACACCTCTCCTGGTACCGAACCAACATGGTGAGGGGACTGACATTCTACCCCCCTGATATCCTGAGTGTGATGCTGAAAGATGGGAAGTTGCAGATGGATGAAAAGGGAGCCCTCACACTGCCCCCCGAGGTATGAGCTGCCCTCCCTGGAATCTAAGATACTCCCGTGCTGTTCTCTGCAGATGCTGGGCTTCTGTTGCACAGGCCAGACAGATCTAGAAGGACTTGCAGGTGCCAGAGTGATTTCTTTAGTATCTCTGCTGTTAATGTTCCCAGCAGGCAACAGCGCTATCCGTGTCTTTCCCAAGCTCAGCCACTAAGCCACTTTCTGGCTTTATTTCAATCACAGGGTCTTCTTTTGCTTCTTGTAGCTTCAGATTGAGGACTGGCTTACAAACAGGAGCCTCCTCGAAGCTTAGATTTTGAGCTGTCCTGAGAATTGTTAGTGAAGTGCATCTTGCATGCCCTCTTGCTTGTGAAGGCAATCAGGACTGGTGTCTCCCGCAGGCACACTTCCCCTGCTCACACTGAGATGTTTCCTTCCTGCAGATCTCTCAGGACAAGCCTCCCAAGGAATACTTTGAATACTTTGAAGCCAGCTCCATGACTGAATATTTCTACAATGGTGTAAGCAGCTACCTGGCCGTGTTTCCCTGTCATGTTAGTGTCAGCCCCAGGGAGTATGATTTTGGTTGCTGCGTGCCGCTCCACAAGGTAGAACCGCTTCCTCTCTGCGTGACCAACCACACCAAAGGAAAGATCACTGTTGCCTGGACTCCGAGCCATGGCAGTGCCTTCCAAGTGAGCCCTGAAATCTGTGACATCCCTCCTTTGAAATCTTCAGCCTTCCGTGTCCTTTTCCAGCCCACTCAGCTCAACAGTCTCTACGCGGCGGAGCTGGAGGGTTTTGCCTTCTACAAGGTTAGTAGGAATTACAAGGACCAGCTTCCAGAGAGGGCCTGGCAAGAGACTGCAGGCTAAAGGCTTCGGAGGGAGTTAAAATTCAGATGGAACCTTTTATTGTGAGTTTGGCAAACTGACATCTTTACTGACTTCTTTGGCAGCTGTTTTGATACGCTGGTGGGTTAAAATTTCTCCTTCACCTGTGTCCTGGCAAAGATAAATCAGCAAAGCAAGCCACAGCTCATTCATATGGAGAGTTACACTTGCTCTTACCCTCAGTGAATGTGAAATAATGTACACCTCACAGAAGGAGGAATTACTGTGAATTACTGCACGATTATTGTGGGTGGGAGCCTGCACAAGGGTGGTTGTTGTGGTCTGGGTGATGGGCAGTAACTGTTTTTTTGTATCTGACCCTCCACAAGTAAAGCTGCTGAGGGCAATACAGTGCAAATCACTGCAGTCTCTCCTCCCATGTGATGTGGGATTCATGTCACACAAGGCTGCAGTTGCAGGAGCTTAGGAAGCCAGAAACATCTTGGTAGGTGAGAAAGATCTTCGTTACGTTGTTGATTACTATTCTTGCATTTTTTTCCCTTCTAAGCCAGTGTGGAGGATATCTGGGTGTAACCTTAGAGTCAGGAGTTTCTTAGGCTCAGGTAAAGGCTAGATGATTATTTTCAGTGACTTACTGCTAAGTGCTAACTATAGCATCTGCAAGTATCTCAAACTGCACTAGAGTGTCTGTAGACCCTCCTTCCCTACGGCAACCCTTGTAGTATCACAGAATAGCTTGGACAGGTCCTTTTGCTTGAAAGTCACTCAGTGGTCTTTCGGGTCTGAAATGTAACTATTTGTGAAAGCAGCACTCATGTTCCTCATCCTGCACTGGTCAGTCCTTCTTTCCTGAAAAAGTCAGTTCCTCAGCCCCAGGGATGTCATTGAAACAAACTGCTGCTAGTGATGGTACGTGCACTTGAAGGCACCTTGCCACATTCCTTTCCCGCATACGCTCTATTCTGTCCCTTTCGTGCCTGCAGGTGCTGAGAGACTACAGCAACATCGAGGAGGATGCCACCATCTGTCCATCCTGGTGCCTGACTGTCAGGCTGAGAGCGCACACGTATGAAGCAGAACGGGAGCACTTTATCCCACAGTACATCCTGGATGTCCCCAAGGTGTGTAATTGGTTGATGTTTGGATCTTTGCAGAGAAGCTCAGTGTTTACCTCTGAAGCTTTCTCCTTGGCTCCCATTGCACCATCCTGAGATGTGGCTTAGGTGGTTTCTGACAGTGTGGAGACTCCTGCTTTGGTACAGATGTAGGCTGTTCTTTCTCCTGCTTTAGCTTCCCAGTCTCCAATGTGTCAGGTTGCACTAAGCATCTTATTAGCTCTGAGAGAAAAGCTGTTGGACCTCCTTCCTTTCTGTTTAAGTGGATGCAGGCACTGACAAGGGTGCTTAGTCCCCTTCCAGGAGCCTCAGACGCTCTGCGTGCACTTAGACAAATGGAGGGCAGCACGCAGAATCCACACTTGGGGAAGAGAAGTGGTTGCAAGGCAGAGTGGAAGTTTCCCTGGCTGTCTCTGCTATTTCTGCAGCATGAGAAAGTATTGTTCCAATAAGGTAAAGTGGCTTCTGACCCTAGGAAGTAAGAATTGTCTTGAGAACCTCTTAGAAAATCTCATCAGCTAGTTCAGGACACACCGCCTGTATCTGATATGCATGAACTGGAGCAAATTCCAGCCTGCTGGAATTCTTAATCCAGGAGGTCACTATCCATAGAGAGACTGCACGTCCCAGCAAGCAGCTCACTTGTTGGATGGTCAGAAAGCATTGCATAGGTAAAGTGGCTTCGTTGGTCCTGTGAGCCTATGAAAGCTGACAGCCACTGTGGGAAGAGAAAAGGCCATAATCTGCATAACCTTGCATAATTTCCTTTCTTCCTTTGAAAAGAAGCTGTTACAAACTTCCCCATATATTCAGGACAGTACTTGTTGGAACCTGAAATTCAACATAGTGAAAGTTTTTTCTTTAAGATGGCTTTCTAAACCCAGTGCAAACAACTCTTCTTGCTTGTCTCCACCAGACTTTTCCTCCTGCGGCTCCTAACACTGATACCTACTGCAGTATGCTGCTCTTGAACACTGGCACCTCTTTGATAACCTTCAGTGTGAACCAAGCTGCCTGTCCCTCTGTTTTGGTCAAGCCCTGCTCAGGACATGTCATTCCAGGAGGCCACCAGATTTTCTTTCTCTCCACTCACCCACTTAACACAGTCTTACAGCAGCATGTCCTCCCTTTGCAGCTGAACTCTTGTCCTGGATACACCAAGGTAGGGAGAGGGAAGCAGAAGGTGGTGAGCAAAGTTTTGTTCCCTTGTAGTCTTCCCTTTTCACTGTGACTTGTGCTGTGACCCCTGTTAAATCTCCTAACGATTAGTTTGGGTTTCTCCCTTTGGAAATAGGAATGAAAGAATATTTTCAACATTTAAGGCGGGATTAACACACTGCAGATAGAAGGTGCTTGTGGTGCCAGACATCTGTAACCCTTGTTCACTTGGGTTTCTATCTCTTGGAATGCACTATATTGTGCTTGAGGCATTCTTTGACAGCACAACCTGAAGTCCTTCTCCTCCTTCTTCAGACCCAGTTTGTTCTTGCTTCTCTCTTGGAAGGAGCAATGTCTTTGCAAGGCCCCTCCAGAGGTAGATGAGACTTCTAGCTAATGTCTGTTGTTTTCCTTTAATTCCACAGGAGATTGCTCTCCAGAGTTGTGGGGAGTCCCTTCTTTTGCTCTTAGAAGGTGATGGAAATCTATACTTCAAGCCTGTCTGTATAGGGACCTCCTCTACACGAATGTATACCATAAAAAACTGCACAAGGCTACCCATGATTTTTACATGGAAGATCCATCAGTCTGACAGTAAGATCCTGTCTGTCAGCCCCACTGCAGGGATTCTCCAGCCTTATGAAGCCATGGTAAATTCAAGTTCTACCAAAGTTGTATTTTGCTCTCTACGATACGGCTGTGGAGTGTTTAGAGCAGAAATGAGAGGTGCCAATCATTTGGTTCTTAATGCCAAAGTTGGAGGATACCAGTCAGCGTCCTTGCTTGGGTTGCTAGTCAGCATCTGCATTTGTGCTGGTTCCTACAATGTGGATTTGCCCAACACGATGACATCCTCCTTGACTACAGGACCAAATCGGTCTTACACAGACACTAGGTAATGATACTCTGGGTAGGTCTGGGCATTAACACAGCAGCAACGTTGTTGTGTACCAAGAGATGTTAATAGATGTAGGACAAATGAGAGCATGAGAGGGTTTATGATGCTCTTCTTTTCTTGAACCTGTAAATTCAGGTTCTAAACTTCTACTGTATTCCCTGAGTGCTTTTTAAGAGTAGTGAGGACTAGCGTATCTCCACGGCCTGGCTCTGAATATCTGAATGTGCATTCGCAATATGAACCTTTGACACAGGCAGAGGTGGTGGAGGATGGAAGTGAGTGTCTCCAGAGTTGTCTGTAGAGGACTAGGTTAGCTGTAACAGAGGGAAGGGCTGTGCATTGAATGTAACTGTTGTGCTGTATAGTCTGGGCTCTGGTCTGAGCTCCTGTGAGTGCTTTCCTTCCCTCTTGTGATTTCAGGCTCAGGCATGGACTTTTACTCCTGACAAGGAGACCAAGTATCTGCTGCGTGCTATGGTGTTTGTGAGGAGGAAAAGCCCAGACTCCGTGTCTCCCAGAAGTGTTCGTTATGCCTTACGGATTGTTGGAGAAGGGGTGCTGGGCACCATCAGAGTAAGCAACTGGAGCCCATTGGGTAGTAGGGAGGGGTGATAGGGTGGGATGGGCGTCTTGGGCTTCCCCTTTTTGCACTGTCTGTACTGGAGGGAACCAATAAGGATTTACAGAAAAATTCCCAGATGTTGGACTCGGTGGAGATCACAGAGCCGATCTGGCAGCCTAAAGGCAACAGTATGATGTAAATGTCCTGTCAGATCATATCTGACCTGCCTAAATCCTCTGGGATCACTCTCAGCTCCTCTGTTCCAGACTGAACTGAGCAAGCCATTTGGCTCCTTGGGACTCCTAGCTCTCTCCTCTCATGCTGCCTTCTCCATTTGTCCTGCTGTCAGTCCAATTTGTAAGTGTAGTGGACCTGACTGTTAAGGTGGCGTGGCCAACACATATCTACCTGGCTTTCCTCCTATTATCTGCAGATCTGTGCAGCCACCTTCATTTTCAGGCAGGTGCCCTACGGAACCAGAGCTATATAAACTAATACTTAGTAAGTCATTGCCCAGTGTCAGTCATGTTGGACGGATGGGTAGAAATGTCTTAGAGGTGTTTAGTCACTATAAATTGCATGCCAGTGGTTGACTAGCCAAAATAGAGGTGGACTTTTAATGCCTTCACGGAGGGACCAGCAGACTTGTCCCAGGTGCAGCTGGCCAGCTAGAGTCCTCACAGCCCCAAATGTGCTGCATCCTACCCAAACAGCAGCCCAAATAACAGTGAGAGAGCACCTTTGGAGGAGGGAATGAGCCCCTTGCAGCCCTGTTCCAACATCTCCCGGAGCATTACAGGTCCTACACAAAGTAGGGAGCCCTTTACACTGCACTATGTGTGCCAATGGATCAGCATGTGGTGAGATAAATGATGGCTACGCTGCATGTGTAACAGTGACCTTTACATGGTGGGTTTGAATTTCAGGCACAGAACAAGCACCTGGACCTTGGAAATGTTCTAATTGGTGACCTGCAGAACTGCAGTGTTGTACTGCTAAATGATGGGGTCTGTTCTCTGAAGTACATCCTCAGCGTGGAACAACAGATCACTGGGCCTTGTGACCCCAAGGACGTCTGCAGAGATTCACTGGGTACTGTAAGGGAATTAGCATGGGATGGGGCCTTGGTCTTCCCCTCTTTTCTGTAAAACCATTCTAGCATGAACTCAGAGGTTGGGCTGCTTGCTGGCTGGCTTGCATTAACTGTCGTAAGTGCCTTAAGGTACCTGTTCCTTTGCTTAGGGATTTTCTACAGGTGGCTCTTCTATCTTGCTGGAAAAAGCAGAACCCAGAGCCTGACAATAGAAGTTGGACCGACATGGACCTTGAAATAAGATGTGATTTCCCAGCAAAGCAGGGAGTTAAATAAAGGAGCTTCCCAGAAGAAATGGTGGAGCGCAACCCTTAGCTGCCTTTCTAAAGGACCTCTTCTGGGGAAGTTCCCTGTTCTTTGCCTGCCAAAGGCAGGCTGGGTGCTCCCATGGAGCTGCCTACAGTTGTAGTCTGGGAATCCCAACTTCTGCTCCCGAAGCTGGTCCTAATGATTAGGCATGGGGGGGCAGTGTCTTGAATGCAGGTGGGCTTAAGAAGCGGTGTGCTGAATACACGTGTGGTGTAAGAGAGATCAGTCACACCAGGGGCTCACACCATCTGTTTTCTCTTACAGCTCTAGAGCTGGAACCCTCCAGAGGGACAATCCCTGCAAGGTCAAAAGCTTTTGTCCAAGTAACAGTCAGGCCAGCCCGTCGGCTGCATTACACCTGGTCAATCAAATACGCTATTTGCACCCCCACAGGTAAGAGACGGATATGTTTTCCCAACATACAAGCAAGTAGACTGTGCCATAACAGGCTGAGCTGCAGAGTTCCCAGTGTACGAGTCCTGCCTGAGGAAATCCCTGTGCTGAGCAATACAGCAGGGCCAGATGCTATGTGCCATCTCATTTTTGCTGGACCTTTTTGGGATTAGGTGTGATTGAACCATGAGACACAGACAGGGAGAGCTCCAAATTTGCTGCTGCTGTGGTCACAAGAGCCCCTGCTCCTCTGCATGATCATGGCCTTTGACTATGTGTCCCAAAACATATTCTGAGAGCTTCACGCAACCAGTCCTATGCAGCTGGAGTCCTTTTGTAAATCTGGATTGGTCCCAGTATGAGAGAGAATGCAGTGGAACTAGAAAAGGCATGGAAAGGGGCAACAGGGATGTACAGAGGTGAGGAACAGCATTTGTACAAGAAGAGACTAGTTAGACAACGAATTTGCAACTTGCAAAGTGGAGAATGGCAATGCTACAAGTGGTATGGAAAAGACAAGATATAAACAACTGTGTATGATTTTTCAGTGTGAGAACAAGGGTCACTTTGTAAAATGACTAGGCTGTAGGTTTAAATCAAAAAAGGGGGTCTTCACATAGTGCAGAACTGAACTGTGTAAATGCACTGCTTAAAAGCACCACGTTCATAGTCTTTTGGTGACCTCTAAATGCAGAAGTCAAGGTACAGCTAGAAGTCCATGGTTTAGAGGTTTTCAGAAGCTGCCAAAGACAAGACCTACGTGCAAATTCTGTTCTTTCTTTCTTTGGTCTGGGTAGGGCCTCTCTCCATTTTGCTGTCCAGACAGCTGCCTCTTGATGGTGCATGGCTACTTTTTGGTGTTTCTTTCTCTCCCAAGCTACAGATTCTGCAAACACAAAAGAGGAGCAGCAGCCCCTCTGCTGCATCGTAGCAACAGGCGTCTACCCAACTCTCTGCATCGCAGATGCCTGTTCAGCAGGGAGTGCTAGTGGTATCAGCAAGTTACACCTCTGGAGGCTCTTTTCCTTGGACACACTGAACAAATGCTTGGAGCAAGACCCGACTCCCAGCGAGCTCACCTACAGAGTTCCCACAAGGCACAGGTGAGACGAGGAAGCACCTCGGAGGATCTGTCAGTCCTTCACATGAGCCAGACAGAAATGCTGTGGCTCTTGGCTTGTTTGCAGCTCACTGCTCCATGGCCCTTTGGTATTGTATCTTAGCTCCTGAAGGCAATTTCTCACCTCTGCTTCTCTGCTTACCCTCCCTAGAGAGGAGACACAGAAACAAAGAACAATTTAATTGCAATGGACCTCTAAAGGTCTCTGGTCTAACCCCTTGCTCAAAGCAGGTACAACTAGATCAGTTTGCTCAGGTCCTTGTCCAGTTCAATGCTGAATATCTCCAAGGATGAAGAAACCACAGCCTGTCTGGGCACCTGATTCCAGTGTTTGACCACTTTCATGGTAAAAACTGTTTTGCCTAGTATCTAATCGGAATACCTTGTGTTGCAACTTACGCAGTTGCCTTCCATAAGCCCTTGCTTCAGAAAGCTGAGCAAACCAAGGTCTCTTAGTTGCTCGTTGTAAATAATGTGCTCCAGCCCTCAACCACCTTGGTGACCCTCCAATGGACCTGCTCCAGTATGTCAGTGACTTGCTTGTACTGGGGAGCTGAAAAGAGGCCTCAGCTAAGCAGGACTTTCAGAGCCTCCATGTATGCCACTCACTCCCATCGGGCATATATAAAACCAGATAAAATCCAAAGGCCTTCCTTACACCCAAAAAGGCAAACACCAAAAGGTCAGAGAAAGAATTATAAGGAAGAGAGGCAGTGTAGAATGACTCTTTCTCCTGTCATGCCCTGTTGACCCTTCCTGCTGTCTCAGTTTAATCTCTTCTTTCTCTCCTGTGACCAGTACATGCTTGATCCCTCCAGTGTACACCCCTGTTCTGCTGGACTTCAACTTTGGGGTTGCCTCGATTGGCTCAGAGCCTACCCTTGTGATGCTCCTGCTGGCAAACAAGGGTGTGGTGCCTGTGGAGTGGTAAGTGGTGCTTGCTGGAGCTCAGCCTTCTTTCTGGGGTCTGTCTGGGGATGTGGAAATGCTCACAGGGGCCTTGAGACGCTTGCAAATTAATAGGGTGGATTTTGTAAGTACGGCTTTTGTTGTGGAGCTGCAACTGAGATCTGTTGGTGGGTCTGAGTGGGGAAGAAAGCAAGGGATGGCAGACAGTTCTGCAGATCAGACCTGAAGAAACGTGATGTGTCCACCAGCTGGGCTAAGCCTGGCTGGACTAAATAAGACGACCATGGCCCTGAGGAAGTTGTGTGTTCCTGTTGCTGACCAGTTGACTTGTTCCCTAGGGCCTTCTTGTTTCCTTCTGATCAGAAGATGGACATGGAGCACTGGGCAGAGGATGTTGAGTTTAGCCCCCATGAGCTGCACCAGATGAGAATTCAGGATAACCAGCTCTTCAGTATTTCCCCAAAGTCAGGGAAACTTCTCCCAGGACAGCAGGAATCAGTCCAGCTCTCACACAGGTGACATCAACTTCCTGTACTTCAGGGCCTCATACTGCATGCTGGGACAGCACACGACATCAGTCCCCTGTGTGTCCACGCTGGATCCTTTCCCTTCATGTGGCCCTTGCCTAGCAGAGATTCGGCAAGTAAAAAGTCCCTGAGTATGTCCAGTTTCTGGACCCCACAAAGCTTGTCTTCCCCAGGGGTACGTTGTTAATGTGCTTTAACACTACAGCGCAAGAAGCATTTAGCGTGACGTGCTGGGGACGCTGCTCTGCCCTGACCTGAGGGCTGGGGAGACAAACAAGATGCTGCACTTCCTGTGGTTTTGACTATACAGTGATATTGCTATTTTTGTCATCTATTATAGCTGCTAGCCCTTGTGTGCCTGTGGAGGGTATGAAGAAAGCTGAGCACCTCCCATTTCACAGCAGACCTGATCTGAGAAATACTGGCATTTCAAATGGCATTGGCCTAGAAACTTGGGTCCCTAAATTGGTGTATGACTAAAATCAACATCACACCACTCGCTCCCACCCAAACACAACTGTCTCCCTCCCTCTGTCTCCCTCCCTCTCTCAGTGGCCCTTATGCAACAGTGACTCTTTAGCTGGGAAGTGAATTGTCTCTAATGTACTGTGTGACCCTGATTCTGTCACCCTGGGCACAAAGTTGGTTTCTAATGTTTTTCTCTCTCTCCTCTTGCACTGCTAGACATGATTTCGTTGGCACCGATCACCTCCCTGTCCTGCTGAAGGTTTCCTATGGCCGTGAGATTCTGGTAAGGTAGCAGGTATCTCTTTTCTGTTTGCAGAACAGCAGCAAGTAGGAACTGAATTCCAAGGTGTTTTCCCCAGAAGCTGCGTGGCGTGCAGGGGGCTGTGGCCTGCCCCTGGAATCTGCACTGGCCAGGCAGTAACACAGGGCCAACCAGAGACATAAAACCAATATCCTGACAAACCCACGGTTCCAGCACGGTGTGATGTGGCAGTGTGCTGGCTAAATGGCTATTGGATGTAGCATCTGCTGGTTTCCCCAGAAAGGGATTTTTTTACTGTTATTATTAACCTTTCTATTTTATTGGTGGTGTTAGTGCAGAATTGCTTCCTCCTTCAAGCCAACTTCAAGTCCAAAACAGTCTTCCTGGGTTTTACAGTCTCTGCATGCTTTCCACACTCAAGTATATCTCATGGACAGGATTTCTGTGCTTGCTTCCCTACATTTCATCTGCGTTACCATGAGTTCTTCCACACAGCCATCCTGGAGATCAGCTCTGCAGCCCATCTGACTTCTCTTATACGCAGCTTTCCTGAATCTCTACATCTCATCATCTCTCTATGCTCTTCAAAACCCCCTGGAAAGTGCTTTTCTCCAAAAGTACCATCTGCACTGGCTGAAGTTTGGGGACACATGTGCTGGCACAATGTTGGCAGACCGTCCTCCAGCTCTGGAGTTATGGAGGCACCTGCTTCCCTGGGCCAAGAAGATTCTCCCTGATTTCCTGGTTGGCTGTTCCCACTGCAGCCCTGATGCCTGTGTCCACCCACTTAGTTCTCCTGCCAGTTGTCTGGTTTTGGGTTAAACCACAATGCCAATGGTGAAGCTTCCCACTCATTCTTCCTGCTTCGCTGCTTGCTAAAGCATCCCAGAGCTGATCTGCAGTGTATTTTCCCTGAGCATTTCCTCAGGCTTGGGACTGATTTCTCTCTCTCGCCCTCTCTCAAACTGTCAGTTAGAGTCAAAGTCACCTTGTGCTCTGCCGGGCACAGCTCATACCCGGTTGAGCCTTCCTGTCTGTCTCTGAATTTTCCTATGAAACTATTGTGTTCACACGTCTCTTATTTTTCTTTTCTTTATGGACTGTTGTCAGCTGAAAATCCAACCCTTTGACCAAGCTGTTCAAACAGTGGCTTAACTGTGCCTTCCCTCAAAGCCCTTGGACAGGCTCCCTGTGCTCTGCCTGCCTGGCACAATCCTGAGTGTGGATGTGAGCATTTCACCAGCTGTCCAGTGAGGGAATAGGCTCTGGAGCACCAGCAGCCTACAGAACACACATCCCCTCTTGCCACATAGCCCGTGGCTTTGGTGGCTGCCAGAGGCCACCACCCTACTTCATGCTGTGACTGCAGAAGGGGCTGAAAAAGCATGGCAGGCCCTGGGGGTGATAAAAGACCCCTGGGTGCACTGGAGCTCTGGAGGCCAGTCCAAAGACCTGGAGCAGTGCAGGTGGTTACAACCTGCAGGGCTGCACAGTGCCAGTACTGAACTGCTAATATCAGAAATTAGAAAAGGAAGAGTCTCCCCTTTCTGCAGATAGGGCAGCTGAGGGGCTGAAGACAGTGTGCCTTCATTCCTCAGTCACGGCGTGAAGAGCACAGAGCCGCCAGCCCCCATGGCAGAGACTGCTCGAAGTGTACTCATGTGCCAAACTTGCACAGATCCTCAGTTGGGAATCCAGTGAAATGTGCAGAACATATGCTATCCTTAAGAGAAGCAAATGCTGTGATGTTGTCCCAAAAGTTTAACTTTGGAAACTTGAGATAGCAACAATAAGCAGAGGTGGAGACCGTAGGGCTGGAGTATTGCCTGATTATTCTGTCAAATTCCAAATTGCCTGGCTTTGGAGCAGTGATATTAGCCAGCTGCAAGCCACTGCATGATTTTTTGGGGGGTCTGAACTCGCCTCTGTGATGGCTTTACCCATGTGGACAAATTTTGGCCTCCCACTCCTCTGCTTCCCCAACAGAGTCTGTCTGCTTCGTTTTCAGGAGGAGCTCTTTCTCCATTACTCCTTCCCCACTCAGTGGCCACCTTTCAGTCCTGAGATGACTGGAATTTTAGGTGCTCTGAAGGACCCAAACTGATTTCCCATTGGCAATTCCTTCTGACTGCAGGATGAAAGTTCTGTAGACTTGTGTGTTACCCACTCCCTTGTGCAGGAGGGAAACGGGGCCTCCTGCTGCCTAATGCTCTCACAGGTTGTTCTTTGCATCAGCGCCATAGCCTGCCTGTAAGAGCGCAGCTGTGACCTTGTTCTCAGTACTCTGGGATAGTTTGGCCAGGCAGAATCTGCACCCCTCACCAGTTTTAGTAGGAAAAGCCCAGATGGCTGCAGCTGTTGCGGGATGAGGTAGGCTGGTTCCCAGAACTCGCTGGAGAGAAGGGAGAATCCCCGAGCACACAGGATCCAAAAACTTGGAAGTATTTGTGCTCTGCTTCATAGCTGCTAATTGGGTGTTGTGAGATGTTGTCACCTGCAGCACGTGTTCTTCAGGCAGCTCTCCTCCCTGGGAAATCTTGTGTCTCTGTCCCCTCATGCTCTAAGTCATTGCTGTGGGACAAAGTCTGGGCACTCTGGAAGCAGAACTGATGGCAGCAGGTCTTCACGTTTCTCCATTTGTCTCCCTTTAACTGAAAGTCCTCTAATTGTCGTATCCTGAGTCTATGGAAACTGATGACAGCTTTTCCTCAGCAGTTGTGGTCTGGTGTAATCCAAGCTGGCTTTTTGACTCAAGCGATATAAATGGTTGTTCCACTCCCAAAGCTCAGGCAGGTTCGTGTCCCTTTTTCCCTTGCAGTTCAAAAGTGTCGGCTCTTGTCCTCTGCCTATTTTGCATTGCATCTGGCTTGCTGAGGCCCTCAGGAGACTGAATGCTCATGTAGTGCTTTGAAAAGATCCCGTGTGGGACTTCGTTAGCATTGTATTTCTAGTCTTCTCTCCCTCCTCCCTTTGCTTATGGAGCTGAACTGAATGGGCTGTTTTGGAGGAATCAGCATCCTCTGCTCTTGTTTAAGCAGCTGATACAGTATGTCCTGCAGGTGTCTGTCCAAGGCACCCACCTGCCATTGCAAACATCCTCTCCATCTTCTGCATATGCACTTGAAAAATAGCTATGCTTTAGGCTTTGCTAACTGTGAACTGCAGCAACTCAGCTCCTTTTGGCCCATGCAGAGATGTTACTAGTTCTGTGACTGCTTTACAACCTCTGTCTCTAGGTAGACAGCTCAGGGGTGCTTTGGGGTGATCCTGCAGGAAATCATGCATCCTGACTCATCTCAAGCTTGACTGCACTTCTGTCAAAATGCAGAATCCTGTGTATCTTCCTTCCACGAAATAGCTCTATAAATCTCTTTGCTTTGCTTGAAGTGCCTGGCAGTTGCTTTGCTAACAAGATACTGTTGGTCATTACTTGATCACTTAAAATTCAGTTGGGATCTTCTTGCAGCTTTTGGACCATTAGACACATTCTTGGAGCACAATGTCCCCCAGAGTGAGGACATACAGATGGTCCTTTCCAAGAGCAGGCCATTACTTACCTAAAATCCTGTCTTTCCAAAGGATTTGGCTGTCACAGCTCCACACTCCCCTACGTACAGTCCAGACGCTTTCATTCATGGAGAATTTCTACCATATACTTTCAACGAGCAGCACCGAGGCTGCTGCCTGGCACAGCAGGGAGAAAAGTACATTCTGTCTGAAACAAGAGGCAAACTTTGCAGATGTGAGCCAACAGTTGAGTAGGCTCTCCATCTCCTTGCTTTTTTCTTAGGACACACTGTCCTGCTGTTATCAACTTAAATCTCTGTGTTGCCCTCAGCTTATAAAGTCCTTCAGAGTCCTTGTGCGGCTGCTAGTGATGGGACCAAGGCCTTGTGAGAAAGTGACTGCATTTCTTTCCACTGTAGCTGAACTTCAGCGGTGTGACTGTGGAACAGGACCAGAGGTACATTCATTTTGCATCCACTAAGCACCTCTTCACACCCATTGCCGTTGGAACCACCCACCCTCCCACACAGGTGAGCATTCTGGAGCCAAACCCAGCAGCAGCGGAGGGAATGAGCTAATGTTATTTTGTCCCATGGACAGACTGCATCTGAGGCATTTCCTAGGAAACAGAACAGCGTCCACAGGAAAGCATCACAGCAGAACTTTGAGACTAGTGCTAGGCAGAGCCTGGAGATGGCTGATGGAATGGCAGCAGGGAAAGTACCTCTCACCATCTCCAGTTTGACAAGATTTGGCATTCGCTTTAGCCAGAATGCTTATGAGCTGTGTTGGGTGGTTCTGCTATTCTCTTGCATTGAATCCAAGTGAAGGCTCGTTGATTTGCTCCAAGCACTCTGGAAATAAATCCTAATTAGTTTTTTAGTAAATTTAATTAAAATTCCTTAAACACTTAGCAAAAAAGGCAGCTTTGATTCTGTTCTGCCTAATTTACTTGGGGAATGAACAACTCTGAATTGAATTAAGATCACTTTAATATGAGTGGTTTTGCTTTCCAAGTAATCTACTTTATAGTGATCCCTTTAGCTAATTTGTATTAATTTTCTCCTAGACTGAATTTGCAGGGCACCACTTGGAAGGGCACTGTAGTTATCAATGTACACGTATGGTGATAAACCTTCATCACAGTCTCCTATCAGACCCTCAGTGATAAATTCTGACACTATGAGGTCTCTTCATTCTTTGGAGACAAGTTGACTAATTAATTATTAGTGCTTATCAGAGTCCTCTGGGGAAGCGTTGACTAGTTTAACTTGTGTGTGGTATAATAAGTACTGCTCTCTCTGACTCACTTCAGATTTATGAACTATACAATGGTGGCTCCGTGCCTGTGGTGTTTGAGGTTCAGCTGGACAACATTGTGAGGCTGCAGGAGGAGAATTTTCGACATCCTGTGTTTGTCTGTTTGACTCCTAGAGGAGAAATTCCCCCTGGCACAATAGGTCATATTGAGTGGGTCTTCTCACCATTGGAAGCCAAAACGTACTTGGTAAGACCCTCCTCATGACAGCTAGAAATATTTTGTTTGGGTTTTTTTTCCTGCTGCTCTGTGCCTAAAATTCTTTAGATCTCGTATTGATGATTGGTCCATGTCATGCTACAGCTGAATTGAGCTCCATTTCTCTGAGAAGCAAAAAGACTTGAGAGCAAATGAGTGGTTGGTCTGGTCAGGAAACGCAGCAGATAATTTGTTGTGTCATAAATTTTTTCTTCTCAAAGAACACATTTCTTCCACAGCCAGAGTCATCCCAATATGTATTTCTCAAGGATCAAATGGTGACTAGGGGCATAAACAGTATCTGATCAGATTTTTGGTTCATTGTTGGCCTCCAATAATTCCTACCAAAGAGAGTGGAGTCAGTGTCTTTTATCATGGCAGTGTGCACTGCTGCAGCCCTCTGGAAACAGCCTGCCCAAAGACCTCTGTCCTAGGCTGCAGCAGGCAGGCAGGGCTACAGCTGGAGCACTACTTACTGCCCCACTCAGTGGTAGATGCATGGAAAAATAAATAAATTGAATTTCAGACCTCCAACTTCTGCTCCAAGAGGGAGTCCCTGCCTATCTCATACAGTAACTGGCTAATTGACTCCTTAACCAACTTTCCTGGGTTAGCAAGGCCTGAAAGAGCAAAAGAGACTAGATTTCTCCTGACCTGTGCATATGGTGCATTTAGACGAGTCTATTAGCAAGTACACTAGCTGCTTGCACGTCTCTCCCAAGTATGAGTCTGGACTTAATACTCTTATCTTGTCGAAGGCAGGTCGATGTTCCCATCCACATCCTAGGAGGTGAATCAGCTCTGATCACCTTCCAGGGAGTAGGCTACGATCTGAATACCATAGGAGACACTGCCACATCCAGTGAAGTTTTGCCTCCTACAGTTTTTGCAGGCTCTACAAAGCTAACTGTGCCCGGGCAGGTGAGTCCATGTATGCTGATATTAATAATATGGTTAGTCCAGAAATGTGTGAGAGAGACTGAAATATGGTATTGGCCCCATGTAGCAATAGCCTGTGTTGCAGGGGAGTTGCCGTGAGACAGAGCAAGATATTTCCCTTCCAGCAGGTCATCTAGAGCTTAACTCATAAAACCAGTTCTGAAAGGTGCCCTCCTTCCAGCTTGTTGCTTCCGCAGCTATTAGTAACAAAAACATTTTAGGGTTTGTTCATTTTCTGAATTTTCTATTAAAAGTTATAGTCCACCACAGCTACCTTTCTTATTTACAGCTAAAATACCTTTTCTTTGGCAATTCATTCACAAAAATACTCCTGACATACCCTGTGGGGGCTTGGCTGCCTCCCTTTCACAGCCAAACTCAGGCAACGAATTAGCTGAACACAGACCGCGGGGTGGTCGCGAATTCGGGCACATCCCGAGGAATGCACTTCTTCGACCTGTCCCTGGCTCAGCGGGAGCTTGTTGGGCCTGGCTGGAGCTGGCCTGCCAGCCTGGACCGTCTGTTGTCACACTCAGCCACTGATCTCCGCGTAGTGAATCAGCGTTACGCAGCTTCAGCAGAGGCATACTCCAGGCAGGTAAAGGGTTCATCCTGTGTGACATGAGCGTGCCTGCCTTGGAGCCCAGCCACAGCTACATCTGCCCTCTGGCTTCCAGCAGGACAATTGCATTCCTGGGTAAAGCAAAGAGAAGACGATTAAAAGTCTGTCTCAGGCTGCCAATAAAGTTGCCACTCCACAAGGCTCTGTTGTCTGTAACCAAGAGTCATTAGCTTCTCTAATGATCACTGTAATCAATTAGAGTTTGCACTGTGGCTGGAGAATGAGACAGGCTGGTATGAGGATTTTGCACAAGCACACACTTCACGTGTTTGCCGACTGAAGTAGGAAAAGGCCCCGACTGCAAGCGCTGCAGAGAGAATCTTGGTGCTACCGGTCCTCTGCACTCCCGAGATCCTCTCCCGTCCCAACACCAGCAGTGGGTTCTGTTCAGTGCATGCTCAATCCCACTGCAACAGGGCTGTCCTCTTGCTGCAAAGAGTCATTGTAACCAGAGCAAAAATGCAAGAAATGCAACACCCCCCAAGTTGTTATGGTAAAGGTAACTGGCTAATAGTGTCTGTGAATTGCTGGGTAATCTGAAGATGACTGTGTGACTGCCGTTCTCCAATGGCCACATCCCATCTTCCTTCACTGCTATTCCTCCCGGTTTCACCTTGCTTCCTGCAGGCAGCCACCTTGTCACACCACAGGATTTGCCTTGGAAATATCCCAGACTGCAGCAAAGCCAGTCGACTTGTCTTTCTCAACAATATCTCAGAGAGTAAAGCTGTTGTATTTGCCTGGCAGATAAACACCTGGAAAGATGAGAGGGTGAGTCCTTCCTTCTCTTTCCTCTACAGCCTGCTTGCCCATCTTTTCTCTGTTGTGCCACAAAACAACTTCCTGCTCCATTTGCAACCAGACAATCAGAAACGATCCTAGGGACTTGGCTTTTGTACTAGCTGACAAAAGGAAAGGGCAGAGAAAAGTGAAAGCAAGGGTTAGGACAGGGGAGGAAAGACAGGAATTCAGAAGGGGCATCTGAAGACTTCAGTGAGGATACATGAACCTGGAACTACAGGATGTGATAGTGAACCTCAGGACCCTGTCTACCAGGAAAGTCCGTGGTCATTCTTTGAACATATTGGCTGCATTGTTCTCACGCTGCATACCTCCAAGCAGAGCAGGGAATTCCCATAATCCTGTTTTTGCTGCAAAACGAAGGCAGATATGAAGGTCCCAGGGCAGTAAACAGCTCTTCTGTGGCTTTTTATTTTCCCCAGGTGTTGCAGATTGCTCCAGAGTCAGGGACTGTGCAGCCTGGAGAGAGCATCCCCTGCTTCATCACCCTGCAACCTTTAGGGTGTCCTTCCTTCTACAGCATAGATCTGGTGTGTGAGGTGAGACCCAAGAGTTACCTGTGCATTACCATCACCTGGGCATGTAACTGCGGTTCCCAAGTAGCTGGCCCCAGCAGTCAGCTGCCTGCTGCTTCCAGCTGAAGGAATCCTTCTTTGCTCCATAATGCTGGGCAGCACTTGCCATTACTGAAGATACTGAGCTTCATCTCTGCTGATGCTATGTGTCTCTCTATCTGTGTGGCACTCTAGATGCGGTGTAACTGCAACATGTGGCTTTGTGAGTTGAAACCAGCTACTGGAAGTCATGGTTTGGATGGGAGTGCCTTTCAGTGGGTGTCCGACATAAATATCTGTAAAAAGCAAGTCTTGATTCTTTAATACTAGCCAGGGCACAGACTTGCAGTAGTGTCCCTCTGGATGATTTCCAGGTGCCCTGTGGCAGGAGATTGTGTTTTCTCTGTATGAGTCTTATACCAGCACTGTTGTCTCCCCTTCCTGCCACTGGAAGACATGGAAAGGGAGTGGGCTCTGTCTGGGACCCCTTGAAAGGTATGGACTTGAGCCAGAGGCTGTGTTATTTGCAGCTCCTTTCTAGTCCTGCTCCCTCCAATCATGGTTTGCTTCATAGGTACATATTCAGGAGTCCCTGGTTCAGTACGAGAGGGACCTGCAGGAGTGGGAAAGTGAGAAGGAACGGCAGGCTGTGGAATTCACCATCACAGAGAAGGACCTTGGGACTAAGCAGAAGCCGAAGTCACCTGCAGGGGTAAGTGCTGCCAGAACTTCACACCAGCTTAGTTCAGCTCAGAAACAGCAGCCAGGTGTCAACAAGAAACATTTTTTTAAGAAAATCTAGGCAAGTTGACAAGAGGACATGAGGCTTAGATCTACTCAAGATCTCATAGCTGGTCTGTGGATAGAGGAAAATGAGATCTTGGTTTCCAGCAAAGGATCCTCTTGCACTCTCTTTAACATTGAGAAAGGGGATAGCAGTTGGAGAACTTGGAATTAAAATGATTTTTCTGATAACCTTACAAATTCTGAATTTGCTAACAATCATCTGGAATGTGGAAGTGCATGAGAAGCCTTAGGAAAAAAAAAAAACACAAAACAGTGGCACTGGAAGAAAGATGGTTGGATTTTTAGCCATGAATAAGCACTGGAGAGAAATGTGTCACTAAGATTAAGAATGTGGCCCTAGTGAAGAATGGGAGGATGAGATCATTGACTCTTAGCTGGGGCAAAGTAAAACAAGATCCTGGAGTCTTGTTCTGCTTCATGTGTTTCCTACACTGTGATTTCTCTTCCTTCTTTCTTTTTCTTTTTGCATTTTAGAGGTCATCAGATTCTGCTGAGACAGAAAATCTCCCTGAATCCTCAGCTGTGATCAGGAAATACAAGGTAAGTCAGGCCTGTCTCACCCATAGTAGAATCAAACTGGCTGCTTTAGAAAAGAGGCAGATGCTGGATGTCACAGCGTGGGAGACAGGACAGAGAGCACAGCAGGATTTGTAGCTTCAAGGCTTTGGGAGACAGACTGTTTGAAGGAGCCAGAAGAATCAGACTGTCTGGCTGTGTCCTGTGGGAAGTAACTTTCCAGCTGAGGTGAATGGGAAGTGAATCTGGAGCCAAACATACACCCGTGACTGGAGAAGGGGGGAAAGGCTTTGAACAAGCAGAAGAGATGCATATGGGCAGGGCAGCTGGTACTTGGACTGGTTTCGCCCTGGGGCCACAATGTAATGTGTGCCATGACGGGAAGTGGCATGACCCCTGGTGTGACGTGGTGCAGACTTTGCCCTTGCCTCTAAAAAAAGCTGTGCTCTGTGCCTCGGGAGAAGCCTCGGGCAGGAACTGCCTTGGCTTAAGTGCGCAGCAAGCTTTAAAGCTCCATTTGCCTGGTTCATCTCTGTTTCCCCTCGAGTTTGCGCAACTGTGTGCAGTGGTGATGAGGTGTGAGACAAGGTCCCCGTGAATGCTCCACAGAACTGCCTGGGCCCAAAGGCAGAGCCGTGCTGCGCCTACAGTGCTCAGCAGCATGTGCTGTGGGAATGACGTGGCTTGTGGAGAACTAGCTAGCCCAAGACGTGGCAGGGTTAAGGGGAGCTGACGTGAGGCTGGGCCTGAGCAGGTTGACTCAGCTAGGAGGCACAGCTTGTTATCTCAGGACTGCCACCATAGCAAGGCTGTGGCAGGGCTCCTGGGGCCCTGCAGAGTGCTTCTGCGTGCCCTGCACTGTCCTGTCTGAACGTATCAGCTTGGGGTGGCTCTAGCTTGGGCTGTCTGCCCTGTGCCGTTGGGTGCGATCAGTGATGCAGGTCAAGACATCCACTAGGATGAACATAAGGAAGGTTGAGGAAAAGTAAAAGCAGTTTAATTTAGACCTCTCGGGTTTTAGCTCCTGGTGACAATCTGGAGCCTGAAATGACCTGCTGTGTCTGTGTCACGAGCAGTGAAGGCCTCTGGCCTCATTCCCAGAAGCTGGACAGCTATGTCTCAAAGGTCATTGAAGTACTGTGATACCCAAGGGCTTCTCCAGAGCTGGGAGGTGTCCTTCTGGCCCAGACTTCTAGACTGCTCCTGCCATGAGAAACTTCCCCCAAAGTGACTGCTGGTAATGCAGCCCCAAACTGGCCCATGTAGCATGATTGAAGTCAGTCTCCAGTCCTTGGTTTCTTGCTGGGCGCGGGGAACAATCTCTGCATGTGTTTCTGCACATCCGTTCTCCGACAGCACTCTCAGTGTGCTCAGAAGAGAGTAGATGGTCTCCCAGATTTCCTCAGGAATGGATTGGAGCATAAAAGCCCCGAGGGCCCAGGGAAAACCCTGAAACCCTGCTGACACTCAGAGCTGGCACACTAGGCAGTGAGCAGGTAGCAGACCCGATTTCCAGCATGGCTGCTCATGCCTGATGGGGCTACTGCAGTGCCAAGATCGTTTTGATGCTGTCTCCTGTCCAGGATCTGGTGGCTCTGGGAACTGGGCTTTCCAGTTCTCATGCCTCACACCTATACCAGCCTACCTGTGGCCAAAGGAGCAACTAAGTACCTACCATTTCTTTCTCTCCAACAGACATTACCCGCTGTTCAAAACCACCCTACGCCCAATCTTCCAGCTGGACACTTTCAGAGGAGGTTGCTGTTGGACAAAGCAGCCAGCCGGGTGTGGGTCAAACCAGAGCCTCCCACGCCCATCCTTTTACACCTTTCTGTGACAGCCAGGTCCTACTCTATTGAGGACTTCTTCAGCAACTTCACCTCGGAGATCCCCAAATACTTCTTGTCCTGGTAAGAGATCTAGAATTTTGGATTGGCATCTTCATCTGAGCCAGGGCTGCCCATGCTGTGATCTGAACTGAACTTGGAGCTCTGCTCTGCTCCTCTCCTCTCTTATGACAGTGTCCCTGCTGCTGTCGCAAATGCAGCAGCTCCCACTCCTCCCTGGCGCCCCACACTGTTCCTCACTTGCCTGCGGTGCTGCTGCTCAGCCAGGGGCATGCGGTCTTTGGTAGTTTGGTTCAGCAGTGCTGCCACTGATGGAACAACTCCTTCTTCCTCAGCCCCATCAGCAGCTGGCCCTTGGAGAGCAAGTTGGTGGACGGGAGTAGGGACAGAGACAGGATGGACATGGACCCCAAATGGCTGTCCCTGGCTGCTGCTTCCAACCAGGAGTTGCAGATAGTGACTGCCATACTCACAGATGTCATCAGGTGTGTGTGTCCATTCACCCTCACGCGGTTCTCAGAGCCCCTGTCCTCCGAAGGAGTGTGTGCAGCCTGGCCAGACCTCTGCTAATCCCAGAGGAGTCTGTGCGCTCCTGCTGCACCAGAGCGGGGGATGAAGCCTGCCAAAGGCTGCCCTGGGGTCTATGAGCTCAGGAGTACTGGTGTGATAGCCAAAGGCAGGGTCTTGCTCCCCAGCTAGGGGCTGAGCCCATCCCTGCACAGTGAATGATGTCACTGCTGAGGAACCAGGGCACTCTGCCTGCCATGATCTTGGGAACAGGCTGCATTGGGATTCACCTATTTTGTCCCTCAGCTGCAGAAATGTAAAGAACCAGTGCTGGAGAGGCAAAGGTAGTTTCCTTAGCTCAAGCCATCGTGCTGCCTCCCTTAAGCCCAGAAAGCAAGAAGGGACAGACTGAACATTGACATTAGTCAGGTTTTTCCTCTGATTTGTGCTGTCTTGTAATGATCCTCTGGGGTCATACGGATATTTGATTTGCTGGGACTCATCCCTTATTTTCCTCCTCTCAGAGGCATCTTGGAGAACACCCAGTTCCATGACGCAGTGAGAAGAAGCCTGGATGAGCCAATTCCATATTTCTCCCAGTTCCGGTGTGCAGAATCACCAGAGCTCCAGGACAGGAGACGTTGGTCCACGGTCCCCTCCAGGGTCTCTGCTTCACCAGATCTTTACCCTGAGAAGAATGGAGAGAGGAAAGAAATGGAGCAGGAAACCTCTCCCAAAAGTGATTTGCTGGAGTCTTGGGAGATTTTTCACCACGAGCAACTGGGAGAGCAGAAGGAGATGATGAGCAGGTGAGGAAGAGCTCACACATAAAAGGTAAGAGCTGCATGGGCAGGAAAGCCATGGCGGCATACTGCCTGGCCAGAAACCCGTTTCTCCTTCAGCCCCGTAGCATTTCTTCTGGGGTGTTCTGTATGCTCTGAGTGGAAATCGATGCTAGCCCACCCAGCCACCCTCTCCCGAGTGTGGTTTGTGAAGAGTGCAGGTTTGCTGTGTCTTGGGGTTGAGCTGTGGGCAGTGCCAGGATGCGGGTGGTGAATGAAGTCTGCTTTATGCTCAGACGGTCTTGGCCGTATTGGACATCAGAGTGCAGTGTGTGCTTACCTTACTTTTTATTTTCATTGCAATATTTCATCACCTTGCATTTGCTGTGGCTATTCGCTTGCACACTGCTACAGGCGTATGCAAAAACATGAAGTACAGCACAGCTTGGAGGGAGAAACCAGCAAAACCACAGTCACCCAGCTCTGTCCGAGGTCAGGGCCTGTTGCCAGCTGGTGGCAGTTCTGGGAGAGATGGGTCAGCACCCCATTGCTCAAGTCTGAAGTTCGTTGGCCTCAGCATGTAGGAAACAGCGTGTGCTCCACCGCTGTGCCTGGTGTGTCCTGGGAGGAGTCACAGCCAGCAGCCTGCCTTATCTGCTTTCTGATAGCTGTTCTCTGCCTGTACTTTTGCCCCTCCAGGCAGCCAGCGTTAGGGAACCTGGTGGAGTTGGTGCTGGAAAACACGCTGCGGAACATCCTGATCGAAGCCAGCCGTGGGGAAGTGGTGCTGACAGCCCGGCCCAGGGTCATTGCTCTACCCCCCAGGCCTTCCCCAAGGTAGCAGAGTGTGTCTGTGCTGTGGCGGGGGACAAGACCTGTCGTCAATATGTCAGGCTGAAGCACAGCCCATTTTCTAGCCCATGTGGATTAGCTGGATCACTGCCTGTCAATGCCAAGGCTGCCCGTGCAAAAGGGGCAATCCACTCCCAAAGCCTTTGCCCCTTCTTGGCTCGTCCTGAGCCCCAGGGCAGAGCTGGTAACACTACAGCCTTTCTGCAGACCCCAGAGGATCGTGCAGCCCTGGGGCAGGGCCCTGTGAGTGAACAGCTGGCAGAAGGGGCTGCCCTGAGGCACTGGAGATCTCAGCACAAGGGGGGTCCCTTGGGAAAAGGGGTCAAGGAGCAGGCGGCACAGCCGCTGACAGCAGAAAGGGCGCAAAGCCTTCGTAGTCCAAGATGGTGTGGGATCTAGTTAGGCTGAGGGAATGGCCACCTGGGGCTGAGGGCGGAGCGTGGCGATTTGCCCCAGCTCAGGGAGAAGTGCAGGCAGATGGAATTGAGGGAGGACGGGAGAGAGCTGTTGGATGGAGATGTCATCTCCAAAGCTGCAGGAGTCTGGTCTAGATAGACAATGGGTTTTCACTGTGATCCCTCAGGGAGAGGTGATTGCCTGGGGGGAGGCAGCAGCAGGCTGCACTCTCCCCACCCCAAAAGCTATCTCTTCTTCTCCAGAATCACCAATCCAGCACCCCCACCCTCAAGAGCATAGCTGCTGGGCACTGTGCTGCTTGAGCTCTTCAAGCACATCAAGTGCTTCCACACTTCATCCTGTCCCTGTGATGTCCAGAGCAACCCCAGTCCTCCCACGTGGCGACCTGAGCTCGGCATGCTAGCTGCCTCGAGGAGGTATGTCCTGATTATGTCCTCAGCTCCAGTTTGAATCCTCTGGCAACTCCACAGCAGAGTTCATGCGCTCTCTCCCCTCTGTGGCTGGCCCCATCATCGGAGAAGAACCTCCCTGCGCTACAGGGAACAAGCACATGGACAACCTCTGTGACTATTCCCACTGGGAGAGGAGTAGAATCTGCCTTGAAATGTAGCTGAGGAAGGACTGACAGCTGGGACTTGAGCTGCTGAGCCCCTGAATCCTCCTCCCCTTGTTGCTCCAGTAGCTGCTGTGGGTCCCGTGTGCAGTGACCCAGCCCGAGAGAGCAGCTCAGCACCGTCCAGCCCAATAAAAGCAGCTTGGCCTCTGGGCACACGGACACCGGCGTTTAGTGTATGGAATCCACGCATCTGGATTTGGGAGAGCCCTGGACCAGCTTCTCCCCTTCTCCAACCCGGGAATGGGATGCCTGGAGCCGTGGCTTGGCTGCGGGAGGGTGTCGCCGCGAGGGAGCCGGGTTTGTCGCAGCCGGGAGGTGGCACTGTGCCTTGTCACAAACCCCAGAGGTGGCACTGTGCCTTGTCACAAACCCCAGGAGCCAGCGGCGAGATGGGGCTGGTGCTGGGCACTGGCTGCCTGCTCCCTGGCTTTGCAGCATCTCCCGCCTTCTGCAGCCCTTCTACGGGCTCTGCTGTGCAGGGCTCACCCAGCCACCCTGCTCTGGTGGGGGTGCGGCTGGTGTCCCCCTCCAAGCCCTCCCGCCCTGTGTTCCCAGTGCCAGCGCCCAGGCAAGACTGGAGCTGCACCTGCTCCCCTTGCAGCCCAAGAGAAGCCCATGTTCGAGGAGCTGCAGAGGGCTTTCGCCCTGCTCGGCAGAGGACAGGTGCCTGCTGTGCCGGGGCGTGCTGCAGCCACCCCGCACCACCCCAGCGCTCCGCTCTGCAGGAGCCCTGCATGCGTAACCGTTACTAACCCCCAGGGCTGAGCTGTTCCTGTAGTCAGAGACACAGCAAAGGCAATGCCAGCTCCTGAGCTCAGCCTGGGCGCCTGGGGCCTTCACGTGGGTGCTGGATCCTTCTGGTGAGAAGTGCAGACCCTCTCCTCCCTCCCCAGCACTCTGGGTGCCAGGTCTTCTACGTCACAGCAGCTTTTCTGTCTTCCTCCACACTTCAGCTGGTGCTGAACAGGCGATGGGGTACCACCTCCTTCCTCCCAGCTCAAGCTGGCAGCAGGGCCTGGCTGTTCAGTCCATTTGGGGTGGCTCTGTCTGGTCCAGGCTCCTCTCTATGATTTGCTCACTACAGATGCTCTGTAGTCCTCCAACAGCCTTCCCAAAGGGGCAACACAGGCAGGGGCAGGAGCCTCACTGTCCTCCTAAAGCAGGTTGAATCCAGCTGCCTGCAGTAGGCCAGGGGCAGCCTGGAGCAGTGGGGACAGAGTCAGCGAGTTTGTCCATCCTCAGACTTGCTGTGTGATCTGATGCTCTCTGGACTCCGTCACTGTTAACTCCTCTGCCTTGTTGGACAGATGGGTCAACATGGGAAACGCTGTGTGTTAGTCTGATGTAACACACGAGAGGAAATTGATGGAACCTGAGTGCAGACAGATGTGCAGGGAATGATTTTTTTTTTTTGTCATTAAAGCTCACATCCTCCCTGCTCTCCTGTGCTGAACACAGCCTCGACCTGGAGGAAACGGGACTGGCACTGCACCTGCCCCTTGGAGCACTATCAGAGAAAAAGTCACTTCTCTGACCAGCATCTCTCTAGCGAGAGAGCCCTGAGAGTGCCTTCTGCAACCGGTGAGTTGGGGAATAAAACATTTGAGAGCTACCTCCGCCTCTGAGCAAGAAATCTTTCTTCCCTCAGCTCTTTGCAGGGGCTGTGAGATGGTGGTGTGTCACCTCTGTTCCAGGTCTTCTCTGGTGCCTGTCAACCACACAGCATGCACTAAGCAAAGCCATTAGCAGCTGTCACACACCTTACTTCTTTGCTCCTCATCCTAAGTTAAAAATACACCAGGGACAGCCCCTTTCCTGGGCTAGGGAAATTCCTGCTTCCTCTTCCCAAGCTGGGAATGGACCCTGGCCCTGGTTTTGGAAGACACTTGCGTGTGACGGAGCCACACCGCCATCCCTTTGGTGAAGGGAGTGTGTGGCAGCAGCACCCCCAGGCACTGCTGGGGGTGAGCCCTGCTGAGCGGGGAGCCCACAGCAACGCACTCACCCGGGTCGCCACAGCCTCCTCCCGTGCTTCCCTGCTGCTCCTCCTTGGATCCTGGGGGCAGCAGCGAGGTGAAGGTTGGGCAGAGATGTGCAGCACGGGCCGGGAGGTCTTGTCCCTAGCAAGAAGCTGTGTTGCTACCCACTGCCGAGGCTGAAGGCAACGAGCCACGGGACTGCAGCACAGCCAGACCCACAGCCCACCTCCCAGAGGAGGGGAGAAGCCTTGCTGCTGCTAACCACAAGTGTGAGCTCGTACTGGCTTCCAGGGCTGGATTTGGCCCCTGTCCCAACACTGCCCACGTTTCTGATGCACATATCTCTAACGGAGATACCGTAGCTACAGGTCCTGCTTCTTGCCCCCGGTGTTTGGGTGATGAAGTGGGGTGAAGTACCCATGGAGCGGTGGGTTGTTGGCCGGGCCATCCAGAGCAGGCTGCCTGCAGGTATACGGCGTGAGGGAGGATGGCTGAGCGTGAGCTTGGCAAGCTGATGGGGCTCTCCTGCTCCTTGTGCTAGAGATCAGGAGTGCTCAGTCATCAGGCAGTTAATGCAATACACAACAGGCCTTTTCTTCTTGTCAGTCCTGGCTCCTAGGGAGGGGGTGAAATGGCCTTGGGGCAGGTGGGCAACAGAAGCTATCCCGAATCCCATTAAAACATTTAACACCTGCTGAATCGTGCCATTGTCTGGGAGATAAAGGGAAGGGAACAAAGCTGCCCTTGGTCTTCCCTGCCAGAGAGCCTGCAATGCTCTGCTGTCCCACTGCAGCTGGGGGAGCCTGAATCCCCCGCAAAGACCTGCTCGGCCCGGCTCTGTGTCCGTGTGGGGAAGGGGCAGTGCTAGGGGACAGTCCCCTGAGCCCCCCGCCCCCGGAGTGCACAGCCCCTGGCTGCGATGTGCCCCTTCTCCCCCCATGCCCGCTGTTAGTAGGAACCTGGAGAGGTCCTACCCTGACTAGCCTGCAGTGTCTGTGCAGGCAGGGCAAAGTCTGGAGGGCAAAACCAAAAAGGTGATCCTGCCAAAATCCCCTGGACAGAGACCCATCCCGCCTGGCCTCCCATGTCTGAGGTACTGGGCTTAGCTGCAGTGCTTTGGTATTTGGGAATGGGGACGCTTCAGTCCATGCTCTGGTCAGGCCAGGGCACAATGGTGGCTCCTGATGGACAAGAGAGGTGCTCTGATGAGAGCTCGTCAGTCCTCATGGGACAGCAAGGCAGCCCAAACCCTTGGGAGCTGCGAGAAGAGGCTGAGCCAGCCTCTGCCAGGGCCAGCCCTGTTGAGTCCGTAGGCAGGCGCTTGGTCCCACCACTGCCTGCCAGGGAAGAGCACACATCTGTAGGTGCTGCCCTGGAGATGCCAGGGCAAGTGGAAGATGCTCCTTGGGACAGCTCTCTGGTGCAGGGCATTCTGCAAGCTCAAGCGACCCGCTTTTCTCCTGTTTTCCATGGGGTAGCCCTGCAAGAGCAGTCTTTGCTGTTATTTGGTGCATGGCGGGGCCCTGGCCTTGCAGGAGACGGACTGGGATGAGAAAACATTCCAGGCAGAGCACATTGCACTGTCTTGGAGATGTCTGCTGGAGCTACAGCAGCGATGGTGTGGTGTTTGAGGGGTTCCTGGCTTCTCCAGCAAGTGGGGGTCAGCCAGGCAGCCTACACCAGGAACTGCTGCTCGGCTCTGCCAGTCCGTGGCCGGGCAGGGAGAGGCAAGAGCCCTGCCCAGCATGTTTCCCACGCTGGAACAGAAGAATTGGACAAGCTCGAGCGTCAAGGCCTGTATGATATCAAAAGGAGAGGGAACATCACATTTCCTCTTAGTGCCACAACCCAGGGCAGCAGTGGTTCTGCATTTCCTTTGCTGGGAAAACTACTGGAAAAGAGGATCGGGGCGACCAAGCCCAGCAGGCTGGCATCGCTCCAGCTCGTTCCCGTGCCAGGCTCTGCTGGGCTGGGAACCTGCAGGACCCCAGAGGCAGCAGCAGGCAGGAGGGATGGGCCCTGCCTTTCAAAATCCTGACACTGAGAGGAACAAATCTCCAAGGAAGAGGAGTCGAGTGGCTGTGGCTGGTGAGGGTCTGCAACCATCCAGTTCGATTTGGGAATCCACTGCAAGCATGCTCCTGGCTCTGGAAAGGGCAATGGTGGCAGTTTCTAAAGCACACCCAGGACCAGGATACCTGCAGGTGTCCGCCGTGGGGGTTAAAGCACCGTTACCCCTTTCCCCACCTGCAAACACACCCATCTATGCAAACAAACACGCCAGTGCACTTGCACAAAGGAGCTTCTCCTGCCACCTCAGCTACACTTCGTGCTCTGTTATCCAGGGAGATGTGGGTGCCAGAGTAGCCCAGAGAGGTAGCCCAGCTCCCGCTGGCTCCGGCTGAGATCAGCTGAGGACCATCAGGGCTGAGCAGCGTGGCTGGGTGCTACAGGAGTGTGTCTGAACTTCTTGTGGCTCCCGTGGGCTCCGCACGGAGCCCCCAGAGCCAGCATGGGGGTGTCCGCTCCGGTTACCCCACTGGGTAGTGACACCGCTGGAACACGGGACAGCGCTGGGACTGTGGGACGCAGTCACCCCGCTGGAGGCATGTGCCCACGGACCGAGAAACATCTTGTTCTCGTGGCTGCATTGGGAGACCTGGCTCCAGGCCCACGCGGCTGTGCTGGAAATGCTCCCAAAAACAGTGAGCAGAGGTGGTTTTGTCGAGCTCTGCTTTGCTGCCCGGCTCAGAGGTCTGTGGGCTCCTGTCAAAGCATCGCCCTGCTGTGCCCAAGGGTCTTCGACATGAATGGGGGATTGGGGTCGGAGCTCGGGGGTCCTTGCCATCACCAGCACTCAGTGTCAGGCTGCTCGGGGTAGGCACTGGCTTTGCTTTCCAGCACCGGGACCTTACCGCTCCCTCACCTTTCAGCAGCCCAAAGAGTTGCAAGCAAGCAGCCCCCACCCCAGAGCTGCCCAGGTAGGGTACCCCCACAGCCGGCCCCTGCTCTCCCCTCACCCCCAGCTGCAAAGTGAGCCAGGCAGGTGGGTGGAAAAGTGACAGCTGGTGTTGTTCCAGTGCAGGTTAATGAATGTTTCCTCCTCTCCCCTCCACCACCACCTCCTCCCCACCGCCCACCCCAACACCCAGGCTCCTGGCTCCTATCAGCCCATCAGGCTCCCATTAACAAAGGCAGCCCTGGAGAGTTTGCATAGAGACCTGCTCTGCCTCCAATCTAGGTGGGCTAATCGCCTCCCTTGCCCAGCCTGCCTTCCCTGGGTCAATATTTGCTCTGAGCAAACACAGAGCCGTGACAGGTGTGCTGGGGAGAAGGCTCGCCGCCGCCAGCCCAGCCCTCTCGCCTGTCTCTGCTCAGTTACATCTCTCCGGCCCCCCGATCACCAGCCAGCCAGCGCTATTTTTATCAGGGCTATAAAAGCCCCATCCAGCCGGCGTCACCCTCATTTTCTGCTCGTGAACCGGCGGGGAAGGCGAAGCCGCTCACCTGCCATCTGCCAGCGTGTCACCGGAGCCAGGTGAGCTGCTGCAGCCCGGCACGCCCGGGCTGGGGTCCTGACTCCCCGGCTGCAAGCAGGGTGCTGGGCGTGGGGGACACCCCATGGGGGGACACCCTGGGGGCTCCCCCGGGACAAGCACTGGGAGCCTGGTGGCACCCCTAAACTCCCAGGAGGGAAGGGGATGGTCTTGGGGGGGACGCCATCCCGGCTGTCCCCTTCCCTTAGCTCTTCCCTTCTCTCTCACTTGTATTTTCCGATCCTTTCTGCTCCCCTCCCCTCCTTCACTTACTTTCTTACTTTTTTCCTTCCTTCCCTTGTTTTCCCACCCTCCCTCCTCAGCCTGCCGTGCCAGTTTAACCCGCCCGTACTCTGTTTGGCTTTCCCAGGCAGCAGGTGTCAAGCATCCAACCTTCCGGACTTTACCCCCGGAGAAGCTGGTTCGGAGCAGCTGGTGCAGCGAGGACTCGGGCTCCCAGCCTGGAGGGACCCGGCTTGGGAGCCCCGGGGAAGGGGCTGCCGGCAGCCCGCGGCAGAGCACCCCTCCAGCCCACTGGACTTGCAACTCTGCACTTGCCTGGCGTCGAGCCCCACGTGCAAGACCTGACCTGAACGTTTTGTTCGTTCGGCTCGCGTTAGGCAGGTCCAGCCCGTCTGCAAGCGTGCGGCTGGCGTGCACAGGCGCCACATCGCCCGCGCCCCGGGCGCCCGCGACCCGCAGCCCGCGTAGGGAGCGCGCGCTGCCTTGCAGCTCACGCAGGACACGCAAGCAGCACGTGTGCCGGGACGAACACACGGCCCGTGTGCGGAGAGCGCAAGGGACGCGCACGATACTCAGCCTTCACCCAAACGCACACGTGCAGCACGCGACCTGTGCGTGGCGCACGCGTGAAGCGATGGATGGGCAGCGCACAGGCGGTGCGATCCACGCAGCGTGCACGAACGCCATGGGACGTGCACACGCGCGGGGACATCAGATGCGGGACCCATGTGGCGCTGGCACACGCGGCATTTCTGACACTCACAGATTTGCGGGATGCACATCCGTGTCCCCGCGGCAGGACAGGCACGTGTAACACGCTAGGCACACGCATCCCGCCTGCAGCAGCCTGCTGGGGAAGGGCAGCCTGGCCCTTGCACCCCGGCAGCGCTGTGGAGCTGGCCCAGGGTAGAGCTCGCTGGGCTCTGCCAAGCGCGCAGGTAGGTCTCAACGGTCTGCTGGCTCCAAGGGAGCTTGAGCTGCTGACACAGCGCAGGCAGCGGGGAGGGAGGGCAGGAGCAGGCGGGGGGGGAGCAGGGCAGAGGAAGGGGGGGATGTGGCATCCTTTCCCACACACCTCTGCCCAGGTTCTCTCCCAGGATCTGCACTTACCGGCCCTTCCAGGGTCCGGCTACCTGCACACCGGGCTGCCCAGGGCAAGCGTTGCCTGCTGCTCACCCTCACCCTGCGGGCCAGGTACCTGCTCCTGCTGCAGGCAGTGGCCCTGCTCGCACTTGCTGCGGAAGGGCTTGGGGGGGGTCTCTTCCAGGTCAGCCCTACCCCCTGCCTGCCCTGCTCTCAAAGCGCAGTGTAGTGCTTGACCTGGACTCCTGTCCCACCCCAGGTCCTGTCCTGTCCTGTCCCTTCCCCCCACAGACAGCGCAGAGACGTTCAGAGACCCAGGCTGCTCCTAGCCCCACGGACACAGCGGGGAGTTCCGGAGAGCTAGGAGATGGGACAGCATTGGACCTGCTTTCCTCCCACCCCAGGCCTAGGGATGCCGCTCCCGGGCGCTCCCCAGCAGGCACAGGAGCTTCTCATAGCGCAGGATCCAGCTCTGGCCCCGCGGTGCTCAGGGATGCTCTGAGTTTACAGATGGGTCCCGACCAAGCCCTTCCTGCAGCCTCTCCGCAAACGCCATGGAGTCTGAGCCCAGCCCCGCAGTGTGGAGGGAGGAGAGGCTGGAGGCAAAGAAGCCCAGGAGCGTGCCGAGGGACAGGATGATTCCTGCTGCTTTCCCTGACCCCTGTCTGATCTGTGCGCAGGACAAAGCTCAGCAGCCCCTGCCCTGGAGCAGGAGAGCCCGGCTCCCTCCCTGGGGTGCCCCTGCAAGGGATGGAGATAAGGCACCTCCTGGGCTGCCTGGGCAGAGGCTTGGAAAATCGCCAATGGCGTGGAAAAGCACCAAAATCAAAGAGCATTTCCAGGGGTGCTGAGCTCCCCACGTTTCTCCAGAGCCAAGTGCCTGTCCTAGCTGGGGAACAGCCACCACACGGTGCGGTGACTGGCCATCGCAGTGGCCACGGGCCCCTGTGGGCTGTGTCTCTGGGCAATGTCTCCTGCCACAAGCCTGGCAAAGTTGAAAAGCCGAGAAAGCACAACACATCCCCCATCACGCGTGACCCCCCACAGCCGCCCCGCTCAGGCTGGGATCAAACAGAGCACGGTTAATAACGCTGAGCAAAGCCAGACCCTGCTGCCCGTGCTGCTCCAGCCGCCGCACGTGTGTCCCCGCGGCAGCAGAGCCCGGCGGAGATGGTATCTGGCAGAGCAGGGCTGCGGAGATGCTGCCCGGCCCCCTCGCTCTCCCTCGGTCACTCCACGTACCGCTGGGCTGCCTTGTGCCCTAGCTCGACCCGGCATCCCGTGGACCCGTGTTGCACCCTGTAGAT
This sequence comes from Opisthocomus hoazin, assembly GCF_030867145.1. Classification (NCBI taxonomy): domain Eukaryota; kingdom Metazoa; phylum Chordata; class Aves; order Opisthocomiformes; family Opisthocomidae; genus Opisthocomus; species Opisthocomus hoazin. The sequence continues at coordinate 18,564,930 of NC_134422.1, read as the reverse complement.
AGCCCAGATGCTCCAGAAAAACATTTTTTTTGGCTTTTCAGGGTGTCCGGGCAGCAGCCAGGGAGCCAGACCCTGCTGGAACCAGCAGCAGGTCTGTGTGCAGGGCAACACGCGTGTCCCAGTAGGAGACTGCACACACCCCCACCGCCATCTTCCCAGCCTGCTCTCCCTGTCCCGGCTCTGCCAGCCCAGTGACACTGGGAAGCCGTGCCACCCTGCAAAGCTGGGGAAGGCCCCGGGAAGCCACGCTGCCCCGCGGGCCGGGGAATGGCCCTCTGGCAGGGTTAGCACCCAGGGTCAGCTGATCCCCAAGCTGGGCAGAGCTGGGGACTTTACACACCCACCTCGCCCACGTCAGAACCAGCACTGGTGCCAAGGGCTGTGCCAGGCTGGCAGGGGACAAGGCAAGGGGGGGGGTGCCACTGCCTGCGCAGTGGGATGCTGTCCCCCCACCCCCTGGGTGCCCTGCATGGCTGTTTTCATGGCGCTGGGGACCTGGGGACCCTGGCTGGGGATTAGCACGGCGCAGCTTGGCACGGGGAGGATTTGCATGGGGAGGGCAGGGTGCAGGCATGAGTGCCCGGGTCTGCGTTTGCATATAGGTAATACAGGTATAGCTGCGTACAGGGGTGTGTGCGTACGTGCATGCGTGTGCATTCACCTGTATGTGTGTGCACGCACGTGTGTGCCCTCCCGGGGCTGGGCAGGCGGTGTGGGACTGGTGCACCTTGCTGCTGCGTTCACCGCCCTGCGTGTGCACGCGTGTGCTCCCGTCGGGCTGAACACGTGCGCTGGCCGTGCCCCTGCCACGCTCACCGCTCCGCGTGCGCTTCGCGTGAGGGCGTGGGTGTCAGCGGAGGCGCGCACCGTGTCGTGTTGCCTGCGGGCTGCGCGTCCTGCCCAGCCAGGATGGGGTGTGCCGTCCCAGGGCAGGGTGCCCTCCGCACCCCGGCGCCCTGGGGGTGAGCCCAGGGAGCTGCTGCGGCACACAGGGCTGCGTGGGCACCCCAGGGGCTGAGCACCAGGGTTGTGTGGGCACCCCCGGACCTCAGCTGTCCCCCACCCAGGCTATTCACCACGGCTCTGTGGTGCCTGGGGAGATGCCCAGGCTGAGCAGGGGCTCCCTGCCCCTGAAAGTCGCTCTGTCCCAGCACCGCTGTGGGGACCCAGCCAGCTCACACAAGGCGACTGGGGCTGCTTCTGTCCCTGGAGCTAGGCTAATGTTGGAGGTCGGGGTGTTGCTGAGCACCCCATGGCTGTCTCCAACCCCACATCTGCTCCAGACCAAGGCAAGAACCAGGGCAGGGAGCATAAGGGACTGTCCCAGCTCTGTGCTGGGGTCCTGCACTCCCTGTGCCAGGCCGTAGCTTCAGATACCAGCCCCAGGCAATGGGTCCATCCCACCCACATCCCCCCAACTCAAGTCCATGAGGAGAGGCAGCCTTCAGCTGAGCTGGCTCTGGGACAAGCTTACTGCTATTTGGCAGGCAGGCTGGAGGGGAGAGGTGGGTCCCAGGCATGGAGCTGCACCCTGCCATGGTGAAACAACAGGCAGCTCTGCCCACCCCCAGCCCATTCCTGGCCGTGGGGAGCACTGGGCACAGGGTGGGTACAGCCTGACATCCTCCCCTCTGCACCCACAGGCCACCAGGGTGTGGACAGGTTTTTCCATTGCCCCAGGAAAGGGCTCTGAACCCCGATGTGCAAAGAGGATGAGGGGGGTGGGCCCTGCTGAAGGACTCCAGGTGCTGGGGGGAAAAACCCAGAGCTTACACTAGTCCCGCATTTTGGAGGGTGTCAGCCCCATCCTCCCACGGGGCCTCCGGGGAAGCGGTGAGCGACGGGGCTTCCCTCTCCCGGGCCAGCCGGTGGCCCCGGGGAGCGCGTGGGCAGCCTGCCCAGGGGATGGAGGCTGAGCAGGGTGCCAGGGACGCTGCTCCTGGCCCAGCCGTTGCAGCTTCGGGAGCCCGGAGGCAGGATGTTCTGTTCCTGCCGCAGCGCCTGGCTGGGCCCCCGCCTGCGCAGCCCTCGGAGCTGCTGGAGGAGGGGACCCGCCGCTGCCAGGCTTTCCGTCTGCTTACTGGGTGAGCGTCACCCTGGCTCGGGGCGCCTGGCACCACAGATGTTGCCGACAAGAGAGAGGAGGAGCACTGGGGTGGTGCGGGACCTTGGCCGGGCGCTGGCTGAGCTGGCATCCCTGGGCTCTGGGGCTGAGGGAGCTGGGGAGGGGAGGTCCAAGGATCACCCCACAATTACCCATCCGTGTCTTCACGCTCTCCACCCCGATGGCAACACCCCAGGTGCTATGAGTAAAGCCGGGACCCAGGAAGCTGTGCACACTCCGTGGCACCCCTCCAAACACGACAGGATGTACTGGAGGAGAGGCACACGCAGTTGCATTCAGCACGGGCTGGGTGTGGGCAGGACGAGCTCACCGTGACTCCATCATCACTCCCCTGGGACTGGTCTGCACTGGGCACTGTGGGGGTGCATGTTTCTCCAGGACACTGTAGCTATGGGTGGCCCTGGGGGTGCCAGGCTGGGGTCATCTGGGGTGACAGGCCAGAGATCGCAGTGGCTGGCACCAGTGGTCTCCATTTCAGGTCAGGATCTGGACCTGAAGACCAGATGCCAGCTTCTCTGCCCCAGTGCCCGGCATCCCCACCTGGGTAGGGTATGATGGATGTGAGGGGGACACCCGAGGCTGTGAGGGACCTGCCACCCTGGGGCCACTTTTGGAGCAGCCCGGCTAGGTTTTGTCCCACTGTCAGTCCCATGCTGGGGCCAGGCCAGCCTGGGGACGCGGCAGTTGCCACCTGCTCACACCCAGGCTGTAATCCACAGGCAGGAGGTGAGCAGCTGGCGGAGCCTTGCTGACCTTCAGGTGGGATTAGTCCCCATGGGAACAGTGGGGAGCAGGCGGGCGAGGCCGCGGCTCCCTGGGCAGCTCCTGGGGACCGAGCAAGGCTGGCACAGCCGGGGGACCGAGCACGCCCCACTCCCAGGGCAGCCAGAGCCAGGAGGGGCAGGTCCTGGGTGGATGTCAGGGGATGAGCATGGGAGCATCCCTGTCTCGGTGGGTGTTCATGGGTGCATCTCTAGAGCTGTGGGTGCCACGGGGCAGAGTGGGCACCCACGGTCCCACAGAGAGGGGATGAGCAGCGTGCCCGGGGGTGGCCAGGGTGCCTACTGGCGGGGGCAGCGGGTGGGCAGCTCTGAAGAACCGGTCCCTGCAGAGGTACTGGTGGCTGGCTGGGGACCATGGGTGCATGAGGAGAGCAGAGGCTGAGGGAGGGGGGAGACCACCTCAGCAGGCTGTTTGCCAGACCCAGCTGTGAGGAGGCATGTGGCTGTGCCTCCCACCGCATCCCTGCCCTTCTCCAGCCACCGGTGATGGTACCCAGAGACCAGCCAGCATCTTGGCCCCCAGTTCCCATCAGGGTCCCTCTCCCACTGGCTGCTCACCCTGGGGACTCCTCCTGCCCTGGGTGCAGCAGGAGTGGGGCAGGTACCCACCGAGCTCTGCCTCGGGGTAGCCCGAGTACCCAGGACCTCTCGGGCCCCTCCAGGCACGGAGCAGCTGGCAGCCGTCGGCGTGGTGTGCGCCTGCGTGGGAGCTAATCCCAGCAACATCTGCCGGGCTGTTTGCGATCCGGGGAGTTTCCGGCTGTGGGAGGGAACGGCCGGGTGCGGGGGGTACACGTGCGTGCGGGGCGGCTGGCGTGTGCTGGGGCTCCCTGGGCAGGGGAGTGCGCCCGCACACATGGATCCTCTGCAGCCAGCAAGGCCCCGGGAGGGGACAAGTCGCACTGGGGACCCCAGCAAGACCCTCAGCTCTAGGATTTGGGAACCCAGCAGGTAGCAGTGAGGGTTTTGGCTGGGATTTACTAGTCCTGGTGTGGCCGTGTTCAGAGCAGCCCGGAAGGGGAAATGCTTGGGGAAGGAAGAGGATGCTTGCATCCTTGCAGAGGAGGATGATTTCCCAGGGAAATGAGGCTGAGGGAGAAAGGGGAGGAAAAACGAGCAGTGGGGCTGGGGCGGGGGGGACGACATGCTGCTGCTGCTGACCTAATCAGCCAGACCCTGCAAATAAAAGCCACCTGTTTCAGCCCTGGGAGCAGGAAGCCATCCCCAGAACAAACAGAGAACCAGGCAACTGGGAGAAAGACAAACAGGGGCTGGCACCAGCTCCATCTGCTCCCACTCGGCCCAGCCCCTGGACTTCCAGCCCCTTCGGGTGACGGTGCAGCCCCCGGTGGGTCTGGGGGCAATGAGAGAGGGGCTGGCAGGGCTTGGGGGGGTGGCCAGGGCTCAGCCTACGGTGTCAGCCAGATGCAGGACCGCACACAGCGGTGCTGTCCCCGTCAGCCTAGCGCGGATACTCATAACGGTGGTGGGAAAGACACCATGCTGTGACGAATCCCAGATTTGACATTGGCACAAGGATACCCAGGCAGTCCCTGCCTCCCCTCCCTCGCAGCTGCCTTTCAGCCTGTTCAGCTCCCCAAGCCATGCACCGTCCCGGGACCAGCTCCTGCACAAGGTGTAACCCCATGGCCAGGGACCAGGGAGGGTCCGGGCTTGGCGTGGAGCACTTGGGCCACCCTGTCCTCTCTCTGTGCCCCGGGGCTGCCGGTCGCCTGCGCTGTGCCCACTGGTGTGGAGAAACCCGATATGTTTTGCTAGTGCTGGGAACAGGCTGAGCTGGGAGCGACGCAGGGACCTTATTAAATTAGCCTATGCAGGAGGCCCTGGGCAATCATGAACCCGCTCCCAGAGCCAGTATCAGCAGCCGCCCTTGAGCAGAGCCGCTGCCTGCCCCCGCACCAGCCTCCCCCTGCCCGTGTCCCGGCCGGGCAGGATGGCTGGGGCTGGCGGGTGACCCAGCCACAGGGATGCTGGGTGGTGACAGGGACTGCCCGGAGGCGCTGGGAGATGCCCCGGGGAGGCCAGGCTGCATCCTGGGGAAGGGCCCTGGGCACAGCCCCTCGTGGGTGACCCCCCTGATCCACTGTCCCCGGACACGCCTGTGGCTGCCCAATGTGCCAAGCAGGGGGTGACGCACATCCCAGCGTGTGGGAACGTGGCTGAGAAGCAAGGATGGGGCACAGCCTGCACCTGGGGGTGGGATTGCCCCCTGTGCCCCCCCCCAGCTTTTATTCAAAGGGCTGTACGGGGGTGACTGTTCGAGCTGCCTGCATTCCCCTCACGGCACAGCACCAGTGCCCCACAGATCCTGCAGCACACTGTGCAGTGCCCCACACATCCCACGTGCATGCCCCGTAACAGGCCACAGCATCCCATGCATACACCCTACAGTGCCCCACACCCCGTAACCCCAGACTGCCCTCACATCCCATAGCACCCAAACTAACCAGTGCCCCACACAGCCCAGGTAAGGGGCAGCAGCAGCGTGGGAGGACCCTGCAGTGTGCTAGCTCTGTGTCTTTCCCCAGCTTCCCCAAGGTGCTGGGGCTGCCCAAACCTGTCCCCTGGAGCTTTGAGGAATGTTCCAAGGCCACCCTGAGCAAGCACCTTCCTAGCCAGCAACAGGACAGCGTCACCGGGTTGTGCCCCACACAGAGGTGTCACACCCCTGGGACTCAGGAGTCCTTTGTGCTTCTGGAAAAGAGGCCACGGCAATGCCACAGCATGCAACTGGTAGCAATGGGGACACATCGGGACATACAGGTGGACAGAGGTGGGACAGGGTGGAGGGGAGCAGAATGAGGGACGATGTGTGGGGAGCTGGGCAGATGGAGCCAGGCTGTGCCCTCTCCAGCCCCGCCAGAGTAGGTGCCGGGGCTTGGGCGTTGCACCCCAGGGTCTGCTTTTCCCCACGGACCCCCTTCCCTCCCCGGGGAGCGTCCCCATCCCTCCCCCCATCCTCTGCTCCCCCAGGCAGCTCCCGGGGGTTCTCCCTCCCTGCTACCAGCTCCCAGGGCGTCGCAAACTGAGGGTCGCCTCCCCAGCTCCTGTCCCCGGCCAGGGCCACCAATGTCCCTTAGCTGGAGCCAGCTCCAACCGCTGCCAGGCTGCACCCTCTGCTGGGACCCGCAGGCATCGGCGCAGCCCCGCACCGAGCGTGGGAGCGGGGAGGGAGACCCTACCTGGCACCCTGTGGGGAGTGGGGGGGACAAGACACACGAAGAGGACCCACGAGTCCTGGCCCCAGCCCGTCCCTGCTGTCACCCCAATTCTTGCTGAGAACGGGGTAGAGATGCCCGGCGTCCGAACACCACCCCCAGCTGCCCGCTCTGTGCCCTCCATCACTGGCACTGCTGGGCTCTCCTGGGGTGCTGAGCCCGTGCCCAGGACCGTCAGGAGGGCTGCAGTTTTCCTGGGAAGGTTTGGGGTGCTCTGGGCCAGCCGTCACCCCGAGGCCAGCGTGGCCCCTTCCCCCTCTGACGGTGGGGAGTGTCCGGCCTCACCGCAGGCTGCCCAGGGTTGCTGCACGAAACGCTGCTGCCGACAGACCTGGGACTTCACGTCTGAGCTGGGCATTCTTCTTCCTCTCCAGCCTGTGTCAGCCTCATCCAGCGCAGGTCCTGGTGGGGGACAGTGAGGATGTCTGCAGGGCAAGGTGCAGTCCTGGGCAGGGCTGGACCTGTTGCCCAGGTGAAGGACACAGCTCTGTCCCCGAGCCGGGGTACATGGGGTCCCCTGCCTGGGCAGGAGGTGTCCGGGTGAGCGCAGCCCTTTGCTGGCCCAGCAGACATGCCCAGGGTATTGCAAGTGAGAAGCATGCAACTGGGGTCCATCAGTGCCTGATCCAGAGCCAACACGGGTACCTCCGCAGGATACTGCAAGTCTTCTAGAGCTTGGACTGACCAAGCTGTGGCTGTGCCAACACCTCCTCCACCCCTCTTGCTCACCCTAACCCTCTCCCATCCCCACACGCAGCCCTGCCCATGCAGACTGAGCCCCTGCCCTGCCCGGACAGCTCGGGACAAGCAAGGCAGAGCCTGGCTGGAGGAAGGACCTGCGATGGCAGAGCTGCGGGCAGAGGGGCAGATGCAGCCCCAGGTGAGCCCCACATCCTGGTGGGAGGACATCAGTGCCCCACAGTTCCCATCTGGCTTCATCCTGGCACCTCCTTCCCACCAGCCTCAACCCTGGCAAAGGCTGTGGGTGCCCTGGGAAAGGCTGCGTCCCTAATCCCCGGGCCAAGCAGGGACATTGTCCGGGGACAGAAAGGAAAGCGGCGTGTCAGGCCCTTTGCCCATTGTGCCCTGAGCCCCTGCGCAAACACAGCCCAGCACTTTCATTGTCAGCCCGGTGGGGCGCGGGGGGGCCGCTCTCGCCACACTGCCTAACTGGAATGGACAGCCGGAGCCCAGGGTGGGTGCGCAGCCCGTCCCGCCGTCCCCAGCCTGCTGACACAGCGCCCTGCCCGCCTGCACCATCGGCACTTCGGTGCCCGCCTATAAAGGGTGAGGGGAGAAGCGGGCGCCGGCATCGCCACCTTCGCCTCTGTGCCCTGCCGACCAAGTAAGTACCAGGCTGTGAGCCCCCAAGCCCCCCCCCACTGCACAGGTGCTGCCACACCAAGCTCCCCCCACCCCCACAACGCACACCCTGGGGAAAGGCAAGATGCGGGGTGCTGTGTGGCACGGCTGGGGTACCCTGTGTGGGCAGGAGAGATGCTGGCACCCACCTTTGGAAGAGCTGGGCTGCTCTTCCCCCCAGGGCTGCACCCCACAACCGCATCTGTGTCGAGGGTTGCTGCTGCCCCTCACCGGGTACAGTGCCGCTGCGCCCGGCCGACCCCGGGAGTCACGGCAGGGGGCTTGGGAGAAGAGAAACGGAGGCAGACCCGGTTACATCACATGGAGAGATGAGGCGTTGCGAGGGCCCCTGCCACTTGTGGGTCACCAGAGATCCCACAGCACCGAGGGAAGGGGAATGGGAAGGGTCCCCTGTGCCAGCCTGGGAGGGTGAGGGGCCGATGGCACAGGATGTGTGAGGGCAGCACCCCGGGTTCGGTGGCAGGCGGCAGGGGGACAGGGGGGCTGATGGCGGGCAGCTGCCCTGGGTGATGTGTGGGGCTCTGCCAGCAGCCGAGCGACCCGCATGACCAGCAGCGAAGCCATGGATACCCTGGGGCAGCACAAGATCACGGTGTGGGAGGAGGAGAGCTTCCAGGGCAAGCGCTGCGAATTCCTCATGGAGTGCCCCAGCATCATGGAGCGCGGCTTCCGCAAGATCCGCTCCATCAAGGTGGAGTCTGGCCCGTAAGTGCCCCACCGGCCCCACGAACCCGCTGCTCCCTGGGGACTGTCGGGAGCTGTCAGGGAGCCAGGACACCCGGGTCCGTCCTTGGCTCTGACACAGCCTCATCATGTGACCTCCCTCCCTGCGCTCCTTAAGTCGTGCCTCAGTTTCCCCATCTGCAAAACAGGGAGACCCTGCCGAGCCGAGGCGCGGGTCAGGGGCAATGGTGTGGCCCTGGGGAGAGGGATCCCACTCTCAAAAGGGGAGTCTGCTGCTAGCAAGGACCCCAGCCTCTGTGACAGACCCACACCCTGCCAGGACATCTCCATCCCCTGTGCAGGAACGAGAAGCCAGCCCTGAGCTGAGCCTGGGAGCTGCGCTGCGCATAACTGAGGGCTTTACTCCTCTCCCCTCCAGCTGGGTGGGCTTCGAGTACCCCGAGTACCAGGGGCAGCAGTTCATCCTGGAGAAAGGTGACTATCCCCGGTGGGAGGCCTGGAGCGGGAACAGCGGCTACCGGACCGAGCACCTCCTCTCCTTCCGGCCCATCAAGTGCGCGGTGAGTTACGGGATCCCCGCTGCACGGAGAGCCACCGCCGGCAGCCCAGCACGGAGGGAGACGAGGGACTGACAGGAGGGATGAGTTAGGTGGGGACCTGGGATGGAGGGGTGAGGCACGCATGGAGGTGCCGTGGGGTGGAGGGGTGGCTGCACCCACTGGCTCCTGCCTCCCTGCATGTATCCTGGGATGCTCTTTAGGCTTCATATTTAACCTGAAACACCGTCCCAGCTCCTTCTGCTTTGTGCATTGGAGAGTCGCATCCCAGGCTGGGGTCCCCAGGCCTCGTCCCCCAGCCCCAGCTACCCAGGGTTTGGGTGAGCAGAGAGGAGCCGGCAGGACCGCAGGGATGCTTGGGGTGCGGGATCCATCCCCCTCCCGCCTGGGGTACCCGAGCCGTGCCCAGGAAGATGCAGCCTCTATCGCTCCATCTGCAGAGCCACTGGTGCTCGCAATAGCGGCACGTCTGCGCCTCCGAGCGGGGGGTCCCCCCCCCAACTTTTAATAATCACCAGGCAGATATGCTTGGGCTTTAATAAAGGGGATGCGATAAGATCACTCCTTACTGGCAGGACTGCTCCTCGGTGCAGATAGATGCGTGTGGGGGCTGGGCACGGGGGACAGTGCCGCATCGCTCAGTGTCCCAGAAATTAACCCCTCGGTGCCCAGCACCCAGCAAAACCCCACAGAGCCAGGGGGACTGCTCTCAGTAGCCCCTGCAACCTTCCTGCGGCCTCAGGGAGCTCGAGGATGCTGAGGGCAGGAGGCCATGTGGGTGCAGAGGATGTGGCCATTGTCACCCTCACCGGCAGCTGTGCGTGGGGACCACAGGGACATAAGAGCAGCATCCCCTGGGCAGCCCTTGGGTGTCCTGGTGAGGGGGTGCCAGGCTGAATGACACTCCCATGCCTTGCCCCAAACCTGGGAAAGGTCCCAGGCCTCCCACGGTGCCTTGGTGCATGTGCCCCTGACGCCACATCCTCTGTTGCTGTGCAAGGCACACAACCCCACTGACCCCCAGCTCTCTCCCTCCACAGAACCACAACGACAGCAAAGTCATCCTCTACGAGGCGGAGAACTTCCAGGGGCACAAGTTTGAACTGAGCGATGACTACCCCTCGCTGCAGGCCATGGGCTGGGGTAACAAGGAGGTGGCATCCATCAAAGTGAACGCCGGAGCGTGAGTCCCATCGGCGGGGAGATGGGCAGTGGGGGCCAAGAGCAGGGGTTTGGCAAGCACTTCTCTCCTGCATAGCCCCAGGGATGGGGAAGAGGGACCCCAAAAAGGAGAGGTGCCTACCTCCTCCCCTTCCCTTGAAAATCCAAGCTGTGGGGTGTTTTCTGTCCTCCCCTCCTAGGGCAGAGGATGGGATGGGATGGGATGGGATGGGATGGGATGGGATGGGATGGGATGGGATGGGATGGGATGGGATGGGATGGGATGGGATGGGATGGGATGGGACTGGCGGGGTGGATTTAGCCCGGGGCTCTCAGCTGGGGGTCTGCCTGCAGGTGGGTGGCATACCAGTACCCGGGATACAGGGGCTACCAGTACGTGCTGGAACGGGACAGACAGAACGGCGAGTTCAAGAAGTACAACGAATACAGCAGCCAGGCCCACACCAACCAGATCCAATCCATCCGCCGCGTCCAGCACTGAGCAGGGACAGGGCCATGCACCCCGCAGCCTCCGGGCTGCTGTGCAACAGACCTCTATCCGGTAGCAAATAAAGGCATTTGTCAAAAAAATGGGGGATCCTGCCTCTGCTCTGCTCCTCGGGGGGCTGCCAGGCCCAGGGGACCCCCTGTGGGGTGGGAGGCAGGGTGTCTGCCCCAGCCCTGCTGTCCCCAGCTCTCGGCAGCTGGAAGGGGTTTCCCATTCCCCACGCGGGCTCAGATCGTTTTCCACCTCCACCCTGGGCTGAGCTCTCTGCACCCCACCTCTGGTCCATGCATGGCGAGTAGAGGGGATGTGGAACAGCTCGCACCCCTGTGATGCTCTGGCTGGGAGAGATGGGAACTTACTGGGAGCTTACTGGCCTTACTGGTCAGTGAAGGGGCTGGAGCCGGGAGGGGGGATGCAGGGGGTGTTGTGCCCAGGGTGCTCCGTGCAGGCTCAGCACCAGGGAAGGTGATTACTACGAAGTCTGTGAACATGAGGACCCCTCCCTCTGCACCCTGGGTTGGAAGAGGGGGGTGGTCCCTGCCCACTGTGGGCCTAGGGAGGAGGAGGAGCAGGGTTGGGGTCACTCGGGAGGGGGAAACTGCCACAAACAAGGTGGCCACAGTCGGGGCAGGGCTGGGCGCACTGGCTTACAGAGGAGGTGTAGAGGGGGTGTGTGAGGGGGCTGCTGAGGACAGGAGCAGGAGGTCCTCGGGCAGTGTCCTGCAGCTGGCAGGGGGCTCGGCTCACTGCTGCCAGCACCCTTAGGGTCCGGGTCCCCCCACCCCCAGCCTGGCCACGCCAGCACATCCGTGCCAGCATCCGGCTCCAGCTCACGGGCACACCAGGAGCCCCACCCAGCCTCCTCCTCCTCCTCCAGCACCCTTTCCAAGCCTCCTCCTCCTCTTCCATCCTGCTCCAGCACCCCAAGCCCTCTTGGGGCGCAGGTCTCCGGTCGGCCCCCCGAGATGCTCCCCGCACCCAGGACATCCTCTCCTAAGCCGTAGGTCGGTGGAACAGTGCTGGGTGGCTTGGATGCCAGGGTCCCCTCCTGCCCACCCTGCTACAAGCGTGGGTGGCCTTGGGGCTGTGGGTGCCCCCGAAGGGTGCTGAGAGACTGGGAAGGACTGAGTTAGGGGTCAGTGTGCACATGCCCTGCACCCAGGGACAGCGCAGAGACCCCGGCCCTGGCGTGCGTGTGGGTGGGTGCACGTGTGTGAGTGTGTGCACGGTGCACACGAGGGTGCCCATGAGCGTGCCCGTGCACGCCCTGGCTCCCTCTCCCCTTGCGCCCGTGCAAACGCCCCAGCACCTTGTGCATCCCCATCCCGCGGGGGTCCCCTCTGCGGGGGGGGTGTCCCCCAGCCCTCCCCTGTCCCCCTCCGTGTCCCCGCTGGCCCCACCCCGCCACGGCCCCACGGCAGCCGGCCTCTCCCTCTGCACAAACACATTCCTGCACACCCGGCCAGGCTGCGGCCAGCCCAAGGCCACGTCAGCTCTGCTCTGCTCCACGCTGCCGGCGCACAGGTGAAGTCGTCCCGGGCACCTGCGCACCGGGCTGCGATTTGGGGGAGCTTTGGGGGTCACGGTAAAATGTAGGGTCTTTACTGCTTCATCCCGGGGGTGTGAGAGGGCTGGGTTGGGGGGTGAGGGGGCAAGCTGCCTGCTTGTAGCCAGGGGGGCCTTCTGCTGCTGCCAGCTGGGTGCTTTACGTGTCCGAACTCTGTCCCCCGGAGTCCCACGGACCTGAACCCTCATCTCCCAGATCCCCCATGGACCCAAAGCCCCATCCCCTGATTCCCCATGGATCTGGGCTCCTGTTCCCTGGATTCCTTGTGGACCCTGCCCCCCTGTGGGTCTACCACAGCTCCCCCATGTCCCATCCTCCCCATAAACCTGGGGTCACTTCGCTCAGGTCCCCGTAGCTTCCCACAGGCACAGGGGTCCTCAGTTCCTGGGACCCCACACTCCCTGCCCCTCTGCACCCCTCAGCCTCCAGCTTGCCCAAAGCCCCCAGTCCCCTCACACCCCACTGTAAACCCCCACCCCCTTCCCAGCTTTCCCACAGACCCAGCAGTCCCCATCCCCAGTGCCCGCTGCAGCCCCTCCATCTCCATCTCCCGCAGCCCTAACCCTGCTTCTCAGGCTGATCCCAAACTGTTCCCCCACTCTGGGCTCACGCGGGGTCCCTCAGCCCAGGCTCCCCCACTCCACGCCCTCCACCGTGCAGGTTTGCTGGAGGAAGACCCTGGTCGCTGGGGCTGCCGGGGGGACAGGGGCTCAGCGGGTCTGGCCCCCTCCCCACCTCACCCCGCTGTCTCCGGGGCTTGTTTTCCGTTGCCTGCGGTTTGTTCCAGTGACTCAGGCAGCGAAAGCAAGTCTGGGAGGCTGCGGAGCCGCTGCTGGGAGAGCTGCACTTAGGGGATGAGGAGGAGAGGGATGGGGGGAGCAGCCGGGGCTGTTGGGCTGTACAGAGCTGGGACACCCCGCTGCGAGTTTCAGGGGAGCTCGGGGGACAAGCTGGGGGAAGAGAAACTTTTTTAAGGGCTGGTAGATCCAAACAGGGTTGGTGGTGAATTGGTGGGGGAGTACTATGAGCTCTGCTCGTGTCTCCCCCCATCAGCATCTGCTCTCTGGCTCTGATGGAGATGGACAGCAGGGGTGGAGCACCCAGAGCCCAGCTCAGCACCCGTGGGACACCTGTTTCCTAAACCCTTTGGACACCCTCACCCAGGAGGAGCCACCAGCACCGTTGGGCTGTGGCACCCCGAGGCACCCCAGCTGAACATTGCTCCCCATAGGCTGCAGTTTCTTGATGTGCAGGTCACATGTTGGCTGCAGTATAAATAATATCGATGGGTCTGGCATGACCGTATCCTGGTTTCCATTGGATTCACCTCTGCGATGACCACTTTCAAGCAATTTGGCCAAGTCCAGCATGAGAGCTCATCGTTTTACTAGACATCAAAGAAACACCACAGGAGAGGTCGTGGGCTGGTGGATGGCTTGGCTGTACGGCACTGGACTTGTGGAGCAGAGCTGGTGCCCGCTGCTGGCATGCTGCCTGGCTGCCTCAAGCAGTGGGATGCTGGTGGAGGGTCCTCTCTTGGCCGAGGGGGTGGAGCCATCAAAACTGCCTTCCCTTCTTCACAACACCTAGGGCTACCCAGGAGAAACTGGTGAAGATGGGGCCATGCAGGTTTGGGAGGGGGTTGGGGGGTCACCCAGCTTCTTCAGGTCCTAATAAAGATGGGCAAGAGATTGGGACAGGACTGGGGACTCCAGGATGGTCACAGACTTATCCCTCCCCAAGACAGGGACTGTCCCTGGCATGGAGAAGCCAGGGAGGTGGTGGAGCTGTGGTATGTCCTGGTGTCACCAACCGCTTGAGATGCACTTACCCACCTTGGAGCTCTGGGCACTATAAAAGGACCTCAGCATCGGGGTCCCAGAACTGGAAGGATGTGTCGGGGACACAACTGACCCACCCCAGGGCTCTGGGGGCTGCAAGGGGACCCCAGGACCGCGCTGAGGACCCTGGATCTGGGGAAGAGGCAGGCAGGGAGCCCCACGGCCGGCAGCATGGGTGGCTTGGAGGGACGGCACAGGCAGGACGATGCCGAGCAGTGAGATGAAGACAGCCTGGGCGATGCCGGCAGCGAGGGGACCACCGTGCCCACGGGCCGGCCCTGCGGCTCGGGGAGCGGGGTGCTGCCGGTGGCAGGGGGAGGCCGACCCGGGGTGGTCTCCAGGCAGTGTCCGAGCCGCGCTCCCAGCTGGGATGGCAGCGCCGTGTTTGCCAAGAGTTAAGGAGGCGGAAGAGGCAGGAAGCGGCCCGAGCCGCTCTCCATAGAAACCCGCGGCCGTGATTAAAGTCTGATGCGGGCCCGATAGCGGGGGGGTGGGGGGGGCAGCACCCGCTTTAATTACAGCGGAGGAAATTGCTGGAGCCGGGGCCCCGAGCCCCTGCGAGTTGCCTGGAAACTCCCCCCCCCGCGCCGCCTCCCCCGGCCCCTGCCCGTCCCCTGCCCGTCCCGCTGCCATTTATTCGCCATCAGCTGCTCCCTGATAAAGTGGAATAATAATAATAATAATAGGGGCAGGAATATTAAAACATGCAGCCCGCGGGCCACCCCCACAGCTGCCATGAGACACGGTGCCGGAGCGGTGCCACTGCTGCTCAACATGTACCTGCCAGGTACGGGCGGACCCCCCCCCCAGCTGCTGCCCCGCCGCAGCGCCATGCACCGCACAGCACCCCGGCCCCCGCCCACCCTGCCCCGCCACCGCCCCGGGGACCTTCTCTGCCCCGTCTCCCTCCAGCGCCCACCCTGCCTTCCCCTCTCCCTCCCTCCCTCCATCCTCCCTTCCTGCCTTCCAGCCCGCCAACCATCCCTTCTTCCTCCCTTCCTTCCAGCCGCCCTCATAGCCTTCCACGCCCGCACACCCATCTTCCCTTCCATTCTTCATCCACCCACCACCCCCCGTCCCTGCATCCCTCCATTCATCCTTCTGTCCTTCCAGTCCATCCATCCACCCACCCTTCCCCTGTGCTTCCATCCATCCATCCATCCATCCATCCATCCATCCATCCATCCATCCATCCATCCATCCACCCACCCACCCACGCTTCCACCTCACCCACCTGTCCCTCCGTCCCACTTTCTGTCCCCACTACCAGCCATCCCCTCCATCTACCCTCCGTCCCTTCCATCAGTCCAATCTTCCACCATCTTACCCATTATCTGCCTTTCCTTCCACCCTCCCACCTCTCGCCCTTCCTTCCCTCCTTCTTCTCACCCTTCCCTCCATCCATCCATCCATCCATCCATCCATCCATCCATCCTCCCTTCTGTCCTTCCACCGACCCACCCATCTCTTCTTCCTTCCGTCCCTCTCCCCATTTACCTCTCCTTTCCCCAGCCGTCTGCTCCCCAAACACCACCGCTCGTCCTTCCTTCCACCCGCCGCTCCTGCCACCCGTCCTGCCACCCCACCCGCCTTCTCTCCCTCTCCCCCTGCCCCGCAGCTCTCTCCCTCTCTGCCTCTCTCCTCCCTACCCCAGCCCGCGGGATTTTCTATTCCTATTTAAAAGCTTCCCCGGCTCGGTCGGAAATCGGATTTCCTTTTTCCTGGACGCGTTTCCTGGCTTCGCCGCGGCGGCGGGGCAGGCGAGGGGGAGCGGCCGGGGGCTGCGGTGAGGCTGCCCGCGGGTGGGCGCCGGGGGGTCGCGGTCCCGCCTGGCCCCCCGTCCCCCCCCCCCCCCCCAACCCGTGCCCCTTTTTCCCCCCTCCCACCCTCCAGATCCAGTCGGGGAAACTTTGTTCAAAGACGGCAAGAGCCAGGCGTGGGGGTCCCTCAGCCCGGGAGTGCAGAAAGGTAAGAGCACCGCTGCCCCTTCCCCGGGACCGGCCCCGCTCCCCCCGGCCCGCCCGGAGCGGGGACCCCCCCGGGCCACACGCACCCTGCCCGGTCCCGCAGCCCTCGGGGACCCCTGCCCGGCCGTGTGTCGGGGGTTGCCCACGCGGGACGCGGGCACCGCGGACCCCCGCTCCCCGTTGCTGGGGGGGGCTCGGGCTGGGATCGTCTCGCTGCCAAAACCCACCGGGAGAGCGGCCGAGCCCCGACGGCCGTCGCAGCGGAGGAGAGCGGGGTGCCCAGCGCCCCCGGCCCCCCCGGAGTCCCGCAGCGGGGTCGGGAGGGTGCGGGGTCCCAGCTCGGGTCCCCCGGGTGCTCCAGGGACATCCGACGGGGAGGGAGCTGCCAGCCGGCCCGGGAGCTGGGGGGGGGGGGGGGGGGGGGGGGGGGGGGTGATCCGGGCTCGGGGAGCGGAGGGGAGGCAACACCCGGGAGGGAGCTGCCGGTGCAGGGCTGGGGATCGGCTGGGGGACGGTGGATCCCAGGGTAAAGCCGTCCAGGGATCCCGGGGACCAGCCAAGGGCTGGCCAGGGAGCAGCCTGGAGCCGGCTGGGGAGCGCAGCACCGGTCACCGGGCGCTTGGGCCGTGTAACTTTCCTGCCCGGCAAGGAGACGGGGGTCAGGGGGTGCTCCGAGCAGGAAAAGGGGAGCCCTGGTTTAGGGGTGGGAGGGGGAGCAGAACTGGGAGTGGGGTGGGTGGGGGCCTTTTGCCTCTGCGCTGCAGACTTTGTCCCAGCCGTCCTCTGCACACTGCGGTGCGGTGAGAAGGACCTTCTCGGATCCCTGGAGGTTTCCTCGGGGAGCTGCTGGGCGCTGCGGTGTAGCACCCTGCGGCAGGCAGGATTGAGCCTCACCACCCCACCCAGCTGCACCCCCAGCACCTCCCTGCCCTCCTCGCTTGGGGTGAGGAACCGCGTGGGTGAGGGATAGCGGGACGCCGGAGTGGGGGCTGCGGGGATGGAGGGTAGGCGAGGGCTGTGGATGTACCCTAGAGAGGAGAGACCCCACCTCGGTCCAAGGATGGGGGATTTGGAAGTACGATACCTTGGAAAGACCTGGGCTTGCCTGCCTGCATCGGGACGCCTGAGTGGGGTTTGGTGGGATGGGGATGGGTGGGGAACGGCTGTTCCCTTCTTCTTCCAGAGCGAGAATTTGGGGAGGCACCAGATAAAATAGGTGGGTGTGAAGCAAGCAGGACAAGGTGGTTCTTTGTGTGAAACGGCCTGCTGCAGGGTCCTGGGTGCTAAACCTCCACACGGGCTCCGAGCACCATTAGACAAAACAGCGGCAGAAAAGCACCGGGAGGAGGATGAAGCACAAAGACACTTCCTCCGCCACAGGAAGAGCCTGTGCTGCGAGGGCTGGGGTCGGGAGCAGGGATGTGCAGAGGATGCTGCCTGGGGGGGAGTTTGAGGGGGCCGGGGGGTCTGGGCAAGTGCAGGGCTGCTCTGCAGGGTGGCTGCGTCCCCGAGGCAGGACTGCTCATCACCTAAGGTCCGGGGACACTCTGCTCATGACCTCTGGCCAGCCTGTCCTTGTGCTTCACCATGGGCACGTCCAGGTGTGCCAGGCTCCTGTGTGTGCACAGCCTGGCACAGGGGCATCTTGGTCACCCACCAAGGGTGCTCCTCAGTGCAAGCTGCAGGTGCAACGGCCATGGCTCGGAGAGGACAGTTTTCCTCCAGAAATGGAACATTTGTGCCTGATTCAGACCCGCAGCAGGTTCTGCCCTGTCCCGGTCTCTCCTTCCCCTGTACCTGCCTGCGCCTGCCAGGGGTGCAGGTCAGAGCAGCATTGTGCCCCCCAATTTCAGCTCACTGTGGGTACACTCTCGCAGGGCACAATGCCCCTAGAGATGGGCAGGGGCTGTGCTGTGAAACCAGACCAGTTTCAAGCAGAGGTGGCAGTGGGGAATAGAGGTGCTGGGATGCATCTGTGTACTGCCAAGCTTCCTCTTCTGGGGGCTGCAGATGAAAGAACCAGGCCAGATGAAGCAAATGAGCAGGTATTCATTGTCAGTGGGGTGTGAATGAGGGCAGGAGGGATGTGGGGACGCTGGACCCAGACCCATTGCAGCATGTGTTGACCTCTGAGCACTCCTACCCCTGTCCCAAGGCGCAGAGGCATCCTCTCCTCCTCTTGCTTTGGGGGCAGGATGGGGAAGGGATGCTGCAAAAGACACACAACCTCCTTACCACATTTTGTGTCTCTAGAGCAGGGAAGACGCAATGGGGTGCATCCAAAACCTGGGTATGGGAGTGGGCAACTTAGCAGAGGTTCAAAGACAGCAGGGCACATCCTGCCCCGCTCCTTCTGCCCTGAGAGGGAGCTTTAACCTCTCCGGGGCTCGGCCTTGCAGGCAGCGGGCAGATCCAGCTGTGGCAGTTCCTGCTGGAGCTGCTCTCGGACCGGGCCAACCTGAACTGCATCGCCTGGGAAGGCACGAATGGGGAGTTCAAGCTGATCGACCCCGACGAGGTGGCACGGCGCTGGGGCGAGCGGAAGAGCAAACCCAACATGAACTACGACAAGCTGAGCCGGGCGCTGCGCTACTACTACGACAAGAACATCATGACCAAGGTCCACGGCAAGCGCTACGCCTACAAGTTCGACTTCCACGGGCTGGCGCAGGTGTGCCAGCCGGCCGCCCCCGATCACACCCTCTACAAATTTCAGGGCAACCTGGCCCCGCTGCCCTTCTCAGGCATCTCCAAACTCAACCTCATGACGTCGGGGGTGACGCCGGCCGGCTTCTCCTACTGGCCTGGCTCCAGCCCGTCCCTCTACCCTGGGCACGGGCTCCAGCCCTCTGCCCCGTTCAGTGCCATGGCAGCCTCCCACCTCAACAACATGAACAACCACTATCACTAGGGCCTCGACCGCGCCAGGCAGACCTCCCCGTCTCGGCAGTGTGGGGCTGTGGAGCTGGAGAGCTCAGCAGGGAGGGATGGGGGGGTGGGATCAAGCCCTGCTCTCAGTTGCCCCCTTTTAGATTTGGAGAGTGGCGTGGGGGACGAGGGGTGCTTGCGGGGTAGCTGGGTTGGTTCCCTGGTGTGGGTGGCTGGAGGAGAGAAGCCATCTAAATGAGGGTGAGGAGGGATCCATGACCCTGGGAACGGACATGGATACCTAAAGCAGGATGTGAATGAAAGGAAAAACCATGGGGTCTCCTCCTGGCAGGGACAGTGCCCCCCCCCTTTCCTTTGCAACGTGCCTCCCACCCCATGAACGTCCTTGGCTCTGACCCCAGCCTGTGCCTGCCCTCCCCTCTCCCCTCAGAGAGGAGTCAGGAGCTCAGGCCGCAGGGCAGCTGTGTCCGTGGGTGAGGGTCCCACTGGACAGGGGTAGGAAAGGAGACCTTCCTTGCTGCTCTTTGGTCCCCCACCTTCATCTCCAAGGCCTTCCATTCCTCCATCCCTGCTACACCTCCTGCCAGTGGTGGCTTTCTCCAGACTTCAGGAGAAGCCTTGATCTGGAGAGCAGATGCCCTTCATGGGTTAACTCCTGCCCAGGGCAGGGCTCTGGGGTTGGAGGCACCAGAGGCAGAGGTGGGGGGGCACTGTCAGCTCTCAGGAGGGAGCCCAGAGGGACCACAGCCTGGCCACTGCAACTCTGCCCTCTCCCCAGTGCCCAAGGACCACGCCACAGAGCAGGATGGTCCCCGACACCCTGCACACGAGCCTCTGTCCTGCTGGTCACTTCCAAGTTGAACGGTCCAGTTTTACTGTGGCTTTAGCCCCTTGCATGCAGGGTTTAGTGGGACATCCTCTATGGGTGGGGACATCCCCAGGGTTAAGGCTGGGTGGGAGGTGCAGCAGGAGAAGGGATGGCAGTAGGGCTGGAAGCCTCGGGCACTGAGGGGCAGGCCTGGGTCTCTCCCCCCGGGTCCAAGGAGGTACCCCCACCCTGCAGAGCAGGACTTGGGCCCAGCGGATGTAGAAGAGCTGAGCGTGCTGGGCTCTATGCTGGCTGGGGGGAGGGATTGGTCTCCAATAAAAGAGAGGTGCTGTGATCTGTGTCCTCTCATGTCTATGGGGGGGGCTGGTAAAAGGGGAGACCACCCAACAAACCCCCTCCCATAAGAGCTAGATCACCTGCAGGGCTGGGGAGGATGCGGCCACCTTGCTGCATCACCTTTTTTCCAGACACCATCTCTGGCTCTTACAGCCCCCAAGAGACAGGGCAGAGCTGGAAACCTCTGGGCTTCTTGAGACACTTCCTCCAGGGAAGCCATATACCCTGTTTCCAGGCTGGCAAGTGGATGCTGCAGCTGGAGGAAAAGAGGAGATGCAGTTGGCCTGGCAGGGCATCTGCCACCCTGCCATCATCCAGGGGAATCTGGGGTGCCAGGAGCCAGATCTCTCACGACCCAGAGAGCCCTGTGCAACCAGCCTGGGGCAATGCACTGGGTCCAGCACAGCCTGATCCTGCAGTGGGTGTCCTGCTGCGCTGCGCTGTGCCATGAGCGGGGAGGTCCCAAGCTGTGGGCCCAGGCTCATGTGTGACATTGATGCGGGGGTGAGCAAGGAAGCACTGCTTGCCCGGCTTCAGGAACATGCTCATGGTTCCACTGGTGCTTGTAGTGGCTGGTGTAGGCTCAGGGGCTCCCCCTGCCTGCCCCCCTCCTTGGGGCTGTGCTCCCCATCCCATTCCCATTGGAGGTCCAGGGGGTCAGGGCTGGGGGCCAGGCTTACAGCAGGGATCAGACCAGCTGTGTAGGTGGGTGCTGTGTAATTACACAGCCCAAGGAGGGGACGGTCACCTCCCAGCCCCTCGCTCTGCACCCCCAAGATCAGAGCAGTCCCCAGATCTGGGGGCTCCATGCTGCGCCCTCTGCATCCCTTCAGGATCTGGTCACTCTCGTGGCATCTGCTCAGATGCATCCTCACTGCCTTCATCAGCTTAAGGGGAGGGGGATCTGATGTCAGTGTCTTCTTTGGGGGGGGCTCAGGCTGTGGGGTGGGGGGGGGCCTGATGCTGCGAGCAGGGAGCCCATATATGGGAAAGGAGCTGCAGGGTTCCCTCAGGGGAATGTCACTCTGGGCTCCCTGAGCATTGCACAGCCTGGTCCTCAAATACAGGAGGTGAAGCAGGCGAGAAGGAGTAGTTACCCCCATGCAACCAGCACTCAGGCTGGACACCCCCCCACCCCCCAAGCTCGGCCTTGCGAGGGCAAAACTGGGGGGGCTGGCCACAGCTGACTCGCTCAGAGCCAGGGAGGGGGGCCGTACCCCCACGAGGGGAGCCTGCTTCGGGGCTTGGGTAACTGCGTGACGCAGGGCAGGACGCGGATTAAGGGATGTGGGTCACTATTACCTCCCCCCCCGCCATTCCACTCCTATCCCTCAGCCAGTGCCTGCACCGGGGCAGCCCAGGTGAGCCCAGTTCCCTGCTCATTCGCAGCTCTGCAGTCCAGGTCCCTGCTAAATTGGAGACCAGACATGCTGGGGAAAGAGGGGAGTTACGTTTTTGGGAGAGGGACGACCAGAGCACTCCCCCATTGCAACTAGGCTGCAGCTGAGGGCTTTCTTCGCTCTGAGCTCACCCAGCACTGTCCCCCTGCTCTGTCCCCAGAGTGCCACCCCAAAAGCCGGGAACCAGCCCTGCGCCCTCCGGGGACAGCAGCCAGGAGGGAAGGTGGGGAACACCCGTGCAGGACTGCGCCAGCGATGCTCTCTCCTGCCTGAGGATGCAGTCGGTGTCACCATGGCAACTCGGGATGCTCCCATCTCCAGGCCCCACTGGGACCAGCCCCCCCACCCCGTGTTGCGCTTACCGGAGGGGGGGGGGGGCTGAGCATCCCCCCGACCCAACCCAGCCTCCCCCCTCCCCGGAGCCCAGTCTGACCCAGCCCGCCGGCAGCGCTGCTTCCCTCAGTCACCAGAACCGCCGGCTCGGAGCAGACTGCAGCAAAATCCTGCCAATGGGCGAGCGGGGCCGAGCCCAGCACCGCTCCCGGCGGAGGGAGCATCGTCCCTGGCCCCCACCCGGGATGCCCAGCCCGGGGGGAAGGGGGGAGCACAGTGCCTGGCGGTGGGGTGCACCAACTGGGTGGGGAGCCTGTCCCAGGTGGCTGGCAGTGGGGTGCTTGGGCCCGGGCTCCAGACCTACCTGCGGGGAGTCCTCGGGTGCCCTGCTCAGGGTGAGACAGGGGAACGCGGTCCCAAAGGGCCTCAGCCTGCACTGGGAAGAGCGAGGGAGCAGAGCACACAGCCTGGCAGCTTCTTCTGCTGCCTCGTGACTAAAGGCAGAAGGATTTTTCCTACGTAAATATATATATACACATACATATATATGTATAGTTGTCTCTGGCTTTGCTTAGCCAGCAAGAGGGCAGGATTGAGCCCTGCCCTGGCCTCAGTCTCTTGCCAGGATAGCAGGGGAACCCCTCCAATTCCCCCAAAGCCTTCCAGTTTCACGGTCTGGGATCAAAGGGAGGATGGAGTAGCCCCCCTCCTATTTTAGCAGAACCATGTCATCACTTGCTTCGTTTCTCACGCTGGGAGAAGCCTTCGCAGCACAGCCAGGTCACCTCTGCCCTGGGGACACCAGCTGCCTCCCTGTCCACCCTGGCTCCCCCTCCAGCTCTCCCAGTTCCCACTATTTCCTCCTTTGCTCCGGCTCCTCGCCCCCCCCCCTTGCTGACTCACATCCTCTTTCCAGACACCCCCTTCCCTTGGCCTGGCCCCCTGCAAAGTGCTTGGTGACTTACTGTGGCTCAGCTGGAGCCCACAGGTGCAGGCAGTTGGGCTCTGAAATCCCTCATGAAGCCCCTCCAAGGAATCAGCTGTGATGCTTCCAAAAGCTGCTGCTTTGTCCCTTGCCAGCGTGCTCCAGGCTGGGGCTGTACCACCCTGGCCTGGACTTCTCTTTCCCCAGGTCTTGGATGCACCCGGGGGGAGTTCTGTGCACTTTGGGTTTCTTCCCTGCTCACTGCCCTCCCCAGACACAGGGTGCTCTGGATGGAGCCCCAAACCTTGTCCCCGCTGCCGCCTGCTCACTGGTGCCCAGGCAAGGGCTGCCGGGGAGACAGCGTCCTGGTGCTGCTCCTGCCCAGCTGTACGCTGAGACCTTGGGCCGGACTCTGCAGAGGGCAGGGGCTGGGCAGCGGGGAGGACTGGATTAATGTGCTAATGCCAGATTACGCTGTAATGCAGGACTTCAAATGAGGGAGCAGCACCCGGTCCAGCCTGGGGGACACTCACCCCCTGGAACAGGCTCCCCATGACGGCCCTGGCCACAGCGTGGTGCTGCCCGGCTGTCCCCCACAGACCTCGGTGTGCAGGGGTGACATGGGACCATGAGACAGGCAGGGGACACCGCACAGGGTAAGCTCCATGCTCAGCTCTCTGTGGGCTGGAGGTAATGCCCCAGGCTAGGCAGCCCTGGCCCTCCGCTCTGCCGGGTTCCATGGCAGAAGCATCAATCATCACAGCAGGGCTCCGAGGCATCCGCTTCCCCCTCTCCACCTGCCCCAGCTTCTTGGCACAGAGCTGTCCCCAGTCTGTGCTCCTCAGTCCTGTGCCTGCCATCCAGGGAATGTCACAGGCCATGTTTTGGCTACAGTGGGGACAAAACTGGCTCCTGTCCCACCTCCCTCAGCCTCACACCTGCCGCTGAGCTTCTCTGGGGCACCGGCAGAGCTTCTTGCATCCTCCATCAGCTGAGAGCCAGTGCCAGCTGTCCTGCCCCTCCCCGGGTACAAATACTCATCAGCCAATGTAGTCTAGGGCCCCTCATGCTCTCTGTGCCATTTTCTGCCATCTCCCTGGGTCACTTTGTCCACGTATCCCCCCAGACATCCCACCTGAAGCTGTAATCAAAGTGCCATGGAGCCGGGAGGCAACGAGAAGCCTGCACCCACAAATCATCCCAAATTCAGCAGGGCAGCTGAAGCCTGAAGCTGCGACGGAGCCAGTGGCCAGGCAGCTCCCACAGAGGCAGAAGAGAGACCTCCCACTTCCATCTGCCTTGAGGAACATGTTATCTATCATCTTCACAGCCGAACGGAGGAGAGCAGGGCTTGCGCAGAAAGCTGGGCTGAGGCAGGTCCTTCGCCAGCCACGTGGGCACCAGGTCTGCATCATCCGGAGAAGTTTCCTCCCCCCAGAGCAGCTCCGAGTCACCCGGGGGGATGCTGCCAACTCTTAATAGCAAGAGTACAGCTTCCCCGCTGTTTGTCCAGCAGGAGGAGGCACAGCTTGCCAGGATGGCTGCTCCAGCCACCCATCACTCCCCCATGCCCCAGCCCCACGGCCAGCATGCCCAGTGTGGAGTTTGCTCTCCAGACAGAGCAGCAGGGCAAGGGGAGTCCCACAGAACTGTTGCTCCACAAACTCCAGGCAGAAAACCCCCCTTCCAAGGGTGATGACACATGCTGGGGACCGGCTGCCACCCAGGGTGCCTCCAACAGCCCCACGTGCCCTTGGGGAGCAAGAGTAGGATGCTACAGCCTGTAAAGAGACCTTCCTGGGGCAGGAGGGGCTGAACACACAGCAGGCTGCATCATGCAGCTTGTGCCCATCTCCCCTGCTGCAACGTGGGGTGGAGCAGATGAGGCATCTGCTGTGAGGCATAGGGAGGAGATGTGTTGCTGCTGGAGGAATTTCAAACTAGGAAAGAGCTGGGATCCTTCACCAAGGCCCTGTGCTGATGGATCCCTGACTTGGCCCTGCTGCTCCACCTCTGAGCCCCAAACACGATGTGAATTCCCCCACCCCTTGAACGCCAGGCACTGCTGGGCCCTGCGGTTGGCAGTGAAGGAGGTTTCCCAGTCCCTCACTGCTCCTCAGGAAGCATCAGGTGGCTGCAGGGATCACAAATTGGGGGACAAGCTCTATCCATCCCCCTACAGCTGCCCCACAGCTGGTTCCTGAGCCCAGACCCCCGTGGTATCATGCAGCGGCACAGGGGTCTGGCAGGTTAAAGCACACAGCTTTTGAGAGGTGAAAACACCAAGCTCCCAAACCTCTCTGTGGATTCCCATCCTCAGTACCCCACTGTGCTTGTGTCCCCCCCACCTCCTCTTTGCCTTGGGGGGAGCAGGAGGCTCCCAGTCAAGGTAAGGTTAGTGCTCCCCCTGACCCGCTCCCCCCAGCAGCTCTACAAGGTCCTCTGGGGGAGAGAAAACCAGACATCTCTTCCCTCAGTACAGCTCTGGCTGAGCCGACGATGCATATTTAAATGCACAGGAGCATCTAAGCTCGTCTCTCATTCCTTGACATTTCCAGAGACTCCAAGCTGTCTTCAATTACCAGTCTGCAATTAGCTCTTCCTAAATCCCCCAATGAGGCCTAGCACTCTTAATCAATGAAACACAAGGGAGGAGGGGAAGGACATGGCCTTGCTGCAGCTGGAAGCATTTTAAAAAGCTGGTGCTTGAGGCTGGAAGGACCCTCAGAGTGTCTCTATGGGGATCTGTAGGGTGGGAAACCACTGGTGATAGCAGGTTGTTCAGCTCTGGAGATGAGGATCTATAAAGCCCCACAGCTCAGGGTAGAGGGTCACTGGACAAACCCCTCCAGCTCGGGGTGGAGACAGCTGGCACCAAAAGATTGGGAGTTACCCTGTGATGCTGCAGACCCTTCTTGCTGGATTGTGGCATGCTGCTGTATCTCCCTCTGCCTCAGTTTCCCTCTCTGCAAAATGCTGACAGGGGAGGGCCGGGGCTTCCCCAGCATCCCTGCAGGAACTCGATAGGTCCAGTTTCAGCCTTGTTTAAGGCAAAGTAAGTCAGAGCTGCTGGCTTCCCCAGCACAAGATGTGGATGTGGCCAAATTTGGGGTGGGTCGTGAGTACATTTTGGCCCAGACAGCTCACCACAAGGTCACACGAATGTCAGTCTAAAGGCACGAAGAAGAGCATCCATTAGGGACACAGAGGAGAGGAGCAGCACAGGTCTCAGTGGGTTTACACAGCCACAGAAAAGCCTTGCACAGCACCCTGCCAGGTCAGCCCCCGTCACAGGGACATCTGTGCTGTCTTCCTGGCGGCACAGCTTTGCCTGAATGAGCCAGCTTGGGCCTAATTAGCAGCTCTGCTGATGCACACAAAGGTAGAGAGAATCCAGCTTACCCTCCATGACCTGCAGAGCCAGCACAGCTCTTCCTGGCTGAGGGGAGCCCAAGCGCCTGGCTTGGAGGGGCTGGGGAGCACTGGATGCAGACCCCAATGGGAGAGCGTGTGCTGTGGATCCTGCTAAAGAAGCCCCGGCAAATTCAGTAGCCTGAAGCGTAGCAACAAGCTATGAGAAAGGCAAAGCCTTCCCCTTCTCCACCCCTCTCCCTGGGGGGCTGCAGAAGCACAGGGCTGGCAACTGGGCTAGCAACACAGCTCCTGCAGCCTGCTGCTGCTGTTGGGGAAGGGAGTGGGGCCCTGCAGAGCAGAGGTGGGGAGGAAGGAGGTGAGGAAGGGTAGCTTGGGGGGGGGGGGGAGGGGGGGAGAAAAAGAAAGAGCAGAAGGGTGGTGACATAGGCTATGGGAGCCTAGTTAAATTCAGTGCGGCAGACAGGCATCAGGCATTTCCATCTGCAATGGAGGAGGCCAGGAGAGCTCACAGGGAGCCAAGGGGCACTCAGGTGGACCAGGACTGGCCTTGGGCACAAACAGGGGTGAAATTCTGACCCCCAGCTCACACCGGGGAGTAAAACCCCCTCCATGAACCAGCCCCCCCCCATCCCTCTTGGGGAGGAAAGGGGGCACGACTGGGAGCTTGGGGGACCCCCCAATCCCCCCTGCACCCCACAGCCCAGCAAGTCCAGGGAGCCACCACCAGGCCCATCCAGGCCGCCTCTTTATTCTCCAGTGAAGCAAAGCAAGAGGAGAAGGGACCCCCCCACCCCCCATAGCAAGCCCCCTACTCCCGGGCCCTCTAGGCCTCCTCTGGCACAGGTCCTTTTCCCCGCAGAAAGCCAAGGCTGTCGGGGGGGGGAGGGCGCTCACCCCGCCGGGACCCCATTTCGGGGGGCGCACCGGGGAGGGGAGGGGGGGGTTACCAGTGGGAAAGGGTGGTGGGCGCCCCCCCCCCTTCTCCAGCTGCTCGAACAAAGGGGCAAGCGGGCGGCGTCGCCCACTCCCGGGCAGGGGGAGGGGGTGTCTGTGTCCCCTGCGCGGGAGGGGGTGGGGGGAGGCAGCGCCCACGACGCGGAAGCCCGCGGCCCCCCCGGCCCTGCCCGCCCTCCCCCGCCTTTGTCTGCTGGGCCGCGGCGGCTCCAGCACCACGGACAGCTCCGGGGCCGGCGGCGCGCTCCGCCCGCGCCGGGGGGGCTCGTTCCCACGCAGCACCCAGGGGACACCCCCACCCCCCCCACCCCCCCGCGCCAGGCCCCCAGCTCCATTCCCCAGCCCCCCCCCGCCCTTTCTTCTAGACATGAGGCATCCAGGAGCCTCCGCTCCTCGGCAGCCCCCCCCCCCCCCGCCCCATTGCGCGGGCAGGAGGGCCACCACCCACGACCCCCCCCCCAGTCTTCTCCGCCGTCTCGGTGTCCCGCAGCTCAGCCCCCAGCTGGGGTCGGAAGCGGGGGGGGGGGGGGAGCGGCCGGATCCGGAGCAGGGAGGGTCCAGACAGTGTCTCCGCGGGGGTGGAGGCGAGAAGGATGCGGGGGGTGTGGGAGGGGGGGTATCCGGCAGTCCTTCGCCTCCCCCGCCCCTCGGTGCGCGGCCCTTTCCGCCCCCGGCGCCGGGGGCCCGGTACCTCCCTAACGATCCAGGCTGATCGTCCAGTGCTTGGACCCGTCTCCGCTCTCGCCCTCGCTCTTGAGGTCCTGGAAGAGTTGCGTGAAGTAGTGCGGGTCCGCGTTGATTCGCAGCATCTTGGCGCTGAGGCGCTGGATGATGCCCAGGCAGCGCTCCCAGAAGCGCCCCTTGTCGCCCTCCACCAGGAAGGGCTTCAGCGGGTAGGAGATCTCGTTGCCCATGTAGGAGTAGGCGAGATAGAGACAGGTGAGGAAGGCGGCCTGCAGCTCGGCCTGGCTCCCGATGTCTTCTCCCCGCAGCGCTTCCCGGCACAGCAGGTAGACGAACACCAGGTTGGCCGGGGTGATGAAGCCCTGGTCCTGCCAGCCCTGCAGCAGCAGCGAGCGGTCCACGCTGCGGAACCAGGAGATGAGCTCGCCGGGGCTCAGCTCCTTCAGCCGGTAGCAGCGGCGGCACACGAAGTCCCCCAAGCAGCGCAGCAGCTCGCCGGTGGACGCCTGCACGACCACGCGGCGTGGGGACCCCGGGGGGCGGCTACCAGCCGGCGGCGGCGGCGGCTTGCCCCCGCCGGAGCCCGGGTGCAGCTCCTGCGGCGCCGAGGGCACGGTGGGCACCGGCACGGCCAGCGGGCCCTGCTTGGCGCCGTCGGACGGCCCCACCGCCACCGATTTGCGCAAGTTCTCGCGGTTTCGCTGCACCACCAGCGGGTCGGGCTGGCCCGGGGGTCCCCCCGGGGCCCCGCCGCCGGGTTTCGGCGTCACCTTCTTGGTGCTCTTCTTCTTCTTGGCAGAGGCGGCCACCAACCGCTTCCAGGTCAGCGCCGAGATGAGCACGCTCGGGCGCTTCAGCCGGCTCTCGCCCTTGCCCGGCACCCTTCCCGGAGCCTTGTCGGCCAGCAGCCCCCCGCCGCCGCCGCCCTTGCCCGAGGAGGCGGCGGGGGAGAGGGAGAGCACCGTGCCCATGCTAAGGCCGAGCGGGACGGGCGTGCGGGGGCCGGGAAGCCGGCACCGCCCATAGGAGGCCGGGGGTTGCGGGGGAAAGCGACCCGCACCGGGGCCGCGGTGCGCCGAGGATGCTCCGCCGCGCCCGCTCTGGGCTCCGCGCCCGCCGCTGCAGCCAGCCGCGGCCCCGCCGCTCCCCGCCCCCCCCGCCGCCAGCCAATCGCCGCCGCACGGGCCCCCGGTGCGGCCCGCCCCCTCGCCGGTGGGCGGTGGTGGCGGGGGGGGCGGACCGGCGCGGCTCTGCCGAGGGGCCGCCGCCCCGGCGTGACCTTCACCGGTGGGCTCACGCCCGGTGGTCCCGGGGAGGGGGGGGCTAGGACAGCACCGCAGATCCCAGCCCCTCAGCCCGCTGTGGCGGGGAGGTGGGGAGGCGGCAGGGCTCGGCGGCGGGGGGGGGGACGGCTTCTGAACTTGGCCGCCCTAGCTTGGGTCTTGCTCTGTGTTCTTACCTGCGAGGCGAGGGATGAACCTTCCCAGACCAGCAGAGCTTCCCCCCGCAAAAAAAAGGTGCCGGGGGGGGGGGGGCACAGTGGGGAAGAAGAGCCCTGGGAAATGCCAGAGGGGAGGATGAGGAGGGCTGAAGGTCAAGAAGACTGTGAAGCATGTGCCAGGGGGGGCACCTGGAGAAATCTTGGGGCTGGGGAAAGGCTGGCTGTGACTCAACCGCTGCCACGAAGGGGCTAGGCTTGGTGGGAGAGCCCCAGCTCACGTGAGAACCAGCCCAACCCTGGGCACGGCTCTGCAGGGCGTCAGGAGACCCCCAGCCTGGGGGGAGACCCCCAGCACCTGCTGTGCGAGCTTTGGGTCCCCCACCCGCCCTGCCTCTTCCCGCTCAGCCCTGGAGGGGAGATTCACCGCCACACTGACAGTCACCAGCACCAGGCCAAAGTCAGGGACCTTGGAGAAAGGGGAAAAGGCCTCCTCCAGGTCCCCGAGGCACGACCAGCCAGCCCTGCTGCCCGGAGCCCTCAAGGGAGGAGGGAAGAGATGCTGCACTTCTTCATCGTTGCAACATGCTACGCGATAGACCAGTCATCTGCACGCAGGCTGCTGCTCCCTCTCCCAGCACACCGTGGGCGAAACCTGCACCCTCTGCTTGCTGCCTGCCTGCCCCTTGCAGGAAGACCCCCCTTCTATTTCTCACGAGCTGGAGGACGGATCCTGCAGCTCCGATTGCTACGGCGGGTGCCAGGCGTCCATTAGGCACAAACCGCCCCAATTTCCGGGACTGCTCCTGCATGTGAAGCGCCGGGAAAGGTTTCAGGGAGAATGTCTCAACGATGCATTTTGATACAGCGTTTTATGTGTGAAATGAACACATGTCGGTGCCAGGATGCAGCTGCTGCCGGGTGGATCCGAGCTAACAGGCGGTAATGAATTATCAGCCGGGAGGAGCTAAGCCAGCCCCTCCGCTTCCTCCTGCACTGCTGATGCTGGGGGTGTTTGCAATGAAAGCGCAGGCTCGGAGCTGGGTTTCAGACTTGAGCCAGGCCTCCCGATGCCTGGGGCTGATGTGCCACATCTGGGGGCAGGGTAGAGGCTGTGCCATCTGTGCCATGGCAGGGAAGAGGGGCAAAGTCCCATTCCCACGTATCCTGTGCTGTGGCCAGCCACGTCCTGCTGTTCCCTTGCAGGAGGCAGCAGTGGGAGCTGTGAAGAACGTGCACATGTGCACACAGACCCCCAGACAGAGAGGTTTGCTTTGGGAGTGGCCAGAATCAAAGTGGATCTGGGCCAGCACCACCTCCCCAAGGCCAGCTTCGGCTGGGCTGAAGTAATGAGAAGGATTTGGTAAAGGGTTACAAATGCAGAGGAAGAAAATCAGGACAAGGTTCCTGATGAAGATTAAGTCAGCGCCTTTAGATATACAGAGCTGGCTTCAACCTAGCCGAGAAGATGGAGAAGCCCTAGGGAGGGGATGCGAAGGAGTCTGTGCTCTCTGCTCCCTTTGCGTGTTTCAGGATGGACTGATTTTCTGGTGTGCGAACATGGTTTCGTCAGAAACCCACAGCTGAATTTTGCAGGTGAGGAAGCAGCGACCTTCCTGCATACTGCTTGCTCCTGCCGGAGTAAAATTGCTCTCAGATTGCTCCATCTGAAACACATGAAGCCACCCCCCAGCCGTGTGTGAGCTCTCCCAAATTGGCTTCCCCAAACTCATTAAGAAAGACAATTTGTATTCAGCAGTGATGAGCTGGGCTTTGCAGCCTTTTACACAGAGGAGCAGGCCAGAGAGCTCTTGCAGTTACCAGCACGGAGCAGCTCGGCGCGTGTGCACCTCCTGCCACTCCCGGGAGGGGAGATTTGGCTGAAGCCTGTTTAAAAATCCAGTGCAGGGCTGTTCTGTGATGCAGCTTGAGGCCTCGGCTGTGAGCAGCAGGTGAGCTCCAGGGCCAGTTGTCCCTTTCTCGCCTGCAGCTGCCTGTGTCCTGCCGCGGGAGCAGCTCTGAGGTAGAGGAGCTCAGTGAGCCCATAGTCGTTCCTCAAGCCAGCACTGCTGGCAGCGGCAAGGGCTTCCTGCAAGCACCAGAGAATTACCCAAGCCCTACAGCAGGATGTTTCTTATGCAGGTAAAGAAGCAGCTTTGCAGCTTACCTGGGAGGCAGCCGCACTTCCACGTGAAAGAGGAGGATCTTTTCCCCCCTCTCAGTTTCACTCTTCCGGCTCCAGCCCTGAGACTGGCAGGCAATGACATAGCACGAGCTGCATCCGTGGGGCCATCTCTGCTTGGCTCTTGCTTTAGGTCTCGGTCGGAAATAGTCAGCTGGCAGGGAAAGGCACAAAGCAGGAGGGGAGGGCAGCATTTTGCTTCCCTGGGGAACTGGGGTTGTCACCCTGGGCAGCTGGAATGACATGCCCTTAGATGACAGGGAGGAACAGAATAGGGCTCCAGGCACAGTCAGTCTCAAAGCTGCCCTCAGGCTCCTGTCCTTGGCCAAACCCTCAGCTGCTGGTGGCATGGCTTTGCTGGGACACTGTTGGCATACACAGATCCCCTGCTACTAAGGGTGATTCTAGCCAGGACAACACGTACCTCAGCTATGTGCTAGCACCACCAAAGGGCTTACTTCTTGTCCAAGCCTCTAGTTTGGGCTGTGTAAAGGGGTATCCCTGTCCTGAATCAGGGGTGTTCTAGATGGGGTGTTCGAGTGCTCTGGTACCCAGCACAGCTGGCTGGACTCCAGGGATGGAGACAGGCAGGGAGGCGGCAGCACCAGGGGAGAGAAGCAGGTGTAAAACCAGGCAGTGCTGTGCAAAGGTTCTAAAAAAGCTGGTGTTGACCTGCAGAAACCACACAATTCCCTGCAGGTGCCTGGCAGCCAGTCTCCCACTCTGCTCCACCCGAGTCGAGCCTCCCACTGCACAGAGCTGCCCAGCTCTGCCTGCCCGATGCAGGTGGGAACAAGGGGGCAGGTCAGGCCTTGGTGAAGCCCTTGCCAATGCTCACATCCTATCCAAGCTCTCTCTGCATGATGCTGCCATGCTGGGGCTGCAGATCAGAAATGCACAAGCTCCCAGCCTGGAGCAAGGCATCTCTCCCAGCACCTCCAGGACCTGAAAAGGCATTTTGGAGGGTCCTGTGCCCCCTGGTCTGATCCCAGCTCCCCTCTAGACTTCCAAGCTGTTGGGCATGGGCTTTGTGAGGGGTTCTGGCTGAAAGCAGCTGGCATGTCCCTCTGCCTGCTCCAGAATGATGAATGAGAGCGCGTTTGCTGGCTGGCTGGAGCTGTTCTTTAATAGCTCACTTGCTGTGCCATGGTCTGTCTGCACTGGCAGAGACAGGCAGGGAAAAGGACCGTCTCCCTGGCAGCGGCTGGCCAGCCCGCTCCGGTGCTGTGCTGCTTTACCCATGGAGACAGAGCTCAAGATCTTGGTACGTGTCTCAGTGAGCAGGTCTGATAGCTCTGGTGCTCCCCCTCCCAAGCCTGTACAGCAGGTAGACAACCTCTGGCAGAGCTCCTGCCTGAGCTGGGAGCCCTGGGGCTGGGAAGGCCCAGAGGACCTGGCTGCAGGTTGTCTGCAGCGCCCAGGGAGGAGAAACCTGCTGGTGTTTCTGAGTGCCTCAGCCCCGGCACCTCTCCATTCTCCATCCCTGGTCCTCCTCCATCTTTCCCCTTCCCAGCTCTCAAGAGAGAGGGGCTACAGCTGCGGCTCCATAGACACAAAAGCGGATCTGGGCTTACCCCATGATCCCCCTTAATGTGGTTCAGGGTGGGGGCAGTGCCTACCTAAGATGGCTAGAGGAGCTTGTGCAGTCTCTGCTCTGAGGTCAGCCCTGGGTTCACACAGCAGAGCGGAGCAGAGCACAGCAGAGTCAAGCAGCCCTGTTGCAGCCCCTGGGGAGAAGCTATTTTCGTTCTGCCATTTGCTGAGTGACAGTGCTGGGAATGGCTCGGAGAGCTGGAGAAACACAGCTCCTCTGGGTGGAAACCGTGCGAGGCAGAGCCAGGCCTTGAATCGACATGGAAACACATCTCTGCTTCCTGATCCCTGGGCAGAGGGAGAGGTCCTGGCACTGGCCAGCCCCCAGCTTCTGGCAGGGAGGCAAGGATGGGGTTTGCCATCGGGGCTGTGCTCGCAGCCCACATCCCTCCCACGACAGCTGCCATTAAAGCCCTTAAGGGAAGAAGGTCTCAGCTCAGAGTGGGACAGGAGGGTACAACTGGGAAGTCCTAAGCATAGCCATGAACTGCTTAAATTCCTGCCAGCACATCCCCATGGTCTTCTGGAAGGAGAAAACCCACACAGCCACAGGCTGGTAGAGGTTAATGAAGGGGCTAATTATCCCCCCTCCGCGGACAATTAGGGCTCCATCAGGAAAGCCCCTAACAGCCCAGCACGGTCTCTGAGCTGGTGTCCCTGGAGGGGTGAGGCGGGGTGGTGAGACCCCCTACGCTGGCCGGGAGGGCTCGGGGGGGGGGGGGGGGGAAGGCTCCGGGGAGCCGCCGTGCTGGGGCTGTGCTGCCCTCTCGCGGCAGCCGCCCTCGGAGCCCCCCGGGGTGGGCGCTGTGCTGCTCCGGGTCCCCTCCCCGTCTCCAGGTCGCGGGGAGCCGGCTTGCTCCAGAGGCTCCGTGCCCAGCCCATCACCGCAGCAACTCCCCCCCCGCTTTGGGGGGACTCTCCGGCTGTCGGGGGCAGTGTCACAGCTGGAAGAAGCTGCGTTTGTCTGAGGGGAAGTGTCTGGCTGCTGTCCCGGTGGGGGTGGTTCCTCCCCTCTACCCACCACCCTTCTGTGAAGACCCAGCAGCACCCAAACCGCAGCCTGTGCAGAAGCGGGGGGCATCTCTGGGGGCTCCCGGCAGTGAAAGGGCTGCGGGTGAAGGGGCTGAGGTCTCCGTGCTGGGATGAAAGGGGTGCTACAGGGTGCTGTGTGTAGGGAGCATCCCAGAGCAGGGGGAAGAGGGCAAAGGAAAGCATCTGTGCAAGCGCTCCTCCACGGCAGGCAGCGAGGATTTGCCCAGGATCATGTAAGATGCTGAGTGCTGAGCCCAGGACTCCCGGTTTCCAGGTCTGACTTGTTGCCGCACCTCCGTAGCTGGCAGGAGCCGAGCAGTCCGGCCCCTCAGGATTGCTTCCATCTGGCAGGCAGGCAGCTCCCTTCCTTTAACCTCCTGCCGTGGGCACCTGGGAGCCTCATCGGGCAAAAGCCGGGTCACGGGGGCATGGCTGGCTCTGCACCAGCTGTCCCAGTGCTTGCTGCACTGGCTCTCTGTGCATGGAGATGCATCTGTGTGTGTGCAGCAGAGTGTGCATCCACGGGCTGGTGCTGCCCCAGCACCCTAGGTCCCGGGGTGAGGTTGCTGTCCCCTTGGCTCTGTTTCCTAGTGGTGACAGGGAAAGCAGGGCCATAGGCTCCAGCTCTTGGGTCGCCTTGTCCCTGTGTGGTGGCCAAAGGGACTTGGTGACGCTTGAGGGGGGCTCGCTGCCCACCAGGTGGAGCTGCACCCCATGTTTTGAGCGGCCCTGGGCCAGCCCTGGCCTCCTGCTGCTTTTCACTCCCCTGGCAAGGAGGGACCCTGTCCTTCCCCAGCCCTCCAGGTAGCGCACGCATGAAGGACCAGCATGCACGACCTGTACACATGCTCTGGTGACAAGTGCTGGCCCCCCACTAGCCCCCATGCCCAGCAGCATGGGGAAGTTGCCTGCTTGCAGGTAGACTGCAGATATTCACCCAGTATTTTGGGTCCTTCTCCCCAGAAGCCACAGAAGGGGAGACTCAGGAGATGTCCTCAGGGGCGTTCTGGCCTCATGTTTTTCTGGTGCTTGGGGCTGACTGCATTCACTGCGCAGATGAGGATGGAGTCCGTCCCAGCCCCTGTCAAGCTCTCCATGTAAAGCAGATCTTGCCTGTTCTAGCTGTGTGTGGGTCCTCACGGACCCATGACCTGGAGATGCTGCAGGCTATGCCACTGGCTCTGCTGTGGCCATTGATGGGATCCCAGGCTGTGTGCTCTGTGGCCCTGAGCTTGGGGTGCTTCTGCTCAAGCACTGCAGCCCCATGAGATGCAAAGGGCCACGAGGGTAAATCCTTCACCTGCCTTCTCGCTTCCTCCGTGTGCCTTGGCTAAGGGCTGCTGAGGATTGGCTGCCTGAGATCCTGCTCCCCTGTGCCTTAGCTTGGAGGGATCCAGGGTAGGTGTTCTGTGCTGATACTGTGTTAACTCCAGGGAGCCAATCTGTGACCCACCAGCTTCCTCTGCCAGCCTGAGACCTGCCCCATGAAACTAGGACCTGGAAGACTCCCTGGTCAAGCAATCCGCTGCCTCTGCTAGCCCATTTTCTGCCCTGATGCTTGCCAGCCCCACACAGGGGTCCTGTCGCAGACTGTCCCTCCTCTTCCCAGGGCACCTCCAGTGCGTGACAGGCAGGGGCAAGGGGACCGGGCAGGCAGGGGACAAGAGAGGGTCTCTCTGGCCTCGGTCTTGGCCGGACTGGGGCTCTGGAGAAGGGCCTGCTCCTTGCCTGGTGGGATGCTGTCAAGCCTGGTCTGCGGTGGAAGCGAGGGAGGCAGCTGTACAGGAAATAATCACGGCTTGTTCCAAGATTAAATCACTGGCGGGAGTGCGAGAGAGGATAAAAGGAGCCGTCTGTCGTTAGAGAGAATATTAACCCGGCAGCAGGCTGGGAGGGGGGAGAATTTTATTCCCTGCTCTTGTTGGCTGCCAGGCCTGCTGTGCACACAGGGCTCAGCACTGACAGCATCTCTCAGCAGGACATGCACCCTCCCTTCCCGGCTCAGCCCTCGGCACAGGCCTTCTGCCTCCTCTGCCTGAGGGATGTTGCTGCGAACAGGAGCAGAGGAAGGATTTTTGGAGAAGTGGGGAAACTGAGGCAGAATCGTGCTGCATGTCTGTTACCAAGTGGAGACACTGAACCCCTCAGTCCCTCCGTGCATTGCTCTTTCTTTGCCCAGGCCAGGTCTTCGCCCAGTTCCTTCAGATGAGCTCAGCGTGGCACAAAAGGTTCTTGTTTGGTCTGGCCCTTATCAGGGACCTGCCTCGAGGTCCTTCAGCACAGGACCCGCACTAGAGCTGGAGCTGGAGCAGGTGGGACCAAGGAGCAAGGGAGAGGGCAGAGGGAAAACAAGAGCCCAGCTGCAAAGGGGTGAGCTGGTGGGGAGATAAGATAGAGGGAGAAATGCAAAATATGATGGGTTGCAGGCAGGAGGGAACGTGGGAAACTACGGGGCACCTTGGGTCAGCCCAGCTGGGAGAGACACTTCGTGGGGCAGACCCTTTGGGGGTGCCAGCTGGCCGTGGTGACAAGCTCCCAGTGCTGCTCCCAGCCCTGTGCCCTTGGGCTGGGACCTGCTTTCAGATCCAGGAGTAGCTGAGATGGGACCCCAAGACCCCCATGACCCGGTGACCCTCAGCCACTCCACGGATGCTGCGTGGGGACAGAGCATGGCCCTGGAGAGCTGGTGGGAGCAGAAGGGCTCACTGCCGGCTCCCAGGACTCAGGGATGGGGATGCCTTCCTCACAGCCCTGCTGAGCGGTGGCCGGGCACCGGCTGGGCTTGGCAGCTGTGCCCTGGGCAGCCGTGCCCAGGCAGTGGCCCGCTCCCTGCCCTTGGCAGGCTGTCGCAGCCCCGCTGCTGGTGCTGCAGCCGGGAGGAAAGCCGTCCTCCGCCAGCCATCTCAGGGCTGTGGTTTATGGGCTCTCCTGTGCCAGGATAAACAGCCCCATGGGGGCCGGGGTTTGCAGCGAGCGGTTCATGAAAGCCTGCGGCCCTGTGCCTAGGGCTGCCTTCCCTTTGATGGAAGAGTCCCAGCGGTTTCCCAAGCAAGAAGACCCCCGCTCCGTCCCCCTCGGCCCCTTTCTTCCCCTCCGGCCCGTTCCTTTTACAGCTGAGGCCTGGGCTGAGATAGGAAGATGAGCTATCCTTGGCTGCCTCTTCCAGCCCGCTGGTACCCCACAGAGCCAAGCCCTCTCCTCCACGCGGGGTGAGGCCCCCAGCACTCAGCCTTCCCGTATGGGGGTGCCTGGCAGCACGCAAACTGCCTGAGCCTGGCCTGATTTCGCCCGAGCAAATTTCTTTATCAGCTTGCTCCCTCTCTGGGGAAAGTCGTTTGAGAAAGGCCTGCGCTGTTGAGAGCAGCAAAGGCAGTGGTTTCTCCCACTGACACAGCTGATGGAGCTGAGTATGCAGAGAGACCAGACCCATCGCAGAAACACTTGCTGCACCCTTGGTACACACAGCCGGTGCTGTCAGTGCCAATGGGTGCTGCTGGTCGCTGCCCATCCCCCGGGCCCCAGGGTTTGCCGTACCAGCAGGTCCTCACTAAGGAAAGGCTCCCGTGGTACCAGCTCCATGGCACCAGGTGTGGGCTGAGACCTGCAAGTGGTTTGCACACATGTCCCCCAGCACCACCCAATAGCTCCCATTCACTCCACTCCAGACAGAGATACCTGACCATATAGAAATCCTCAAAGCTCAACCAGAGCCCAAAGATCTCTGCAGTCTTACACCCAGGGAAGGTCTGGCCTGGCTGCACACAAGCCCCAGTGAGCAGCCGTTGCCAGGATGCTGCGATTTCCAAGCCGACATCAAAAAGCAGCTGGGGGATTGGCTTGCGAAAGCTCTCACACAGCACATCCTCTGTGTTTTATGAGCGATGTTTTACAACATAAGTGCTGCTATATTAAGCCACGCATCTAACTGGAAAAGCAGGAGATGGTGAGGCAAGCGCAGCTAGTTCGGTGCTGGCTGCTTTAACGCTAGCAAGTGGGTCCTTCTCCTGCTCGGGCTCTCTCCCGCCTCTGTCCCCCGGCCTGGCCCTGCTCCGTGCAGGCAGGAGGCAGGCACAGGCACTCTGTGATGCACAGCTGGCCCTTGGACTTTGGGATGGGGTGCTATGGCAGGGTGTTCTCCTACCTGCTGCAGCCCCCGACCCCCAGCCCTGCTCCTGGGGTGAGCAGGAACTGCAAAATGGGGCCAGTCCCCATCTTTTAGGGCAAAATCCTTGCTGCCAGCAGGCTATTAGGGGCTTTGTGGGGGGGGGGTGTTTCCCTTCAGCTGGGGTCTTTCGATTCCTGAGCAAAGGGTGAGTGTTTGGGGAAGGCCAGCCCTCCTCACCGCGGGGCAGGTGGAGGGAGAAGGGGGGGGGGTCTCCTTCCCGGCGGCCCCAGGAGAGGGTGCTCTCCGCCCGCGGCTGCGCCGGGCCCGCACCGGCACCCCCGCAGCATCACCGCACCCGGCTGGCCGGGTCAGAACCGGCACCCCCGCGGCATCCCCGCACCCAGCTGGCCGGGTGCTGTCCCGCTCCCCCCGCGGCCCTGGGGCACAGGGGCAAGCAGAGGTCCGGGTCCAAAAAAACCCCGTGCGCCCTAAGATGGACCCCGCTTTTATTCCTTACCACCTCCCAGCGTGAGGGTTTGCGCAGGGAGGCTGGTTTTTCGAGAGCTCCCGTCACCGGACCCTGACCTGCATCCCAGTCCCTCGTCCATAAGGATGGGTGCAAAGAGCGTGGCCGTGCCGTGCCCTGCCTGGGGACGGTGGAGGGAGCAGTCCCTGGCAAGCCAGGACCCTTGCAAGAGAGCAGTGGAGTTGATTTATGCTCCTGACATTTCTCTCCCGGTCGGGCAGAGCTTTTAATAAAGAGTGAGTGATTTACGGCTCCTTTTAAGTGGGAAGGAATGTTACCTAAGGCAGTCTGCCCCTGACACCCCCGCCTCACTGTCTCGCTGAACCCCCAGCATCTGGGCTACCAGGAGGGGAGCAGAGACCGTCTCTGCCCCCATCTCACCCCAAAGCCCTCCCCACGGCTGAGGTGGCCCCAGCATCCTGCCCCATTCCTGGCAGCAGCAGCCCTGGCCCTGTCCAGGGATGCCCTGGCACCCTGCGGGGAGCGGTGCTGTACCCCCATCAAACTGCCCCAGGCCTCGTCAGCGGGGCAATGCACAGCCCATGTGTCACCCCGCACGCAGCAGCAATTCAAGCAGAGCTTCTGCCCCGAGACCCCTCTGCTCCGCTCTGCGAGGACCCCTGTGGTGGCTGGCCTGGGGACAGGATGACAGCTCAACGGCAGTTGTCATGGTTACTGGGTATTAATGGATGCGGGCATGAGAGCTTCCCGGTGATGAGCAGCTCCAGAAGGGAAGGGCTGCCCTGCCCTCAGCACATCCAGCTCCAGCCTTCTCGCGGGGGGGGGCTTGGTCATGGGGCCACCTCCATCCCCCTTGCCAGTCGCTCCAGACCCTGAACCAGCGCTGGCCAAAGCCGGCTCCAAACCCAGAGGGGGCAGCAGCTTGCAACTAAAGGGGCTTCTCGGGGCATAAACTGACTCCTGGGTCTCCCAGAGTAGATGAGGAAGGGGACCTGTCCCCTCCCATCCAGGCCCTGGAGGGGGCTGGAGAAGGCCAAGGGGCTGGAGGACACAGTGGCCAGGAGGAATGGGACACAGCAGAGCCGCAGGACCCTCTCAGCCAGCCCCCTTCCCCTCTGGAAGGGGCTGATGAGTGAGGACAGGGGATAAGAGCAGGGGCGGAGGGAGCATCGCCCAGACAAAAGCAGCCCCGAGAGGCTCCCAGCTGCTAATGAAGATAAAGTGCCCGGTTCCTTTTCTTCTCCCAGTGAAATCTGGTGGCTAAGGAGGAAAAAATGCTTTCAAGTGTATTCATCTATAACGTGGCCTGGGAGGCAGGGATTCCAGCAGCCGGAGCGGCAGCCAGCTGAGAGACTGATCTCACACTTCGCACACGTGCATGCACACACGCATGTGCAAACACACACACACACCCCCCCGGTGCGCAGGCTGCACGCAGCGTGTGTGAAATACCCGCAGAGCACACGGAGACATCAGCAGCCCGGTCCTTCTTCGCATCAAAACCGCAGCCGTAGATGAAGGCGTGTGTGGGGCCAAACATCCCCTGCCCACGCCAAGCGCCCGCGCCGGGCTGCCAGAGCCTACGCGTGCCCTGAAACGCACATGGCAAGCACAGCGCAAACACGGGCGCGCGGCACGCCGAGGGCGCCTGCCCAGCACCGGCGCCTGCGCACATGCATACGCACGTGTGCACGCGTCCTTCCTCCATCCTCAGGCCTGGGGGCTGTGCAAACGCAGCCCGTACTGTGCAGCCATGGTGGCAGAGGGTGAGGGATTCCCGGCAGGGTCCGGGGGTGGAAGCCCTTTGGGGTCACTGCGGTGTTTCGGTAAATATGTGAATAACCTCATTGCTATTGATGTATGGGGGAGGCAGGTTGGGGGGAGGTGGGCTGGGGCTCTCCTGTGCATGGATGGATGGACTCCCACCCCAGCCCACGCACAGGTTCTGTCCCAAGCCCTTTCCCTTCCTGCTGTTCCACAGCCCAGCCCTTGAAACTCTCCTTAAACTTCATCCCAGCCCTGACTGCACAAGATCTGCAGTCAAGGGTCCCACTGCTGTCCCTTGCCTGGGAGCTCCTCTACCCAGAGACCCTTCCACGTGCCTGGAGTGGACATGCCAGCGTCGATAGGGCTGTATTTCTGAAGTGCCCATCACCCGGCTCTCCGGGCATGATGCTCTACAGCACCACACTAAGTCAAACAAACGCAGGGCTGTTGCCCAGCCCTGAGGACCTCTGCCATGGGCCAGCCCACCTTCGGGCTGTGAAACATATACTGCAAATGGGCAGCCTGTGTGCCAGATCCTGCTGGGACTGTCCGTGACCCAGGCTAACTCCTAAACCACAAGCAAAAATTGCCTGTATCAGTGTGAGCTGGCCCAAGCGAAAATCACACTGGGCAGTGCTAAAAATTCCCATGGGGACAGTCCCACTGCTGCGCCTGGGAATGCCCTGGGACTGTTTGTTTTACAAGTGCAGACGTAACCAGTGATTCCCCCCTCCTTTCCTCTGGAGGCTTTGAATTAAGTGGCCCATTTACAGAGAGGCAGCAAGGGAATAGACCGTGTGTGGGGAGGGGGAGCAGCTCCTCCCCAACACATCTGGCAGCTAAACATACCCCCAGACCCACCAGAGACCCTCCAGGCAGCAGAGCATTTGCGTGCAGCCCCCAGGCAAAGAGAAAGTGCTGCAGCGAGTGGCTGGATCCAGCCCTGCTGACATCCTCCCGCCCTGTCTCAGCACCATGTGGGTGCCATGCCTGGCTAGACCCCACTGTTTTTTGCAATCTGCTGCCATCTCAGTTGGGCAGGAGGGCTGACAAGAGGTGCCCCACACCTCTGGGGCAGGGTGGAGGGGAGCGTGGCTGCTGGAGGCAGCTCTGGCTCTATTCGGCACAGCTGGCTCGGGCAGGCACACTGCTGTCCCACCACACCCAGCTGGTGACAACCTTGGTACCTCTTGGGTATTAATTCATATGGATCTGCTTGGCTGGACCTGAAGAAATAAAAAGTAGCTGGGTAACTTGCACATACATCCCCAAGCAGATGATGGGAAGGGGGCAAGAGAGGGACCCTGCTCGGTGAGAAACTAGGAAAGCTGTGGGGAGGGAAGCCTGGGAGTGGCCGGGAACCTCTCGGCACGGGGACAAGAGCTCAGAGCCAGCGGTCAGGGGACCGAGGCCAGAAAATAGCCACCAGGTGAGAGCCGAGAGGTCGCATTACCCCTGCAGCTTGGGATGGAGGGAGGCAAAACCATCACGAAGCTGCCTGCGCCCGTGGCCGGGGACCGTGCCTGGCCCAGCCAGAGCCCCGCTTCGGCTCAGCCCAGGTGCCCGGAGCCCAGCCCCGGTGCCCGGAGCCCAGACCCGGCTGAGCCACCCGCACTCTCTCAGCAGAGGGCAGCGGATGCACACGCACACGCCTGCACATCCGCGGCCCCCCACCCCCGTGGGCTCGGGGCACGGAGGGACACAGCGGCAGGGACCGGCTCTGGGTGCTCCCGATGCTGCCGGCGTGTTGAAGGAAGAGCCTGGTCACCCCTCGGGGGTGGCAGGAGAGGGGTGGCAGCAGGGTGAGGGCTGGCCCTGCAGTGCATCCCCAGGGCAGCCGGAGTGGGGACCGCTGACCGGCGAGGGTCTCTGCCTGCGTCACCCTCGCCCATCCCCGTGCTCTGACCTGGTCCCGAGTCCTGACGCGGCTCCCTGTCCTCTCCCGGCTTCCCGGCCCAGAAAGTGTGGCAAGCCCCACACTTCTCTGCTCACCCCTGCAGCTAGCCGCACGCTGGAGAGCCCGGTTCACCCTTCAAGGCTCCCCTGCCAACTGGGATGCTGGAAGCCGTCTCCTCTGGCTTATTTTCACAAGCATTTACCACGGCAGCAGTTCTGAGTCCTGG
This sequence comes from Opisthocomus hoazin, assembly GCF_030867145.1. Taxonomy (NCBI): domain Eukaryota; kingdom Metazoa; phylum Chordata; class Aves; order Opisthocomiformes; family Opisthocomidae; genus Opisthocomus; species Opisthocomus hoazin. The sequence goes on along the minus strand of NC_134422.1, from coordinate 18,522,664 downwards.
GCAGCAGCGACGAGGCTATAAAAGCAGCCCAGAGGCACGGGGAAAGCGTTCATGCGATACTGTGGGCTGTTAAACTGGGACTCTGTCTCTGTTCCTGGGCAGGGAGAGGTGAAGAAGTGCCTACGTGCACGTGGGCAATCTTCCAGGTCAGAGGGGACCCTGTCAGATTATAAAGGAGTCCCCTATAGCTGTACAAGTGGGGTTCACTGTGGTTATATCAGGAGTGGCACTATAACCATGTAAACAGGACCACTATAGCAGTGTAAGACACATGACAGACAGCCACAGGATCCCCCCCTCAAGATGCAGGACAGTCCCCAGTGCCAGCCCTTCTGTGTGGGAGCACCTTCCCGTTCCAGTGCATCCCAGCCTCTCCCAGTGTCTCCGGCCTCACCATCTCGGTGCTGCCTGGCCTCGATGTGCTGGGAAGAGGGACAGAGCAGCCCTGCCAGCTGTGGAGCATTCAGGCCAGATGTTGAAGGTACACTTTGCGACAGCAAGCCCTGCAGAGGCTGCTGAGCTGGAGGCCTGTACTTATCTGGCCACGACATGGCACGGGAAGAAAGGACATTCCTCGCTTAGGAACAGCTTGCGCACATGGCGTCATCCCCTCGTTATTAGGAGGGAAGCCACAGAGAGGGTGTTCCCCATCCCCAGAACCAACACCCCCCCTCCGCAGGCCAGGCTGGCCCCAGGAAGGGCGGTGGGAGCCAGGCAGGGAGCAGGGGGCTTGTGGGATGCTGCCTTTGCCATCCGATCCTTGACTCTGGGTCGCTCTCAGCATCTCGGCTTGCTGCGAGGGCAGGAGCCATCCTGGCCTGGATTCAGCCGACTCAGCACTTTGGGCTGAGCGCAGCTGTCACCGAGCCCAGGCTATGGCTGAGCGTGCCGGAGCCTCGCCAGATGCCGGGGTAGGTTTGCCTTCGCTGGACGTCCCCTCGCAGCTTTCCTGGGAGATGGGGAAGCTTCTGGCAGCACTGGCTGGAAGAGATTCCCAGCCCGTCCCAGCGGAGGCTGCTGCCTGGCTCACTGGGAGAGGCTTGGTTTGAGGAGCTTGGCTCAGCACCCCTTCATGGAACACCCTCCTGGGAGAGACCCCTGCCCTGGCCCAAGGCCCTGAGACCCTAGCTGGATGAAAGAGCCCCCAGCTGGGGCATGGCACTGAGCTGCTCCGTGCTGGGGATGGGACATGCCCTCTGTCCCTGCCCACTGCCCAGCAGAGCTCCTGCTAAGTCAGCGGGAGCTGGGCATGTCCCAGTCCCCAGGGCCTGGCCCACCAGCCCAGCTCTGCAATGTGCACAGCCGACACCAAGCCTCCAAGAATGATTTCGCCACTAAAGCACCGTGATGCAGGGGAACCAAGCCACCCCACCAGCCCTGCTTGGGATCCTCCTCCGCGAGCCCTGCTCAGAGCTCACCCAGACCCCTGCCATGAGATGGGGCATGGGATGCCAAAGATGGGACAGAGCAATTCGGCTTCAGAGACAGGAATTAAAAGCTCAGAGGGATTTGCAGAGACCAGGGAAGCCTGGAAAACACAGCAGAGGGTTTCTTCTTGGTTCTGCTGAGGAAGGCTATCAGCTACTGGAGCAGAAGCAGGAGGCAGACTTGGTGATTCAGAGCTACAACAGCTTGGGTATACGATAGGACTTGCCTAAAGCCAAAGGATGCTCCAGGGCGGTGGGACAGAGGGAAGGGCAGAGCATCGCTGCTCCCTTTGGAGCTGGTTTTTTCCTGTCTGGAGTAACTCTGCCTTGGTAATCTTTGCAAAAAACCTGCGTGTTTGGTGTCTCATGACCTGCGTCCTGGGAAGGGCAAGCCCTGAGCTGATACCCACCCATGGACTCCAAGGTCTTGGAGACAAACCAACCCAACTCCTCTGCCAGTATTGCCAGCAACCACAAGCCAACAACGATGCTGGGTGTCGGGAAACATCAGAGCACGTGTCTCCCGTCTGCACGGGCGAGAGCGGCGTGTGGGCGTCAGGACACGCCTGGCCAGAAGAATCCCAGCAAATTACTTCTCCTTGATGTCTGCTGGTTCGTCACGGCAGAAACACGGCGTGCAAAGGGCTTGGTTTTGAAGGAGCGCCAAGGGATGCTGGAGCCGGGATGCTGCCAACTCACCTGTCACTCCTTGCACGCTGCCCCGGGGCTTGCAGGCTGGGGGGAGGCAGGTGCTGGGGAGCCAGCTCGGCCGCAGAGCCGTGGCCGAGGAAGCGAGCGGGTAGGGAGCTGCCTCTCCCAGACTCCTTGCTCCCGCTCTGCCGGGTGGTATTTGGCTGGAGAAAGCACAAGACACTTCCAGCCTCGAATGTATTTTCCCCCCCTCCCCATGACTTTCATGGAGGGCCTTGCAGTGGTGTCGGTGGGGAGGCTGTCCCGAATTGGAATCACTCAGTAGAGGGGAGCACAGGACTGTAAGGCTGGGGGAGACCTGCTGACCCCCAGCAGCCAGCCCAAAAGCCAGGGGCTGGGTGTGTTGGGAAGGACCAGCAGGCAGGAGACCTGCAGACCAGCCCCTGCCGCTCAGGGACCAGGTCTGGGGGCCGGGCAAAGACAAGCAGAAGGCAGTGAAGAGGCCAAGGGGCCATGTCTGCGGAAGTGGGGATGGTCAGAGACCTTGGGGTCCACAGCAGCATCTTGGACAGGTGTCTGGATGCCGTGAGATGCTGTGGAGCCCCTTGCAACCCATGACGCTATTGAACAGCATGAACCAAACCCTTCTGCTTCTCCTCCACTTCTTGTGATCCAGGAAAGCCTCAGGGAAGGTGGTCTTGGAGGAGCTGGTGTCCCCCCCTGCAGCCAAGCAAGGAGCCTGACTCTGGCTGGTTTGAGCACAGGACCTTGCTCAGCAGAAGAGCCCACAGGCACCTCTCCCGCACCAGGACCTGCCCTGTGCAGGCAGAGCTGAGGAGCAGATGCGGACTGGTGGACACGGACCCAGGGTGAGAAAGAATCCCTGCTAGTGTGAACCTAAGCCCCAGCCTGGCTTGGCAGGGGCAAGTGTGTGAGCTGGCCAGGTCTTTGCCTTTATATTTGCAGGGGTTTAGTGCAGAGACATGCACTGTGTCTGGTTGGTGGCAGGGGATGTGTTGGGGGTGGGCCAGGGTGGTGCTGGGGGTATGCAGCTCAGGGAGGGAGGTCAGCAAGGCAGAAGACAGGACAGTGTGGGCAGGGGTATGCTGGCGGGTCCTGAAGACACTTGCCAGTTTGATTGAGGCACTGGAAAGCAGGGAGGTGGCATCACCACTGACCAGGTTTGCAGGTGACGCACAGGCTGCTGGGTGCTGGTGGTGAGCGACACAGAGCCTGGTTACGTGGCTGAGCAGAGCGTGTGCGAGGCAGCATCTGGATGAGGACAAGGGCAGGTTATACCTGCGGGACAGCAGACTCCACTTCGGTGAACTGCGATGGTGGAAAGGGTGGCCGGGACCCAGCTCTGCACTGTGGGCACCCCACAGACCCGGCTGGGCACACACGGGGGAGCTGAGGCTGCCCATGGGGAACAGGTATGCTTTAGTGCATGATCCAAGTGTCTGCTAGACCCCAGTGTCACAGAGCTTTGGCACAGCAGGGACCTGATCTGTTTGTCCAAGGTAGTGATGTGTCTCCCCTTCTTGGCTGGCAGCACTGCAGGCAGAAAAATCTTTCCCTGGCAGGGAGGGGCCACCTCCCCATGCTGTTTGCCATCAGAACATCATCTCTAGTGGGCAAGGGCACGCACTTGGAGGCTAGAAGGCTATAAAAGTTTGTCCCAGCAGCCAGGGCCTGTCTCCTGCCAGACTAGGGGCATCTTTCACTGGCCCAGTGCTCTTCCAGGGGACTGTGGGGACTGCAAGCTGTCCCGGAGGATGCCATTAGCTCTCAGCATCCCTGTGCCCTGGGTGCAAAACCAACGAGGACCAAAACTTCTGCCCCATGTGGTGCTTTTGCTGGTAGTCAGGACCATGATCAAGATGGGGGAGTTACAGCCTCCAGCCCACTTCTGCTGCCTTCAGTCTGGCTTCCAGACAAAAGCTGCTCAGGACACGGCCAGGCTGTGACCACCATCCCCCAGTTCAGACAGGGAGACTTCACCCCCTCCATACCCCCCACATCCTGTGCTGCTCTCCAAAGGGTTTTTGAGACCGCCGTTTCGCAGGGGGAGTTGGCACCAGCGTTTGGGATAGACCTGAGGCAGCCCCACCATGCCCCCCTCTCATCACCACTGCGCCCTGCTGAGACGTGGCTGCTGGGGAAGGCTTTGCAAGGCTCCGCAAAGCAGCTGCCTGGCTCCCTGTCATCAGAGCAGCACGAGGTGGTACCTCCCAGCCATGAAACCCCGGGGACACACTGAACAAAGCCCAACTTGTGTAAACCAAGCCAGCCCCGGTGAGGTGTCTGCCACCTCCCTGGCCTCCTGCCCTCCCCGCTCAGCCTATCTCAGCCCACATTTAACAATTACCTTCTCTCCGCACGGCTCCCCAAGTGCTCTGAGTGATGTGGGCCAATTCCCCGCCGGCAACTCCCGGCTGCCTCCCAGGAGTTACGTCAGTGGGGAGTTGGACCACGCGCATCCTCCATGCAGCACCTGGCAGTGTGGCAGCCAGTACCTCCCCTGGGCCTGCCAGGGCTGACACCGGGCATTCTGAGCACCCCCGGGAGGCAACAGCGTCCGTTCTCCCCCCCAGCAGTGGAAAGAGGATTCCCTGACCTCGAATTGCAGGGAAGGGGGTTCTGGCAGGTGCAGTCACCTGAGCTGGAAGTGGTCCAGGGCAGTGGGTTTAACACCCTGGCTCTGGATGTAGGAGGGCATCAAACCATCAGGGCACAGGGCAGCGTTTTGTGCCCAATGCTTCCAGTAACAACGCTAACACAAGCCAGCACCCTTGCTGCCGTGTACTGAGACAGTCTGACCCAGCCCTAGTACGCCTGCCCTCGGCTAACGGTGCGGCACTGTGCAGTGAGTCGGACTGCGGAGCTCAGGAAGCCACCAGCTGAGTGCCCAGCGCTGTCCCTTTGCTGCTGGCACGCACAGCTCGGCGAGTGGCATCTGGGTGTTACAGCCAGCAGGATTCGCTCCCGCAAAACCAAGCATCCCTTGAACCATTGCCACTGCGTGTCCTGAGAAAGCCGTGCCCGGAGCTGTGCCCGTCTGTCGTGCCACGGCGCTGGACTCGCCGGTGCTTGGTGTGACATTGCCGTGGGGTGACTGCAGCAGCGCGGGCTGTCCTGTCCCTCCCTCTGCCCACACGGACGCTGCGCTGGCACCACGGGGGAGAGCGGCTCTCCTCCCCGCGCCGGCGGGACACACACCACCTCCTTCCCCAGAGGGACCTGGCTGCGGAGGCGTCTGGTGACACTGGGCTGGGCGAGAAGCTGGATCTGGGCACTGAGGGGAGCCGAGGAGGCACACGGTGATGGTGAGACAGCGCTTGGGAGAGGGGCTCAAAGCTCAGGAGCATCCGTGCTCAGGGCTGTGTATTGGGGAGCACTGGAGGGGCTGGGAGATGAAGCAGGGAGCGAGGATCTCCCGCACCCGCCTCTCCCAACTGGAACAATCAACCTTCACTCCATCACCTCTCCCAACCCCCTTTCGCGCATGCAGCCCTCCCAGCCCCTGACCTCTGCTCCCCATGCACCTCCTCTCCTCTTCAGGGGTACCCAAGAGATCTCCGGGTAGGGCTGAGAGACAGGAGCAGGGGACAGGACCGGGGGACACTGCAGGGATGTAGCATCCTTGTGCACAGAGTGGGACATCCCGCATGTGATAGCCTGGGCTCGCTCTGCAAGAGGTAACATCACCAGAGATCTTCTGGTCACCTCTTCTTATGGGCAGCCACACCTCTCTAACTGGTCTCAAAGGGGGCCCATCGCCGAGGTATCTGAGGGCTTGCTCTTGGTCCTTTGGCTCTGGAGCAGCCACAGCCCTAGAAGAGGCAGTGCGAGAGAGCAAGATGCGTGGTGGTGTAGCCCAAGGTGGTGATGTGGCCCAGCCATCCCTGCGTGCCTCCAGCTGCCAGCTCTTCTGGACAAGAGATGGCTCTTCTAGCTCTTGGATGGCTGGTGCCAGCCCTGGCCTGGTTCTTTGAGATTCCCTGTGCCTTCACCCACCTTGGCAAGGCAGAGGGAGCCGGCGGCCGGCCCAGGGGTTGGGAAGGGCAAGGAGACTCAGCTCCCCACCGGGAGGTGGAAAATGGCCTGGAGCAGCAGTGCAGCAAGGTGGGGTGTTGCCGGCTGCCATCTATTATTCCTGCCCCGCATCAAAAGGCCGAGATGAAAGCCTCCAGCCACAGCCCTCACCACAACAACGTGGACCCCCCTCCTGAAATTACTGCTCCCCTGAAGGAGGTTGCTTTTGCCTGAGTGGCAGAGGAGAAAGCCATGTTTACACACCAGGTTTCAAGTGCCGCTCACCAGCTGCCTCACTGTAATTACAGTCTTTAGGAGGGGATGAGTTGCTGGGGCTTGGTGCTGGGGTGTTTGTTTGTTTGTTTGTTTGCAGCCCCAGCGTGGGGCAGCTGGCGAGGGAGGCCCTCTCCGCCGGCAGCTGGGGAGCCGGGCTCCCGCCGAGCCTGGTGCCTGGCCAAGGGATGCTGCAGCCCCCAGTGAGCATGGGCCAGGCCAGTCCCGGGCTTCGCAGTGGTACAGGGGAGAAAGATGCCTGGTGGGAAAGGGCATATCCCCAGAAGTGTAGGGATGGAGCTGAAACCCCAAATCTGAAAGTGCTGTGACTGTGGCACAGAAGCCCACAGTGGGGATGGGGAGTCAGGAGGCTTTGGGTACCACAGCCACCATGGATCAACTGTGGCTGCAACTCTGCTCACAGCCTGAGCACCCCTTGAGGTCTGCATGGGCTGAGCAGGGACAAACCTCCTATCTCATCCCCTCGCCAGCTTCTAGTCCGCAAGTCAAGTGACAAAAGTGCCTCGCATCCCTGCCCGCATTCAGCCTTGATTTAGCACTATGCTTCGCTTCAGGGCTCACCCGCCACGGGCGATTCACATCCTGAGATGCCTCCGGGGACACATCTCCAAGGCATCTCCTCCAGCTCCCTCCAGCAGCAGCACCAGGCTACAGAGAGAGCACAAGGACCAGGCTTCCTCTCAGTCTGGGTGACACGCAGCATGGAAGTGGCACCAGGAACAGGACTTCTGGGCCCTATTACCAGCCTGGCTGCTTCTTGCTGCGTTACCCGCAGGAGCTCTTGTTCGCTGGCACTGGAGCTGACAACACCCGTCTTGCAGGCAGGTTGCAGGGCTGAGCTGCTGGCTGCAACGTGTTTCCAGGGAAAGACTGGCTTAAGGTCCAGCATATCCCAGGTTTCCCACTGCTGTCAGGCTCCCCTTTCAGCCCAACCAACACCACTTGAAGGGCATCCCCTGCAGTATCTGGGATACCTGCTCCGCAGCCTGGGCTACTGCCCAGGGACCTTGCAGGAGTGGTTTTAGCATGCAGCCACATCAAAGCCAGTCCAGGACACTCCATCCCACCACAGGCTTCAGCACCCGTGAGCCGTGAGCAAGTCACATCATGACGGCGCAGATTGCTTCTCCTTGTAAGGCTGGGAAGCCAGTGGGGGGGGGGGGGGGGGGGATGTGAGAGGGCAACAACTGTGCTGCCCCCTTCCACTTCACAGCCACCTTGGGCTTGCTCTGGGTCCTACAACTGGAGGAACATGGCAGAAGTCTTCTGCTGATTTTGCACCTCTCCTGTCACAGTGCCCACCTCCCGAGGACAAGTGTCCTCGAAGGTTACCAACCCGCCTGGCTCAAACACCTCCAGCACTGAGGACTCCCCACTCCTGGCCAAAAGCTCTTCAGAGGTCTGGCTGCTGGGAAAGTGCCTCTTTGCTAGCCAAAATGTACAGAGCATGAACTCCCAGCCCTTGGCTCCCAGGAGGTCTGGAGTTCACCTTTAGCCAGCACAGGGCTACCAACACCAGTCCAGACCCAGCTTTGCTCCAACATGTCACGCAGCAAAAGCCCCTTTCTCCAGCAGGTCCTGACCCGAGCTGGTCATGGCAGAGGATTTGCACTGGCAGTGTCATGGTGTGGTGCATCCTTTTTGTCAGGCAGCTGTTGCAAACAGCTGGAGACCTTGGCTTTGTCTTCTTTCCTCATTCTCTACTTGGAGTCAGCCCTTTAGGATGCCCCTGGGGATCTCTCCTCTGGTACCTGGGCTGAAAGCACGAGCAAGCAGAGAGTCTGGGGGCCTCGCGGGATGACACGTGCTCCTGGTCTGGGCAGGCAGTGTGATCGAGGGAGTGGCAGAGGGGTGCAGCCTGTCTCAAGCAATAGGATCCTTACGAGCTGTGCGTGAGCAGCAGGGGCGAGGCTCACTTGGACGTGTCCCTGTGCATGTGACAGGCATGCTGTCCATGTCCATGCAAGCAGCAAATGAGAGCAAGTCACCAGGCACCGCTACTTGTGCTTCTCTTTCTTCTTTCACTGCCTTGCACATCTCTTGATTTCTGATCCTCGCTCAGCAGCTCCCTTGGCAATTCATCCAAGCAGCGATGCTAAGGCTGGAGGGACCCAGCGAGGCCACCCAGCCCACCCCCAGCCTCAGGCCAGGCCCACTCACACCCCTTTTGCCAGAGAGAAAAAGGGTATTCCCCCCCGCAAGACCCGTGCGCTACGTGCAGAGTGTGATGGGGGAGCAGGTCGCTGCCGGGGGGGAGCTCGCCGTTCACCAGCACGAGTGGGAGGGCGAACTGGAAAGAGCCTCCTCTCCCGGTGGAGCACCACCGCCCAGGCTTGACGAGGCGTGTGCTCCTGCGCCACCCGTACACGCCTTGGGTGCCTCTAACCGCCCGGGACAGGTATTCATGGTCCAGCGGAGCGTGCCCCATCATGCTTTCATGCCACGGCACTCGGCAAGCACCTCCCCTCCCTGCAGCTGCAGCCATGCTGGAGCATTCCTCCGTGGAGGGCTGCCTCATACCGGGAGGATGGGGGGCTGCAGACGGCCACCTCTTGCTCCCCAAGTGCACTGAGCGCTTCCCCACCACATGTCCCTCATCATCTCTTCAGCTCAGTCCCTGCAGGGAGAGCCCACTGAGGCCACCAAGGCAGCACTCCTGGCCGGCACGGGGAGATGTTCCCAGCAGCAATTCCAGGGCTGCTGTACAAGCGTGGGGAGCACCCTGGGATGGCTGCGCCCCTTCTTTCATGTGCGTGTGGCTAAAGGTGGTGTGACTCGATGGGTGCAGAGTGGGAGCCAGGCGTGGTAGGGGCAGGGACAGTGCATTGGGGCTGGGATCGCCTTGCCCCTCAGAGAGTCCCCTTCCAGCTCCTTGCTGAGGGTGGCTGGGACCGCAGGGAGGATGAGGTACTCTGGAGGAAGTCAGAGCATTTCCAGATGTAGCCAAAAAGATGGAGTTAGATGGGATCTCCCCAGAGGGGCAATACTTGTGAAGCTGACAACACCCTGCTCCGTGAGGGCCTTTGGAAGGGGAAGGTCCTACAGAGGGACACTCTCGCTGGGGGCTCAGAGAAGGTTCCTGGCCATACTGCCAAGCACTGGTCCTCTTTTGTCTTGAAAGTGGGGCTGGGAAGAGGAAAAGCTCTGAGACAGGAGAGCAAAGGCAGCTTCTGGTGCTGCCCAAGCTCAGTCAGAGTCACCTCTAGCTGAGCCCACCAGGTTCGCATAGGCACACAAGAGAAGGTTGGCATGGGCAAAGCTGAGAAGAGGAGGAAGGGAGGCATATGGAGGACCCCCCCATGTGTACCAGCCCTGCTGCCCCACCTGAGCAGAGAGCCCAGCATCCCTGCAGTCAGTGGCTGTGAACAGGAGACTGTCCAGCAGCAAGGTCATCTGCTATGGGAAAGAGCCCCCCTCCGGTGGCCTGAGCTGGGCATGGAGAACGGAAATATCCCAAGTCACAAGTGGCTTGGAAGCACTGCTTCGGTATCTGCTGTGGCCTGAGTTCTCGGTTTCCTTTTGGGCAGTAAAAGAAGTGACCCAGTGACCCATCAGGATGGGTGCCAACCTCATCTGCCAAGTCCTGCTGCATCCCTGGTACCCAGAGCCAAGCCCAGCTGGCAAAAGGACACTCGACAGTGGAAGTAGGTGAGGGGGACCGAGTCCATATGGTCCCCGCATCCCCCCACCATCATGCCCTCAGGGGGTGTCCCCAGCCCCATGCTGCTGTGGGTGCTGCTTGATCCAGGCTCTCCCTAGCTCTGTCCGGCTCTTGCGTGCGTGTGTAACCACCTTGGAGCTCTGCCCATCGACCGGCCAGGCTCACACCACTTTCACCCTGCTCTGAGCCAACTCTCCCTGGAGCAGCAGGGACTGTGCCTGATGGCTGGCCCTGGCCTCGAGGGGTTGCAGCATCTCGGGCTGTGCCACGTACCGGGGTGCCCCCGGACCCCGCGTGTGCCGGGGCCTGGCAGGCGCTGGGTATGTCATGTGTTTTATGTTGGGTTTCTCCCCCTCCTGGAAAGTCCCAGTGCGGAGCGGTGGGGCTGAGCCGACCGCACACAGCTGCGGGCCACCACATGAGAGGAGCCAGCTCCCCGGGGATTACAGAGCCCCGGGAGCCTGGGGAGGAGGCAGGAGCACCCGCACCGTGGCCCTTTCATCTCTCCCCTGCCTCACTCCCCCTTTCATGTCTGCCTCTCTGGCCACGCTCTCTTTTCCTCCGCTGCCTTTGCTCTCTTTGCACTTGGCCTCTTTTCCCTGCCTTCCCCCCAGCCCTTCCACTGCACCTGGCTGTGCTGGCTGCATCTGCACCCCTCCTGTCAGCCCCCCTCCCCAGACCCTGTGCTTTCATCCTCCCGGCTCCCACCTCCCCTGCGCTGGCATCCTGCCCCCACGCCAGCTCTGCCCCTCCATCACCTCCCTCCCCAGCCCAAAACCTCCCATTCCCGTGGCGGGAAGGAAAGAGGTGGCCGAAAGTCCCCCCAGGTGTTCTCCACCCACGTCAGAAAAGCTTTTGCCCCTTTCTCCCATCCCCACCAGGCTGCTTCCAGGGTCACCCCCCTCCCCGGGTGTGCCCTGCGCTGTCACAGCCAGGCATCCTCTTGCCTCCTCCATCTGCCTATGGAAGCAATGAGCTGGGGATGCTGGTGGACTCCAATGTCTCTCCCTGTTGCTGCCACCCCCCTTCCTCTTCTCTACCTTCAGCTGGGGGACAGAGAAAAGGCACCCGTTCATGCAGCAGCCAGGGCAGGGCACTCCTTGCGAGAGGTCTCTGGTCAAGGGATAAAGGGAAGTGGTGGGTCTCCTATTCTCGTGGGTCACAGGGACCAGTGTCCCTCACAGGCTGTCCGAAAGCCCTGGGGTGTCCCTGGTGTTTCCTGGGGCAGGTGACCACATGCAGCACTGAGAGAGTAAAGAATATTTGGGTCCAAACTTACCTGCAGCCATTGCAGCAGGAGGAACATCATGAGCAAGGTGGGCCAACGTTTAGAGCATTCCCTCTGAGTCCACAGGCTCCCTGGGGAGACTTGGTGCCCATTGCCTTGGTGGGGCTCTCAGCCATTTGGGTTTGGGCTGTTGATGACCTCTAAATCGTCCTCTTCCCAGACACTCTCTCAGACTCCTTTCCTGCACATCTCCCCACCTGCTCTTACCCTGGTGCCTGTCCTCCCTTCTCCTCTGCACCCACTGCCTCGACTCAGATCTTCTGCCTAAGGGTCTCAGTGCACCCCAAACTCTGCTCCCAGTTTGCTCTGCCCCATCCCTTGTTCAGCCTGCCCTGGGAGCTCTTCCTACCCCAACCCTTGGAGCTGCCCTGGCTCCATTACAGCCTTCATCCCAAGACCTCCCTCTGCTTTCCATCTCCACTTTCCACCCGTTTCCAGACACTGCTGGCCCTTCTGCAGGCACGTGGCAGCCCCATTTCCAGGGGCACACAGCCATGGAGCACCAAAGGCTAGTGCAGCTGCAGCTGAGCAAGGAGGCTGCAGTCATCCCAGGCAGCAGGGGCGCTCCTGTGGCGTCAGTCTGTTGTTGGCATGTCTGGTCACTCAACGAGCTCAACACCATGGTGGTTACAGCCTCCTCACCACGTAGGTGACCCGTGCCTCGTCATGGAGGGCAATGCCACCAGGATGCTGTGCCAGGGGGTGATGGGCAGAAGCTGGGTCTGGTGGAGGGAGCATAGGACTCCTGGGCTCCTCTCCCGAGCCAGCTGCTGTCTCGCTGTAGGTACTTCACCTTGCCAAGCAGGTCAGTTAGGGCCAAATTCTTTTTTCTTTTTCGGGGGGTTGCACAGGTGCTGGTGCCAAGCATGACATGTCAGGGCTGAACTTCAGGAAAGCCTCGGAGCACCTCTCTTCAGCTCAGGTTGCAGCACGGTGCCAGCCAGGCTCTCGGGAAAGGTCTCAAGCCATGGCCACCTGCTTCTCAACCAAGAGGAAGCATGGAGGCCAGTTGCCCAGGTCAAGGCAAGGAAGGGTCTGCCCTCTACTCTCCTTGAACCAGCAGATGCAATGAGGCTTTGCTCTCCTGTGACTTCCGGTAGCCCAGGTGCATCTGGTTGCCTTTGTGGGTCAACAGCCCATCAGGCTCTGCCAGCCAGCACTGCCAGTCCTGCCCATGGCAATACTCATGCCACCCCAGCGGGTGGGATGGGACGGGGGTGCCAGGGAACCATCCCCTTGTGGCTCTGCTTCACATCAGCTCTGCTGGGAGCAGGAATGGAATTTGGATGGGGCTGGGCGTTCCCGTGTAGCGATTCCCCCGGGCAGGATCTGGCTCTGATGACTGTTCTGCACAGGGAAGAAATACCAGAGGAGTTACTCACGGCTCACTGGGGCATGATGTAGCAACTCCTTACCGGTTCCCCCCACCCTCCAGCCAAAGTTCCTCCTGTGATCTCCTGGGGAAAGTCCCAGCCCCCCCATCTCCCCCCATGCCACCCCCAGAGACCTTCCCCACCCTTGCTGGAGCTTTCCAGAAACAGAAGATGAGCTGGAGCTTTTGGTGAGACGAGAAAGGACCAGAGTGACCTGCTGCAATGGAGGGAAATCCGCTGTCCCCTTGGCTCTTCCTTGCTGTGTCTGGTGATGGGCACAAGGCCAGGGCCTGAGAGACCCCCAGACTGGGGTATCTACATCTGGACAGCCACCCATCTGGCTTCAGACCTGGCAGAAGTGCAAAGTGATCAGGCCAGCTCAGGTCTCTCTACTGCCTTTTTGGCGGTCACACTCAGGTCAGGTTTTCTCATCACTCTCCACAACCGCAAGGGCAAGAAGTGAGATATACTTTCAGTTTGCTGGAAGGAGCTGAGAAGCTCTCCTGTTCCTGGGACTGGGAAGTTCAAACTTTGAGAAAACCACTGGACTTCGCACGGCTCTAGCAGAGCCACCAGGCTGGTGGTCCCCTCTGCAGCAGGGACTGTGGGGGATGGAGGAACCTCTGGAGCTTGCGCCAAATACTTGACGAAACTGCAGTAAGTTCCGTGCGGTTTTGCCAGCACGGACTTGCTGCCATCTTTAGAAGCCTTGATTGCCCTTTTCATGACATGCATGTGGAAGAAATGGCCATTTCTTTTTTAGTTTTGGAACATCCGTAGTGATTTGCCTCTGCAGGGATATGATGGGAGCGCACTGGGAAAATCTGGTCCCCTCTGCTGGAAACCACCTCCGTCACTTTCCTGGGCTCTTCTACCCTGATGGTCATTTGTTTCGCTTGGGTGAAGCACCTTGAATCACAGAATCACAGAATCACAGAATGGTAGGGGTTGGAAGGGACCTCTGTGGGTCATCTAGTCCAACCCTCCTGCCGAAGCAGGGTCACCTACAGCAGGCTGCACAGGACCTTGTCCAGGCGGGTCTTGAATATCTCCAGAGAAGGAGACTCCACAACCTCTCTGGGCAGCCTGTTCCAGTGCTCCGTCACCCTCAGAGGGAAGAAATTCTTCCTCATGTTCAGACGGAACTTCCTGTGCCTCAGTTTGTGCCCGTTGCCCCTTGTCCTGTCGCTGGGCAAGAGCTTGGCCCCATCCTCCTGACACCCACCCTTGAGATATTTGTAAGCATTTATAAGGTCCCCTCGCAGCCTTCTCTTATTCAGGCTGAACAAGCCCAGCTCCCTCAGCCTTTCCTCGTAGGAGAGATGCTCCAGTCCCCTGATCATCCTTGTAGCCCTCTGCTGGACTCTCTCCAGTAGCTCTTCATCTTTCTTGAACTGGGGAGCCCAGAACTGGACAGAGTACTCCAGATGAGGCCTCACTAGGGCAGTGTAGAGGGGAAGGAGAACCTCCCTTGACCTGCTGGCCGCACTCTTCCTAATGCACCCCAGGATGCCATTGGCCTTCTTGGCAGCCAGGGCACACTCAGCCCAGCTCCATGTGCAGTGACCCACAGGGTGGAGGTGTCCCTCACGGGGCAGGGGGGCTGTGCACCAGACGGTGCAAGGCTGGAACAGCTCAGCAGGCTCAGATAGTCCCTCCACGTGGGGAAACATGACTCTTTGGTAGGACTGGGACAGATGGTGGGAGGCTGCACTCAGGCTCGTGGAAGAGGAGGGGTTTGGGATGCCCAGACCCTGGGGAGCCAAGCCATTGCTGGCAGCTTGCTCTGGAGGCTCAGTGGTGGCCATGGGCAGAGGAGGTGTCCTGCATGCTCTCTGCACCCAGCAGTGCAGTTGTTAGGATGGCTGCCCGATGGCTGGTTTCCTGTCAGAGAAGCATGGGGACACTGTTTTTGTAGCCACAGGCGTGCTGGCATCTTGCCTGTGGCTCCCAGACACTCAGCGAGGGAAGCCACAGAGCAGATCTTGAAGGTTGGTATTGCACTGGGAGCCAGCTGGCCCCGGGAGGGAATGAGCTCCTTCGACCAGGCAGCCTTCACCCTGGAGCTGCCTGCACCCAGAGCACGCTGCCCGCAGCCCAAAGCACCCCCACAGCGCTGCGCTTGCACCCCTGCCCATGCCGCCCACAGACCCACCAAGATCGAATGTCCCAGGGTCCCAAGCTCAGATGGGGTCTCTGCAGAACAAAACAGCAGCAGGCACCGTGGCTTGCCAGGCTTGGTGGCCAGGCTGTGCTGGGTGTCTCACCCTGGCTGTGCTGGCATTACTGGTGTGCCATTTCACAACGCTATGTTCCCAAAATGAGGGGGCAAGGGGACAGCAAGCTGCAGTCTTTACAGCCCCAGAGTGCTCAGAGCCTGCTCCCTCGCTGGGAGATGTCAGGTGTGCTTGAGGGGAAGGTCCGTGCCCTGCATCTCCCTCTGCATCATCAAACACACCTTGTCCCCACTCCGGTCCCTTCCTCAGCTCTGCCCGGCCAGGGGAGCTGTGTGCTGGGATCCAGCTGTTGCAGCACAGCTGGTCTGGGATCAGCAAGCAGGGGAGCAAAGGGGACGGTGAGGTGCAGGGAGAGCTCGGCAGTGAGCCAGTCATCACCCCAGGCAGCCCTGAGATCACAGGAGCCTGCACAGCAGCCCCTGGGAGATGGGAAGCCAAAGCCACCTACAAAGTGCCGAAGCATGATGGATGTGCAGAGCCCCACAGCCCTGGGCAGCACAGCCCTGGGACACAGGGTTTTGGCCAGCCTGGGATGGATGGGGGAGATGGGGTGGCGAGGGGACATCAGGGGGTCTGGTAGTGCTTGGGGCAAAGGGCGAAAGGCTTGGGGATTTGGAAAAAGGACCCTGATGTTGGAGACGGGTATTGGAGATGGAAAAGCAGGACCCCAGGAGGGAAAATGAACTGCTGGAGCATGTCCTGCCAGAGCAAACTCACCCCACAGGAGCACTGCTGCTTTCGTGCCCCGCAGGGTGAGACTGGGTGCCCTGAGCCCCAAGCTGAGACCTCATCCCTGCGAGGTCACCAGCCCCAGGTCTTTGCTGCCAGGAGCCACCGCAGTGGCCATGTGCCCTGCTGTCCCTGCTGCACTGCAGATGGAGCCATGCAGGTGCCACAAGGTCACAGCAGCTCCCATGCTTCCCTCCACCACCTCCAGCACCCTCTTCTTCTGCTCAGCCCCCAAAACACAGCTGGCTCCAAGGGTAAGGACCCATCTACCCAGCCCCTCCTGGAGGGGCAAAGCCAGCCCCCTGCCCAGGGCTGGCGAAGGGCAGAGCACCCGTCCCAGCCAACCCAGCTCCCCGCTGCCTGCGGGAGCGTTATGAAACGAGGACACGGGCCACTCCCCGCTGGGCCTGGGGCACTCGTTTCCTTCCAGCCTGGTATTTTCCTCCTCGATTTGTATTTTTTTTTAATTCCCTTTTTTTTTTTTTTTTGTTTTTGCGTAGCCCCAAGGGGCACGCAGCCGTGGGAGGAGCGGGGAAGTTATCAGCCGGGAGATACCAGCAGCGTGATTCACTGCCTGGCCCCCGCGGGCTGCTGCAGCCGGATGGGTGCCCTCCCTGCCACCGCAGCCAGGTGCCATTTGCGGACCTCCATTGCCTGGCCTGGCCTCGCTGCCTTCCCCTCTCCCTACTCTCTGGCTCCAGCATCCCTTCCCAGGAGAGGGGGGGCTGCAGCACAGCCCCCAGCCCTGGCACAGCCACAGGCATGGAGCCAAGAGCTGGGATTCCCACGGGATGGATGGGGTCCAGCGTGTGTCCGGCTTGGCAGGAGCCTCCCAGGAGCCATCTTGCAATGCCTTGGGGTGCCCATGGCAGGTACCCACCTCCTGCCAGTCTGCAAACAGCTCCAAGGGCTGCTATTATGGGATGGCAGCAGAGCACTGGGGAGAAAATTTCGCACGTACCTAGCGTCACCCTCCACTCTTCTGGCATCCTGCAGGAGCAGAGAGCCCTGGTCGGTGAGAAGAGCAGGGTGCTGCGCCCCGAAATACCCCGTGCTGTCTCCAATCCACTTTTATTCACAATCAGAAAATAACTTACCATACAATAACACAGGCACGCACAGCACAGCCCTGGGCACCCTCCCCTCCGGCCACGATGCTACAGCCCAAGCCGGCCCAAGCTCTGCCTTGGCAGAGGTGAGCCCCAGCCCGGGGAGCTGTGCCCCTGCTCCCTCCCATGGGATGCTCCATCCCCATCCCGCTCAGAGCACAGCCTCGCACGCGGCCGGAGGAACCTGTGCACGGTGCCAGTGCGTGTCCCCCTCCCTCCCCTCCCACCCTGGGCTCCCCATGCCCTGCTGTCCCCTAGCCCACCCTGCCCCATCCCACTGGGTGCCAGCGGGCACTCACCCACCCCCATGCCCACCCTCCGCCCCCAGTGCTGGTGTCGGCGGTCTGTACAGCATGGCCGTGCGCTCCCGGGGCAGGAAGCCTTGGTGATCTCATGTGGGGCCGGGCGGGCAGCGGGCAGCAGGCAGCCCTGCCCTCCCCGGGTGACAACAAAGTGCTGATTTTGGAGGGTGCCGAGCACCTCCTCTCATGCTCCCCCCGGAGCGGAGAGAAGCGGGTACCGCGGCTCCATCTCCCCCCCCCAGCGCCGATCCCCATCTCCCTCCCCCCCTGCAGGCAGGCACGCTTGTCCCTGGCACCCTGGGGTGGGCACCCATCCCTGCCCGGCTACTTGCAGACGCTGACCCACTCGGTGATGCGACACTCCTCGCAGGCCACGAAGCAGCACCAGTGGAACTTGCAGTTGCAGCGCTCGCTGCGGGTCTGCCGCAGGATGTTGTGCCCGCGGCCGCAGCACAGGCTCTCGCAGTTGTCCATGCCCGGGCTGGTCTTGTTGCACAGGCGCCCTTGGGTGCCCAAGGAGTCCAGAGCCGGTTCCCGCTCACAGAAGTCGGGTGACTTCTCGAAGTAAACCAGCTCGCTGATGCCGGCTCGGCGGCGATGCCGAGCGTGGCCTGGCTCCAGCTGCCCGGCGTTGCGGTTGTGGGGCCGGATGAGGGTGGCCCCATAGAAGCGGTCCTTAAGCAGGGACCCCACCAGGCGAAACTCGGGCGTCACCTGCCAGCACGTCTTCAGCTGGCAGCTCCCCGAGGTGCCGTGGCATTTGCACTTTCTCCTCATGTTGTCCATCACCACCTGGGCGGAGAGGAAAGGACAGAGAGGTTAGCATGGAGGAGATGTTTTTTGGGGACCAGGCAAGCCATCATAGAGCTCTCTGTGGGTTGGCACTATGGGAACACCAAGGGCTGGTGCAAGCAGCCATCAGAGCCCTGGAGCTGCAAAGTCAGTGAGGTTTCACCCTGTTGTTGTGCCCAGTGTCACCCATGGCCCACACGCTGTCCCTTCCCATCTTGGCAGTACCAACTGGCTTTTCCACTCCAGCAAGGGATCGGCACCAAAAGGAGAGGGTGAGCTGCCTGACCACAGGGAGGAGAAGGAGCCTGGATCTCACCTTCCACTGCTTCTTGACTCCAGCAGCTTCAATCTGACTCCTGACCCCAGTTAACAGACAGCGTGGCTGCATCTTTGCAGTCCTGCGAGGACCCCCCAGGGATCCCCCATGCACCTCACCGACCAGGAGCACCGCAAGTGGGGCAGGTAGGAGGGATGCTTTCCCCTCCCCAGGGCTTTCTTCTGGCAAAGCCCCAGCTCCAGGAGTCGTGGGAGCAGCTCTGCTCTCAGCTCTTGCCTTTCTCACGGGAGCCCTGGGTGCAGCGCCGGAGGGCTGAGGCGCTGCCTCCCACCATCACCCGAATGCCAAGCAGGGACTGGAGGTGCTCGCAGCCCTGAGTCGTGGTCTGGGGAGGCTGCAGTGAGGCCGGTGCCACACGTCCAACCCCCCCGAGGGCCAGGGTGCATGGGTTGGGCTGCGGCTGTGGTTTGGCTGGCAGGGGACCGCGGCTTGTGCAGGGACCAGAGGCCAGCCGGGGGGGCAGGGAGGAGCTTGGGCTCCCTGGGCAATGTTGCTGAGCCCCTAGACTGCACGCGGGGGTTGCCTCGGTCCCCCGCCCCTGCAAGGGGGGCTGCTGTAGCCATGCCAAGGGAAACAGCTCATGGCCAGCAACCTCCAGGGGCACGGAGTGGCCTCACATCCCTGCACAGCCTGCGAAGAGGCAGTTTATACCGTCCTCTGCTCTATCCCGACAGGGATTCCTGCTGGGTCGCATGCACTTGCATAGGTTCCAGTAAGTCCCCTTCCCACGGGGACACCCAAGTCCCACAAGGAGCTGGGCTGCGGCTTACAAAGGCTGTTACAGGCTGATCCCCCCACCCAGGGTCACGCTCCGGGGCTCGGGGGAAACCCAGGGGACACATGGCCCTGCGCAACGTCCCGTCCCATGATGCCAGCCCTGCCTGGCTTCACGCCTGACACGCACTGCCTGCTCCTGCCCCCTGCCCGAGGGGCACACTTGTGCGAGGAGTGCCTTCTTTTGGTAGGGGTGGGCAGTTTTTACTCCTTGTTTTCTTGTTTTTGAGTAAATCTCCTCGTTGCTAAGTAGTTATGGTAATGAAGACAGGTCAGGGAAACACGCCTGGAGCTTGGGGCACATGGCTGAGAGGTCTGGGCTGGGCTTGACTTTGGCTTTCATCCTGCTGAGAGTCCTGTCTCCTGCTGAGAACAGCCTCCACCTCGCAGGTAATGAGCTGCCCGGCCTTTCCACCGTGCCCTGGGTGTGCCAGCCCGGAGCGCCGGCTGCTCACCACGGTCCCTGTCACCATCCACAGGAACACAGTGGCACTGGGACCCCATCCTTTCCCACATCCCCTCCCTGCTCCCTTGGCTGGACCACGGAAAATCTGTACATAGGGCTGTGGCTGGGATGGAGGGGACAGTGGCATGACAGATGGACAGGGGTTCATTTCAGGCTGCGGCTGGTTGCAGCAGGGGCTGGAGAAGACAGTGTGCATGTGCCATCTCCATCACCCAAGCCATCACCACTGAGCATCCCAAGCCCCAGCACCGCAGCACCGCAGCACCCATCCATCCTTCCCCAGGGAAGGCTTGTTTGCCCTCCAGCATGGGTGGTGCAGGGGGGACAGGGCCCTGCCAGAACCGGGAGACCAGAGAAGGACCCAGCTGAGCCTCAGCCCCATGCTTTTGCCATCAGATCTCCTCCATGCACCCCTAGCTGGCCACGTCCTTCCCCCCGTCTCACAGACGCCCGAGTTCGGCACATGCCTGGGCTCGCTGGTGCTTTCTTTCGCACATTCCCAGCTCCTCCCAGACACGCTCATAAGAGCTTTATCATAGGTCTTTGTTGTGAGGGTAATGGGTAGTTCCTGGCTGCCTTTCATCCTCTCTTGCTCTCTGATCTGGCAGGTTAGGAGGACCTGCAAAGCCTTTTGCAGGCTCCTGCTGCTCCTCGCTGGGGAACTTGCTCGGTCTCAGGGATGCAGGACACCCAACTCAAGACCAAGGTGACCACTGCCACCACCAGAGGTTGCAGCACATAACCAGCAGCGGCAGTCCCTCCCCGGCTTCATAGCTGGATGCAAACAAAGAAAAGATCAGCGTGTTTCTGCCTGGTTTCGAACCAGGGACCTTCCGCGTGTCAGGCGAACGTGATAACCACTACACTACAGAAACCCACACCCCATGGCCATAGGATGTGGCTGTTGGTGGGATTGTCACTTCCCTTGGCATTGCAGGGTCTGAGCCAGGAGCTAGGCTCACCCATGTACAGAGCACCCTTGGGATGCGCAGGGACCGCAGAGAGGATGCTCAGCATCTGTCAGATGCTGGAGACCGCTGCGTGCTGCAGCTGCTCAGTGCATGGAGAGGGGCAGCGCGTGGCAGGGCATGGCACGTGGCATGTGTGTCCACATCACTGCTCTGCTGAAGGGGTTCAAGCCTCGGGACTTGGAGGAGAGGACCGCAGAGCTGCTGCATCCACCACGGCCACTCCTTTCCCAGGAAATCGCAACAGATTTCTCCTTATTACAGCAGAAGGATGGTCCTAGGAGTGAAGAGGGCTTGGGTGGCTGTGAGACCCATGGCGTTGCTAAACGAGCAGACGGGGAGCTGGAGAACCCATCCCCAGGCAACGTGGATGGCCAGGTCCAGCCCCGGCAATAAGCATGGCATTAACAGGCACAGAGCAGGCACAGCATCATCTCCTTGCTCCAACGCATGGCACCCACAGCCATCACAGCCCGAGCCCCACACGGGCTCAGACCCTCATCTCAACAGGGTCCCTGAGCTGGGCAGCCTGGCCAGCCATTGCTTCCCCACCTGCACCGGTATCATCCCCTCCTTTAGCCCTTTGGTCTTCCTCTGCTTCCAGCTCCCAGGCTTCTTCCATCAGTCCAGCTCTTGTCTCTGAAGCCACCAAGCGCTGACATTGCCAGCCCTGTGCCTGCCTGCCGTTGGGGACAAGCAGACCCCAGGCATTTTTGCTGTTGCTGGATCCCACAGGCACCAGGTGGTGACATCCCCCTCCATGCAAATATTCCTCTCTCAACTTCTCCTCCTTCTGCAGGGGGCTGTGGGGCTGCCCTTGGGAAACAGGCAATACAGACCCCAGATTTCTGAGCTTTGCCATGAGTCCCAGCAGTCTGGGTCATGCAGAGCTGGAGGGGAGCCAGGACGAGCCCTGTAGCCAGAATTGGGACAGAGGGTCTTGCCTGGTTTAGGGCAGAGCAGCCTGCGGAGGATTTAGCTGCCTAACACTGACTGAGCCTTCACCACGCACGAGCAAGCAAAGCCAAACAAGCAAAAAGTGCTAGCTTTCCCCAGGCATTTACAGCTTGGCCAAACTGGGACAGCTTTTCCAGGTGGTAAAGCTCAGCTCCAGCACCAGGGAAGGGCACACATCAAGGTCCTGCTCTGCAGCGTCCTCATCTCACTCACTGCTGGCTTTAAACACACTCAAAGCAAGCGGCACATCCAAAAGTCTGAGCCATCCTGGGGAAACACTCCCTGGGGAATTCTGATCTTTAATTACTTATTCCCACAGCCACTACACACCCCGCTGCGCTGCCCTGGCAGCATGTGGCTGGGGTCTTGGGGACAAATCTCCCACTGGATCCATGGGATGGGATCTCCCTTGCACCTGCTGGG
This sequence comes from Opisthocomus hoazin, assembly GCF_030867145.1. Classification (NCBI taxonomy): domain Eukaryota; kingdom Metazoa; phylum Chordata; class Aves; order Opisthocomiformes; family Opisthocomidae; genus Opisthocomus; species Opisthocomus hoazin. The sequence continues at coordinate 18,500,841 of NC_134422.1, read as the reverse complement.
AGCAAAGCCAGGCGGGGAAACGCAGCCGCCCTCCTAGCCCCTCCTGCCTGTGTGCTTCTTGTCTCCAGTGTCAGGCTGCTTTTAAACATCAGCTTCCAGACAGAGCGAGCTACTAATTAGCACTTTTAACGAGACCTGACATCATGAGAATGGAGGGGAGGCGGCCCTGCTCGCCTGGGCAGGCTCCAGCACCCCCTCGGAGCCGGGGGACGAGGCTGTGGGCTGTCACCTCCGCTCCCGAGGGGATGCTGCACTTCCCAGCTGGCACAGGCACCCACTGCCTGGCTCGGTCCCACTCACATCTGCCTCCTCGGGGCACCATCTCACTCTCTGGAGGCAGAGCCACGGCCAGGCGCTGAGAAGCCTGTGCTGTGTCCCCACAATGCCAGTGACTTTCTCCTCCCTGTCCATAGCTCTCTCCCGCTGCAGCTGCCCGACACCAGCTCACCCGGTGAACTGGTGTAGAGGCAGGAGCTGGACTCACTGCCATGCCACCCCGGTAGCACCGCCGCAGCACAAGCAGGTGACAGTGGCCTGAGGCAGTGTCCCTTGGTAGGGGGACAGCAGCGAAGCTCAGAGGTCCCCTCCTCAGCAGAGATGCTTGGCAGCAGGGCTGCACCACTGCCTCTGCTCCAGGTAAAATGGAGGAGAGGGGGTCCCTTGGGGGCAATCCCAGCCTCGCACACGTGTCCCATCGCAGCCAGCACAAGCCCCTTGCAGCCCTCCCACGCATGTCCCAGGGACCCTGTCCCTGCCACCATCGCCCCGCACCCCTGCCCAGCACCCCGCTCACCTGCCGCCCCACGCGGTTGTTGTGCAGCCTCATGCGGGAGTGGATGTCCCTGTAGGTTTCCCGGGAATCGAGGAAATCCTTGGAAAACTTCTCCCCATAGTCCACGTCGGGGCTGCACCCTCCCCATTCCCAGGAGTCCTGGAGGCCGGGGGTCTCGGCCGGCATGTGCTCCATGTGCACCCCGTGCACCATCCCTTTGCCGCGGTTCATGGCCTCCAGCTGGAGACGGTGCAGCTTGCGCCGAAAAGCCTCCTCATCGCCGCGGCGCTTCTGGTCGCAGCCGCAGGCCTGCAGCTTGCCGAGGGCGCAGGCGTTGGAGACGGCGTGCACCACGCCGGCAGCCGCGATGGCGTAGGCGAAGGCACTCTCCCGAAAGCCTGCGAGGAAGGAGAAAGCGGGGCTCAGGCTGGGCGGCACGGCCCCTGCGGGGAGGCTGGAGGAGCCAGCATCAAGTCAGCATGTAGGGAGCCGGAGGTTCGGCTTGTGCCTTGCCTTGTCTTGATGCACCTGCTCCCAACCAGACCAGGAGCGAATCCCCACTCAGTGCTCTCCAGCTCCATCCTCATCAGGACACATCACCATCCTGAAGGCCAGCCCTGCCCTGGCCGAGAGCCCAGCTCCCACCATCACCCTGCTTCCACATTGCTCTGGGAGATGCCACCATGGCATTGCTGAGGCATCAGCATTCCGGCTCTGGCGGGAAAGGCAGGACCTTCCCCCCTCTCCACTCAGAGTTTCCCACTATATTCAGCACAATGCCAGCTGAGGAATACTTCTGCTGAGGGCCCTTTCTGCTTACCCACAGGGTGCAGGACCAGACAATAACCGGAGCAGGCAGCACTGTCCGTCCAGCCCCATCTGTCTGCCCACGCTCCTTCCCTCCTCGAGCCCCGCCAGCTCCCGCAAGAAGCTGTAAATGTGACACCGCGCTGGAAAAATCGAGCATCCCTCGTTAGCTACAGCATGCCAAGACCGCACTGCGCGCTGCCAGGGCCGGCAGCTGGTTGTCATTAAATGCCGGGGAGAGAGGACGTCCGCAAGTGTCATTAGCTGGGGATGGGGCAGTCAGGGACAGGGACAGGTCCCACTGCAGGGGCTCCACCACGCTGCGAGCAGCCCGAGGGCTGCTTGGCTTCGCTGCAGCCAGGTGAAGAGCCTCCCCTACCTGGGAACTTCTATTTTGTTTTAAATGCAAAGCAATATTTTTATTTGTGGTTCCTGGGCCAAGCAGGGAGCCCACAGTGCCCTTCGCTTCAGTGTTCAGTGACCGGCCCCAGCACGAAGAGCGGAAGGAGGGAGAGCCAGACTTTGTGCTGTGGCTTCACACATGAATAAATAAATAGCTGGAGTTTGCCAGCCTCTCTCCCTCCGTTGGACGAGAGCAGCTTGATCAGCCCTGGCTTTGCTAGGGCTGAGCAGACGAGAGGTTCTGGGGCATTTTCTCCAGCAGATCCGTGTCATCAAATGGGGGGCTTAGGCGAGCACCCCAAAGCACAGATCCCGGGCAGGGGTTCTGCCAGCTCCCTGCCTGCACCGCCGAGTCACGAGAGGTGAGAGCACAACCGCTCCCCACCGCCATCGCCCTCCCAGGCGATGCTCCCCACCACGCAGGTCTCCTCCGTGGTTCTCTGCCGCCCGCCGAGCAAACGCTATGATCTTATTAAAGGGAAATGAAACGCAGCTCGGAAACCTGCATTTAAAGTCACGCTGCTCTTTTGTGTGTTAATTTGACACTGGTGCATTTAAAAAATTAATGAGGTGCTGCTTAAAAGCCAGCGGGAGCCTCTCCCAGCTTTCCCTCGGTGTGGGACAAGCTTGCTCTCCGCCTGCCTCTTCCCATGCACAAGTTGAACAACATTTTTCAGCGGGCAGGTAATGGGGCTGCTGGTGCGTACGCCGCGCAGCCTCCCCGGGGAGCGCGCTGGCAGGCAGCGCCTGCAACACACCCTCATCGCCTTTAGAGTGGAACAGCCCACACGAGGGGAACTTCAGCCCCCAGGTGAGTGATGCAGGATGGAGAACCAGCAGCAGAAGGTCTCCAGGATCCCCTGATCGCCCTCACAGCAGTTCCCCATCCCCACAATCTGGGCCAGCTCCAGCCGGAGCACAGCCCAAGAGCAGGGACCTGTCGCTGCCACCCCGCTTGGTGTCCCCAGCTCCTCGCACAGCCGGTGCCCAGGGACGGTGACACCAAACCCTCCACCCAGCGCAATGCTCTCCTCTGGGCCCTGCCTTTCCGTTAGCCTCTTTCTCACACGTTTCTCCAGCCTAACAAAAAATTTCCCATGCAGCACCTCCTTAAAAATCCCTTCTGGAGCTCAGACAGTAGCTCTACCCCACCCAGTCTGTCTAGCAAACCCAGCTCCTTACCGGTAAACAGACTGGGTTCATTTGGTGCCCTCCACAGCTGTGAAACCCTTGGGTTCAAGCCCCAGCCCTCCTCCCTCCTCCACTGGTCTCCAGCCACGTGTGAGCTGGTGGATGAGGCACGGGTCCTTGTCCCTGGAGCTGCCATCCCCCAGGCTGCGGGCAGGGGACGGGCTGGTCCCCAGGACTTGACATCCCTGTGCTCTGGGAGTCTTGTCCCCATCTCACTGTGGTCATTACCCTGCTCAGTATCACTCTCCCTGGCCCCACCGCTCCCACCTGCCTTCTCACCTCCTTCCCTCAGCCCCACATTGATGGGGAGCTGTGAGCAATGGGGAGAAGGTGGCCAGTGTGGTTCTGCTTGGAGGTTCAGTTTACATTCCTTGCTCCATCCCGGCCACACCAGAGCCCAGAGGATTGCAACAAAGCAGTGAGCAACGTGGCTGCAGGCGACAACCACCGGCCTCGTGGGCTCAATGAGGGTGGGAGCTTCCAGGAACCGCAGCCGAGCGTGGTGTGCAGCGGCCGGCCCCGAGCCCTTCGGAGGGAGGTTCTCTGGCTGCCCCAGCCACCTAAGACCTCAGCGGTAATGTTTGGGTCACCAGATCCCTCCAGAGATTGCAGAAGAGGTTGTAGCCGTGGGAGGTGTGAGTAGAAGTATTGCATCCTGCAGGGAAGAGGGAATGGAGGACATCACCCTGACACCACCGCTGGCATCCAGCCTGCCATGTACTTAAACAACCGTGCTGGGCAAAGAGGATGGATCTGAAATCTCGGACCCAGGTCAGATCCCAAAGCAGCTTTCTCAGCAGGGGAACATTTCCCCTGTGAGCGTGCACCTAGGAGATGGGGAGCCATTCAGCAGGACCCCAAGCCCCAGCTGGCGCTGGCTCTGCAGTAAGATGCTGCAGTTTCTCCATCTCTCACGCAGATGTGGGACAAAGGCAACGGACCTGGCTCAGGCATGGCTGTGGGCTCCGTGGTCTGCCGGGGCAGGGAGAGCTGGAGTTGTGGCCTTCCTGCCACAGCTCACCATCACGCCGGGGCAGCAGCACCCTCCCAGTGACCATCACTGCAGCGCCTGGGTGGCATCGAGGGAGCAGGGGGGACAGCCTGGTCCGGGTGCACCCCGAGGTACCCCAGGGATGGTCAGCTGCCCCCTCCACGCGCAGTACCCCCCCGGGAACTGGCTGGCAAGGCCGGGGAGAGCTTCGCCCGCCACCTCCCGCACACCCCGCGGAGACGGCCAGTCCCGACACGCCGCCTCTCCCCCAGCCCCGCTCCCTCCTGGCCCCTCTCCCTAATTAAACTGCAGGTGAACCTGCCAGGGTCTGGCCCGGTGCCAGGCACTAAACGCCTCCCTTGCAGATCCCGACTCGCCTCCCTGCACCGCCGTGAGCGTGCAGGGGATAGCCCGCAGCCCTCGCTCCTCGCTCCTCGTCCGCCCGCAGCGCTCCGAGCCCGCAGCCCTCGCCGCTCCACGGGCTGCACGGAGCCAGGCTCAGTCCCGCACCTCTGGGGACGCTGCCCTGTCCAGAGGGTCTCGATGGCCACCATCAGCTGGGGGACGGTCCAGGGCATGGGGGCACCCACAGGGATGCAGCCGAGCATACGAAGCACCCATGTGCGCTTTGGGGCAGGTGGGCAAAGTCCTTGGCTTGCCTGGGGGTACCGAAAACCCTGCCAGCAGCCCAGCTGCAGCTGCGCTGGGCCAGGCGCTGCGGTCTGTGGGCACCGGAGCTTGGCTGGGGCTCTGCAGAGCTGGGTGCCGGGGTCCTGAGCTTGGCAGCATCTCCCTGGATAGCCATAAGAGCACCTGCTTCCCTCCCCACACGGCAAAGCCTCCCCAGGCTCCAGCTCACCGCTGGCTGGGCCCCAGCACCTGGCGTTTCCAGCCTTGCAGGGAGTTCCCCCCTCCTTGCTGCATGAAATCAGGGTTTGGCCACGGCCAAGCAGACCCCGTGGCACCAGGGAGACCTTCTAAGGAGGGCATGGGGCATGACAGCATCACCCGCCCCTCCAAAGGCTGCAGGAGGAGCAGTGGGATGCTGCACTCCAGAGCCGTGTCCCTTCCAGCCACACATCCTCAGGGGCCTTCAAGCACACCCAGCCACTCCATGAGGGTCCAGTTTCTTTCAGACCTCCATATAGATGGCGTTGGGGTGAGCAAAGGGGAATGCACAGGGAAGAGAGATCCCTCAGCACACCTCAGACAGCCCCTGCCCAGCAGCCAGACAGTCCCAGCCCTGCTGGCATCGCACCCACCCATGGGTGCACATGTACCAGACAACGACAAGGACTCGGTGACCCACCGCCATCCACAGCTTTGTTGTTGTCAGGCACCCAGGCATGGTTCAGCCCAGCCAAGCCACACAGTGCCCAGCAGACCATGGATGCTACAGGGGGCATCACATACCGGGGGCAACAGGCCTCTCTCTCCAGCGACGTGGACACGATTGTGCTGCTCACCCTCAGAGCAGGGGCAGGGGACCTGTCTCAGCTTCTGGTGCAGAGGCAGCTGCTTGCCTCCACCTCGCTCCTGCATCCTCCTCCACCTGTCCCTGGGGCCAGGAGAGGATGTCTCTGCCTGCACCTCGAGGCAGAGAGAAGGACAGCAGAGAGGGATGGGACCAGCGACAGGACTGGAGGGTGCTGTCAGGGGTGACAGCGTCAGGGAACAGGCAGGAGGGTGGCGAGGACGCAGGCAGCCAGCTGAGGAGCCAGGGAGGATGGGAGCAGGATTTGCAATGGCAATGCCAAGCCTGGATGCAGATGGAGGGGACGTGGGCCAAGGAGGATGGCGCGGTGCAGATGGCACTGGAGGCTCAGGGAGAGCAGGGGTGGTAAATCCCTGGGCACCCCCTCTGCTTGCCCTCTGCTAACCTGTTGTTGCGCCTCGCAGTCACTGTGCCCTGCACCCCAGGAGCGGCTGCATCTCCCTGCCACCTCCAGCAGGTCCGTGCTCTGCCCAGGATGCTGTCAGCATCCCTGTCCCCAGCTATGCTGCCCAGAAGCCCTGCCAGATTCCCAGTCCCACCTGATTTGAAGCCTCCCTGCTGCTTCCTGGCTCACCAAGGCTTGCACTCAAACTTCTGGGATCAGACCAGCGGGATGAGGAGACAGGCACTCATCTGCCACTGTCCCCTGCTCTGTCCCCAGAGGATGAACTCCCCAGCTCCACTGACTCCCTGGATGCTGGGCAGAGCATGGGACAGGCACTGGCACTGCACCCCGGGCGGCTCACACCCGTGGTGGGGAAAATGCGGGAGATGCGGGAGATGCGGGAGGAAGGGGCGGAGGTGGGGAGCGGAGTGAAGCAGGAAGAGCGGGAGGGAGAAGCCAGCTACAAATAATTTAAAGTGAGATTCACGCACGGCTGAACTGATGGCAGAAGAAGTGGGAAAAGGAATGAAAGATTAAAGGGGTCTGTCACTTCGGGTTACAAACAATGGTCCTACGAGCACGTTGCGTTCCCAGGCACGGCAAGGATGGGGCAGGGCGCGGAGCAGAGACCTGGTCCCTGGGGGTGAGATGCATTAATGCCTGTGGCACGGAGCCTGCACCCCTTGCTTTCACCACTCGCCTCTCCTCCGGCGCTGGGCTCAGGAGATGCACCCAGCATCCCTGCTCTGATGGCTGCGTCTACAACTGCTTCCAGGAAGAGCTCGGAGCTCCAGCTCTGCTATTGAGGGACACACAGAGTGCAGGTCACCAGCCTCAAGGCTTGCTCCACACCAGAACAGTTCTGAGTAACCACATGGGATGGCCTGGGTGCTTGGAGCTCGTCCTGCACTCTCTGCTGCCAAACGAGGAGCGCTGTGAGGGGCTCATCTGCTCTGCTGCACCAGCCCCACCTCCATCCTTCCCCTGTGCTGTGTGTCCACCCCAGGAGTGGGATCCCACCAGTGCTGGGAGCCTGAGCTGAGCCGTACCCAAGAGCTCAGGACTGTGGCAAGGGTCCAGGGGCTGCGGGAGTCCCTGCACCCACCTGTCATGGCCCTGACAGCAAGAAGGACTGCGGCGGCACCTGAGACAAGCGAGTTGCAAGTCACCAGCCGCCAAGAGATGTGGTGGGCTGAAGGAGGGATGCAGAAGGTCAATGCTCTCTGCTGCTGGAGCTTCTCACCCAGCCTGGTGGGACCCAGAGCAGTGAAGCTCGCCTGGGTGTGTGAGCAACTTGAGCCAGCAAGTCAGTGTCTCCTGCTGCCTGAGGAGACTAGAAGTGAACTGCATTCCTCTGAGGACCTGGAAATACCTTGATGCTTATCAGGGCTGACGTCCCCACCCTCCCTGCCAGGCTCTAACCTGGGTGCTGCTTGCGGAGGAAGAGATGCTGCCCTTCTCCAGGCACTGGCAGCCGCTTCATGGCAGGACCGCAGCCCTGAAGCCACATGTGCTCCAAGGCAGCATCCCCTCCAGCTTTGCCCATCTGCCCTGGACATGAGGGATGTCCCAGCACCGAAACGTTTCTGTGCTCCCCTCTCCAGTCATCTGCCCACCTGCTACAGCTGCCTGGGGGGTCCTGCCACCGCATCCCCTCAAAGGTACGTAATCCTCAAGCTGCCAACCTCTCCTCTGTGAGACTCTCCTCAGTCCCAGGGAGAGATGTTGCAGGATGTGGAAGGGTGTTTGGGGAAGGAGGGACAGCAGCAGCTCTCTGCTGGGCACCAGGCTAGAAGGCTCCCAAAGGAGGTAGGTGAGCAGCGTCTTTGGTAGCTTTCTCCTTCCGCGGGAGCTGGAGGAGCGATGTGCTTGCTGGGCACCTGGCCTGCCCTCAGCACCCTGCCTGCCTGCCACTGGCACCACGTAGTTCTCTCCTGCCCACAGCCTGGGGCAACGGGACCTTCGGTGCTTGCCAAAGCCCAGGCTTCAAGAAGGGTACTTAGATGAGAAGATACATTCAAGTCCTACAGCAGGTCCCATCAGGTCAGAACCCTGATCTGCACTGTGCAGGGCAGCCCCTTTGCACCCCCAAGAGTCCACTCCTGAGGGAAAGAGTATCAACCAGGGAGGCTCTGATAGATGCAGAGCCAGCCATTTCTGCGACGGAGACAAGGACACCCTGGCACTGGGGTGTGCCAGACCATGGAGGGCTAGGAGAGCTCTCCCTGCAGTGCATGTGGGGGCTCTGTGGGCAGGTGAGCTCCCAGGACAGCTCGTCTCCCTGCCCTCCCGTGCCACCACGCTCCGGGGTCCCACAAAACAGCGATTCCTCAGCTGTCTGCACTGGGCAGCCAACACAAAGGCAGGATGTCAGGGTGATGGGCTCGCAGGGCTACATCCCATTAGTGAAAGGCTTTTCTGCTCACCCTGATGCACCAAAACACCATCCCCAGAGCCGGAATGAACCAGGATGCTCACTGCAGCCACCAAACTGAATCCCCGAGCACGGCATCCACTGTCAGACCCACCAACCATGCTGCACACCCACGACACCACTCCAAACACCAGCCTACTCTGCACGGGGGGAAGATGCCAGAAAGCGGTGGGGCCTCGAAGGAGCTTTGGGAGCAGCTGGGGCTGGGCAGGGAGGAGCAGCACAGGACAAAGTCCAGTGTAGGTATCAAGGTGCATGGAGCAGAGCCCAGCTTTGCCAGAGCCCAGTCCCACTTCGTCTGGTAGACCCTGAGGTTTTTCAGGCTCTGTCTGCCTTCATCCATGGGGATGCTGAAGAGCTGGCCTGGTCCCCTGTGCCAGGGAAGAGCCGTGCAAGGGCTCATGGAGAGCAGCAACTGGGAAGAGGGAGAAGGGGACGGCGGCCACCCAGCCCTTACCTCTGCTGAAGATGATGCTCTCGTAGGGGATCTTGTTCTTGGTCTCGAGGCTGGAGCAGTTCCAGCGCTGGTCCCGGAACTGGTGCTGGCACTCGTGGATGGCGATCTGGATGCCCTGGATGGCCGAGGCGGTGACGTCAGGGTGGCGCACGCACACCTCCAGCTGCCGCCGCGTCAGCCCGGGCAGGGTCAGGCAGACTGTGTTGGCATTCAGCACCGGCTCCGATGGCAGCTTCAGGCCCAGGATCTCATTGGAGCAGGAGCTGGGAGGGAAAGGGAAACCCGTGAGCTCAGAGCAAGCAACGCGCCCACCGCTCGCTTCCCCTTCGGGAGGGGGTGGGGGGGGGAGAACTTGTGGGGAGGCACACATGGGGAGGGGAGATGTTCCTCAACCCACATTGTGCCCGCTGCCAATAGAGAAGGCTGGGAACCCCCTGGGCACATTGACAGCTCAGTCAGGCAGAGATGTCCCACCGGCACGGGGGCTGCAATCCTCTCCGGCCATGCCAGCACAGCCCAGACACCCCGGCAGCCTTGCCCAGTGGCAGCCAAATTTGGCCCTCCTGCCTCTGGAGCCCAGCATCTCCTGGGGCTGCACCCCCTCTGAGCGCTCCCCCAGGGATCTCCCGCCCTGGAAACACAGTGCAGGCTCTCGGATGCAGACTGACCCAGCTCACTTCCCCCAGAGAGTGTGAGTTTCCCCCTTGCAGAACCCTGGAGCAGGAGACCCATCCCAGGTCTGGCTCCATCCCTGTTGCTGGCTGATCCCCTCCCTGCATGTCCCCTATCCCCTTGGCACTGCTGGTGCCTCACAGCAGAGATAACCAGAGGGACCAGCCTTTTTCTGCCAGGTCAGCTGGGAAATTTGGAGCCAAGCAGCCTGCTGAACACCCTCAAGCTCCCAGCAACAATCCCAAATCCGCTGTCACATCCCAGCCCCACTGGACCTGATGCCTGTCACCGCAGAAGAACAGAGACCAGCAGATGGATGGGTGTGAGGGGAAGCACAAGGTCTGTGGTGTGGGTGCTAGTGCTGATAGAAGTAGAGATGCTGCCTGGGGAAACAGGGAGGTAGATGGAGCGTGGGGAGATGGACACAGCATGTCCAGAGAGACGTGCCTCGAGCTAAGACAGTCGTACGCAGGACAGACAGATGCAGAGAGGGAGATGGAAGGGGAGGAAGTGTTTGCCCAGCTCCAGGGAGTGGCCTGAAATATCCTGGGATGCACAGTGCCCAAGCAGAGGACCCGCAAAGTGAGCGGCAGGCAGCGGGATGCCCAGCAGCATCCTGCATCCAGCAGCAGAGTCCATCAGGAGCTCAGCACCTCCCCGCTCCTTGCTCAGGACAGCTCGGTCCCTGCTGAGAGGTCTCTCCAGACAGGGTTCCCTCTTCCCTGGGACAGTCAAGAACTGAGTTCCTGGGAGAAGTAAGGAGCTTGGAGCCCTTTGAATCCTGATTACATAAATGAGACTTGGAGGGGGATGCTGGAGGAAGGACTGCAGCTGCCTTATGGAGCAGCCAGGTCTTGGGGAGAAGGATTCCGCCCCCTCCACTCCCCCAAACCCTGCGAGCATGGTGCAGGTGTGTGGATGGAAGCAGCTTTCGGGGGTTAGTGACTGACTTCCCCAGCTCAGTGCTCACCCAGCTCTGGAGGAAGGGCTCAGCCCCAGGGTCCTTGCTGAATTACAGCTTGCTCAGGGGAGAAGAGGAGCTGCCAGGGTCAGGCTGCTGCTTTCTCCAGCTTCCGAAGGGTGTTTATTCCCACCCCACCACCTCCATGGAAGATACGTGTGTCTGCCCCAGTGCAGATCCACAGTGACTCCAACAGGGAGAGTCGGGGTGGAGGGGAAGCAGAGAGAAGGAGAGCAGAAAGGTGTCCATCCCTCCACAGCCCCTACACAGGAGGGCAAATCCTCTGCCCAGCTCCTGCGCTCATTCACACCGTTGAAGCAAGCCCTGGCTGAAAGCAGACGAGAAGCAGGTCTGCAGCTACCGCCGTCCCCAAGCCCAGCAGCTCCTGCCCCAAGCGCTGCAGGGACCTTGTCCCCTGCCTATCCTGAGCCAGCCACAGCGCCTGCCTGCTTGTCTCAGGGTGTTCCGGCGGGGCTGTTATGGTCCTCCTCCCCACTGCACAGCAGGGAAACTGAGGCAGGGGCCCTTGCCTCGGACCCCGGAGAGCGGAGGGCAGGTCCTTCTACCTCTTGCTCCACCCAGGGCTCAGAGGGCCGGGAACCGGCAAGGAGCTGTCACTGTCACCCTCCCTAGGAGGACACAGCGCTCCCCTCAGCTCTCTTCCCCCTTGAAATCTGGATTTAAACTTGATTTCACGGTGACAAGCCCCCAGGTCACAGGCTGCAGCGGCTGCTGCTTTAATTAATACAAGTCCCAACGTTAACAAATTATATTTAAAGGGGCTGGAGGGAGGGGGAAGGGCGGGGGACCCCCCCCCTCCTCTCCACTCACACCAGCACCAGGATTAACCCCTGGCTGCCTGCAGCACACAAGTTTGGGAGCGGGCGGCGGGGAGCTGCCAGCCACCCGGGGGAGAAGGAGACGGACGGGGTGGTGAGTGTTGGGGGGCTGCTTTCTGGGAGGCAGGAGGTCCCCTCTTCTCCCCCTCGCCTTGGGATCGGCAGAGCCGGGGAGGGGACGCAGGTGGATCCCCTAACCCGGTGTGTGCCCCAAAGGCACCCACCCCTTGGGCACCGACCCCCACGGCAGTGGCATCCACCCCGGCCTCCGCGGTGCCCCCCGGCAGCGGGACCCGTCTCCGCCGGGTGGGAGGGGGGGAGAGCGGGGAAACTGAGGCAGGCAGGGCGGGGAGGGAAGGAGGGGGGGGCCGCGCATCCCGCCGGCGCTCCGCCGGAACGGGGGGAAGGCGGAGGGGGGGGGAGGCGGCCCTGACAGCGCCCTGCGCGGGGGGTCGCAGCCGTGCGGGGCCGGGCCGGGGGCGGCGGGACCCCCGCGGGCAGCCCGCCCCCGACGCGGGGCTGGGCGCGGCGGCTTCCCGGCGCCCTTCCCGCGGGAACGGGACGCTCGGCAGCGGGGCTGGGGGGGGACACACGCACACACGCAGCTCCTACCTGGGTACCCAGAGGCTGAGCAGCAGCGAGCAGAGTCCGTGGGCCAGGGCCGGGCGCATCTTCGCTGGGGCAGCGGCTGTGCGGGCTGCGGGCGGGCGGGCGCCTTTGGGGCAGGGGCGGCGGGGCTCGGCGCTGCTCTCTGCCCGCTTTGTTTGTTGTGGGTTGTTTGCTTGTTTGTGTTTTCCCCTCTCCTCCCTCTCACTGGCTCCCTGCGCGCCGGGGCTCGGCTCGCCGGGGCGGCTCTGCCATCCTCCCGGGATGCCCCCCCCGCCTCCCGCCGCCCCGGCGCCCGCCGAGGGCTGCGCGCCCCCCGCCCTGCCCGCCGCCGCCCCGCCGCGCTCAGCCCCCCGCCTCAGCCCCCCATGGCGGGACGCGCCGGGGGGCCGGGGGGACCCTCGGCCGGCGGGGCGCGCTCCCCCGCCGCTCCCCAGGGCCCCCCGGAGCTCCGGGGCCGCGGGCAGGGCCGGCCGGGCCAGCGGCGCTGAGGCTCCCGCGGGGCCCGCAGGCACATGGGGAGCCGCGGGCCCCCCCCCCCCCGCCGCCCCCCGCCGCCGGTGTGGCCGGGCCGCCGGCGGAGCGGGCAGGGTCGCGGCCGGAGCGGCCCGGGAGCGCTGGGCGCGGAGCGGCGGCGGCGGCGGCTCTGCCTGGGACCTCGCTGCGCCGAGCATTACTCAGCGCCCGGAGCCCGAGTCCCGACACGTCCAGACAGGAGCCCGCGGGGGAAGGACGGGGCAGAGGGTGGCAGCGGGGCGGGGAGCCGGCGTGTCGCACGCAGCCGGCCGGGGGGGAGCGGGAGGGGGGCGGCCGGGGGGGAGCGGGCACGGCCGGCGGGGGAGTGGGCGCGGGGGAAAGGGGGGGGGGGGGCGCGGCGGGGAGCGGGCACGGCGCGGGGAGTGGAGGGGGTGTGCGGTGGGGGGGGGGAGAACGGCGTGGGGAGGTGGGGGAGCGGGCGCGGTGCGTGGGGTAAGCGCGCAGCGCGGAGAAGTGCGCGTGGTGGGTGCACGCGGCGTGGAGGAGCACGCGCAGGGAGCGGGGGGAGCGTGCGTGGCTTGGGGGGGGCGTGCGTGGCGTGGGAAAAGCGTCCGCGGCCCGGGGGGGTGAGCCCGGTGAGGGCTGAGCGCCCGTGGCGTGGGGGGCTGCGCGGGGTGTGGGGTGGGCGTGCGTGCGTGGAGTGGGAGAGTGTTCACGGGGCCTCGGGGGAGTGCGGGGAGGGTGTGCGGGGTGCTGCGGGCGCGGTGTGAGTGTGCACAGGGTGGAGGAGGGTCCGCGGAGGGAGTGTGAACGGCGGGGGTGAGCGTGCGTGGCGCGGGGTGAGTGTGTGCAAGGCGTGGGCGAGTGTGTGCGGCACGGGCGTGCTCGAGGTGCGGGGTGACAGTGCGTGGCATGGGTGGGTGTGCACAGGGTGCGGGAGTGTGCGGGAGGGTGTGCAACGCATGGTGAGTACACTCAGCGTGGGTGAGCGTGCACGGCACAGGTGAGCGCATGGGGCATGGGGTGAGTGTGCGTGGCACACGGGTGGGTGCATGACGTGGGGTGAGCATGCATGGGTTGTGCAGGGTGGGGGTGAGCGTGCACAGCTGGGTGAGTGTGCGTGGGGCGTGGAGAAAGTGTGAGTGGGGAAGGTGAGGGTGCCTGGAGTACAGGGTGGCTGTGAGCAGCCTGCTGCGAGCGTGCACGGGGCGTGAGGTGAGTGCATGCTGTGGGGGTGAGTGTGAACGGTGTGGACTGGGGGTGTGTGGGGCGTAAGGTGAATGTGCAGGGTGTAGGATGAGCGTGCATGGCACGGGTGAGTGTGCGTGGGGTACGGCGAGAGCATGCATGGTGTGCGGGGTGAGCGTGCATGCGGAGGGTGAGTACATGGGGCATGGAGTGAGTGTGCACAGGGAGAAGGGTGTGCATAGCATGGGCTGGGGGGGTGTGAGGAGTGGGGATGAGTGTGCCCATGGTGTGGGGTGTGCACAGGACTCTGGGGGTGCACAGGGGTGCCAGGGTACGCGCATGGGGCTGCGGGTGCCTGGCGCAAGCTGGGGGTTTGCAGGAAAGTGTCCCTGGCCGGGGTGAGGCAGGTGGGCGCCTGTCTGTGTGCTCAGGGGTGTGAGTGGCACGTACTGGGGGTGTGACTCTGTGTGCGTGTCTGTGGGCACAGAGCGTGGCTACACACAGCCCGTGGAGGCACCGGGCCCGTTTTGGCCTCCCCCAGCCCAGCGCCATGGGGCTGATGCCTTTTGGGGAGCTGCGGCTGGGGCTCCAGCTTCCCCCAACGGGGCCGCTGAACTTTCCCTGCCTCGGTTTCCCTGCCAACCCTCCTGGGCTGGGTGCCCAGGTCATGCCTGTCTCCTTGGCACTGTCACCCCAGTGCTCAGGTACCACTTTCCCTCACAGGGTCCTGCTGGGCGAGGGCTCTCCCCTCTGGGAGCTGTGCGGTGGCCTTGCAGCCTGCCCCTGTGTCCCGCTGCTGCTCCCTTGGGGACAGGAGGGTGGCCCTGGGAAAGCCCAGGGTAACTCAGCGAACACCATCTGCCCCAGTGCAGCCCCTTCCTGGCCATGGGGATGCTTGGTGTCCCCTGAGTTTGGGTCCCCACCCTGCAGCGAGAAGGGGGGGGGTCCTCTTGGGGCTGGTGACTGGGGGGCGGCAGGCAGTGCCCCCGCAGCTCCCCGGTGTCCCCAGCCGCCACAGCCCACATCACGCTGGCGTTTGCGCTGTAAACAGCCGGGCGGCAGCTGGCAAAGCGCTCTCCCCCCGGGCAGGCACCGGGTCTCCGCGCTGGCACAGCAGCGCTGGCGGGGGCTGCCAGCACCGCTTGCGTGTCGGTTCCTGTTCACACCGGGGAGGAAAATGCGTTTCCTTTGGGAAATGAGTTGCAATCTGGGCTTGGACCCGAAGGCTCTGCTCTGCCCCCTGGGGACTCTGGGTCTAGGGGGGTGGCATCCCAGCTGAGGTCCCTTTTGCAGTCCTGGGGAGTGCTGGCTGTTCTCCTGCCCCCAGCTCTGCTCCTGAGCTGTGGGCAGGTGGGAGAACTGGCATGGGGCCAGTATCTACCCTCCAACTTCCCTGCCCACGCAGCTTGGCAGGAGGGGGGTTGCAGACCCTTCTGTCCCCAAGTGCACAGAGAGGTCTCTTTCACCGTGTCCCCTCAGCATCACTGCTCCCATGGCTGCTGCCCTCCCGAATCCCGCCGGCACCCAGCGGGCGATGTGGGGTGTCCCACGGGAGTTTGCTAGTGATGTCAAGACCGACCCCAGCCACCCTGCCACCGTAGGGTGCTGGTCCCCTTGCTGCAGACTTTGGCTAATGGGAGGTGTGGTGTCAGGGCTGGGCAGAGCATGCTGGGGGACTTGGGGGAGGTGACACTCACTGGACCCTGATGTAGGGACCACTGATCCTGCCCTCCCCACCTCCTCCCACCCAGGATCCAGCTCCTGTGCTCCATTTCCCCTCTGCACCCTGGTACAGGCTGCCTGGTCCCCCCCTCAGCAGGTGGGGGGAGGCAAGTGAGCAGCCCCCTCTGCCAGGCAGCACCCTGGCTTGAGTGTCCCCCCCCCGGCGGGTCATCACCACCCCCTGCTTTCTCAGGCCACCCCAGGGATGATGCCCAGGCGCACACTGCCCTTAACCTGGACCTACCGGAGGGTGTCCTTGGGGCTTCTTTTGGGGGTCCCCTAGTGACAGTGGGGCTCCTTCCCACCAGAAAACAACTCCTGTGGCTCCAGGGACCCTGGTGCCCGGGCTCCTGGAGCGCAGATGTTTGTGTGTGCTTTAGGATCTTGCATGCAAGTAAATGCCAAGGCAAATCAGAGGGGAAACGCTTTCATCCTCCTCCAGCCCTTAATGGCATAATCGCTTCCAAGAGCGGGTGTCTCACTCGAATGCTCCAGCTGACTTGGGGAGGAGGCCGCTGCATCCCCCCGTCGCAGCACTCGCACCGAGGGCAGGCAGGGGAGGACCTGTTTCCTCACGTCCCGGCAACGTCCTGGGGCTGAAGAGCCAGGTGAGCCCTTTTTTCCAGCCTTTCTTCTGTATCACACCAGCAAAGACCTTAAGCACAAGATTAAGCATCTGTTGTGGCCCCAGGGAACCGGGGACCTATGGGACAGGATCTGGCCCCTCCAAGCAGGGATGGGTGCAGGCAGGTGTGTGAGGCTGGTGGAGGATGCTCTGGTCCTGATGGGAGCATCAAGGCTCAGGGCAAAAGCTGGGCCTTCTGTGAGAACCACGTCTGTCCTTGTCACAGCTGCAGCTTCCTGGCTGGGGACACAGGGCCACAGGGCTGTGGGACCTGCCACCTCCCAGCTTCCCTCCCATCTCCAGCACCCCTCGGCAGCCCCATGCTCTGCAGAGGCCAGCCAGGGATGTGGGAAGCACGCAGAGCTGGCATGAAGTTTGTTGCTTCCCAGAACCAGGGCGGGAAATGTGATGGGGGGTCCCTGGTATGGGGCACTGTGGGGACACCCCTTGGAGCTCCCCTGCCCAGGAAAAAGCACCCAGAGAGTTCCCGTTCTTCAGCAGCTTACATCGTGCCTCAGCATGTGCTTTTAGCAGGGGGCTGGGGAAGCATCCATCCCTCCTCCTCTCTGTCCTCCCTTCCCTCCAGCCCTCTATCCTTCTGTCCCTCCATCCTTCCTGCCATCCCTCTGTCCCTCCATCCCTCTTGCCGTCCCTCCATCTCTACACCCTAAGTCCTCCTGCCCAGCCCACAGGCTGCGTGCGCTTTCCCTGCTCCTTTCCCCTTCCCTCCTGCAGTAGCAGGTCCTGCCAGCAACCCACACTGCAGGCTCCACACCCCAGGAGAATGGGGTTGGCTCTTCTGTTGTCATCTCCATCAGGACCCCTTTCCAGCACCTCTCCACACAGCCCACGGCTCACTGGCTCTGTTCCCCGCTTCCCTCCTGGCAGATGTCCTCCTGTAGCCCCTTCTGCCTTGGTATAAGCAACCTCCAGGCCCTGTGCCCTGGACAATCATGCAGTTGTTTTCATAAGCACCGGATGGAGGGTCTGTGGCATCTCCTTGGAGCAGTGGGTCACCTCTCTGGGGCTTTCATGACCCCCTAGAGACCCACAGTAGGGAAAGGCAGGGGTCAAGGTCACTGTGCTCTGTCATGCTGCTCCCACTTGATCTCACAGACTGACTGCAGGCCCATGGGTGGGACTGAGGGACAGCACGGGGAGAGGCCAACCTGCTCCAGCCAAGCACAGTCCTGGCTGTGCCACAGCCTTGGAGGGGCTGATGGCCCCCGAGACCACCAGGTCCGGCCAGTCTGTGCAGGATAGAGCAGCTCTGCTAATGCAGAGCAAGGGTGCAGTGGGAAGCACTGGGAAACCCCAAAGCTTGATGGAGCGGGAGGATGAACAGAGATGGAGAAGCACCAGGACAGATGCTCAGATTGATGACACCAGGACCTGGAGCTGCGTGGCTTGCAGTTTGCAGCAGGGCATGCAAGCCAGTGAGGAGGAGGAGGAGAGAGAGGTTCGTCGGGAGCCCGTGCATCCGGCCACTCATCCAGCCTTCTCCATCCTGCAGCACGGCTCTCCTCGCTCCCCTGCCCGGCAGCACCCACGGGACCGGAGCGACGGCTGCGTGAGTCAGGGCTGGGCGTGGGGTCAGGGTGACCCTGCCTTTTGCAGCAGCGTTAGTCACCGTGCCAAGCTGCCCCAGCCCGGCAGCACCGGAGCCCCCAGCATCGCTGCCCTCCCGCTGGCTCACGCCCGGCGACCTGCCCGTGTCTGCTCGCCGTGACTCAGGACCAAGCGCCCGGCCGGCCCGGCCAGTCCTCCTGGCTGCCCGGGGCTGGGGTGCTGCAGGGCCCGGGGCAGCGGGTGCACGCCAGCCCCAGCGCCGGCACTCAGCCACACTGTCCTTCACGTCGGGGCAGAGAGGCAGGGTCCAGCCGCCTCCAGCCATCCACAGGAGCATCCTTGCAGTGAGGCAGAGCTGCCTTCCTCATCCTCCTCCCAGCATCTGGCAGTGGGTGCCACGGTGGTAGCAGGGTGCAGGGAAAGGGTTGAAGCCCCACTGTGGGTACCGTCCCCTGGGACCCTCAAAAGCTGGGGCTGGGGCAGGCCCCCACCCACGCTGCCTTCTCCACACCGTAGGGACTGGCCGCGCAGGGGGACACCCCGCGGCAGCACAGCCGGCTGGGGGGTTGGGGTGCTGGTTTGACTGGGATGGGGGATTCCAGCCCTTGCACTGCCTCTGGCAAGGAGAGCAAGTCCCCAAAGGGCCAACCTGCCGGCTGGGGCGGTGGGGAGGTGGCTGGACCGGGACTGGCCAAGCGCGTCTGTGCAGCGCTGCCCCGGGCACCTCTCCCCCTCAGGGAGGGATGCACGGCCCTGGAGGTGGGTGGAGGGTGCTGGTCCCCATGGAGGGGTGAACAGGTCGTGGAGTCGCCTCAGCAGCCCCTTCTCCCACAGCTCCCCGCTCCGGGGGTAGGCATAGTCAGAGCCCCCTCCCCAGAGATGGAGGGTGGCCGCTGCCTTCATTACAGGGCGAGTAACGAGGCCGTGGAGAGCCAGCCACCGCACGCACCAGGGCAGACACAGCCGTGGTCGGGGGGACTGGGGTGGGTCAGCAGAGCCCCCACGGCAGGCAGAGATGAGCCGGACCCTCCTCGGCAGGGCAGGGTGGATGTGACCCCATGGCTGCATCGGTGACGTCTGTCACAGGGACCTGGCCTGGGGACAGAGGACGGTTACCGGCAGCTCCCTGGAAGGAGCAGCAGAGTCTGGAGAAGGAGAGTTTATAGAGGCCTCCAGGGAGAGCGGGGCTGGGCAGGCAGGAGCTCTGGCCAGGACCCAGCTCCGCGGGGCAGGCAGCCCCCTGCTCAGCACCCAGCCATGAGCAGGCAGAGGGACGGCAACCACGGGAAAGGGGTTTGTCGGAGGTTTCAGGCGCTGCTGACCGAGTCTTGCCTCGGCTGAGCTGGTGTCCAGGTTTCTCAGCCTTCCCCTCATAGGCTTATCTGTGTTACTCCAAACTTTCCTAAAAAGCTTCTTTTTTTTGGCAAAAACATTCTGATTTTGGTCTCAGTCCAGAGGGATTTTTTTTTTTCCCAAGTTTGATTGAATTAATCTGTCCAGCTGTTTTTAACTTGGGCAATTGAAGGGAAAATCATGCTCTTCCCATTTGAAAAAAAAAATAAAATGAAGCCATTAGTGTACAGAGGTTTGGGATTCCTTTTTTTTTTTTTTAAACCCAAATACTATAAACTTCCTTTTTTTCCCTTGGGAAGATCCTGCATGTTTTGCAATGTAAACTGCCCAGCACCAGAGATCTGTGCTACACACGCACATGCACAGCTACTCCCTCGGACTCCGCAGTGACACGCGGCACTCCCACCGCCACCCGTGTGCACCCCTGGCTCACAGCAGCCCCCCCAGATCTGGGTTTGGGAGGGAATTGGGGGGCTCATACATACTCAGGCACACTCCTGTGCGCTCCCTCCCACGTACAATCCCACCCCCCCATACCCGTACACCCCCATGCACACAAGTCCCACGTACAGTTCCCCAAGCGCCGCCGCCCACGCGCCCCCGTGAACCTCCACGAGCCCCCGTGCGCACCCACATTCCCGCAGCCCCACGCGCATTCCCCCACGCACACCCCTACAGACTCCCCACCGTGCCCTCCCATAAACCTCCCCCCCAAGCAAACTCCAGGACATCCCCACGCCCCCCCCCGCAAACCCCCACACACCCCGCCGTGCACTGCCCCGTGCTTCCCACGCACACGCCCACCCGTACACATTACTCCCCCTCCCCATGCTCCC